>NW_017806158.1:249033-315765 GCF_001891065.2 Hippocampus comes
TTTTTTTTTTTTTTAATGAGAACAGTGAAACAATTATGGTATTATGTCCTGTATGAACGTCCAAGTATGTTAACAACATGTGTGACAACACAAGCAACAAAGTGCAACAATATATTGCCCTAAAACTGCAGCATACAGTACAGGTATATGACAAAATGTAACAAAGTTAGGACTATTTGCTACAAAATGACACGAGTAAAAGACCTGGTGGCTTTCTTTCCATTCACTCACTGTCTCAAACTTGACCTCCCCTGGATCACCACACAAGACAGCGTTGCTCAGCTGATGTCGTGCAACGAACTTTTGAAGCTAGCCACGGGACGCTTCGAAGCCCATAGCGCTATGGAACTCGCTTCCTCTCTTATTAGCGGTCCAGTTTGCGTAAAGTTTTTCGCACGATAACAGTCAAACCATTCCAGGAAACGTTCATTTACTCGACTGTCTGTTGAGCCGCAAGCAATTCACTCTGAGCATGGAAATAGCCATAATCGGACTGAGCAAGAATCGCTTCCTCGTTTTTCAAAGTCTCGTATATTTGAGTCTTTCAGACTCCAAGCGTCTCCTGAATGTTTCGTATTTTGTAACCCACTTCGTTTAATCAGATACAATTCACTTTCTCCTCCGCGGCCATTACTGTTCCTCTTCGTTTGGATGCCATGATCTACAGGATGTAAAAATTTTTCACAATTCCAGTCCTCCCTGTGCTCTGCAACTTCAAGTAACTGCGCCACCTGGCGTTGAAATGCCTGTTATTACAAGTCCAAATGAATTGACTTTACATTGAACCTTAATTGTGTACCAACCTTCGGCGGGCCGGATTAAAAAGACCAAGGGGCCGGATTCGGCCTGCGGGCCATAGTTTGCCCACCTCTGTACTAGAGGGATCGAGATAGTTGCTAAATTTAGCAAAATCACTGCTAAGTTGGTAACACTTCGAGCAAAATTCATTGCTCTTGCTCGCTACCTCCCTTCAACTAGCGGCCACACGCGTGCACATAAGATGGAGAACTTTCAAAATAAAAGCACCACATATTTTACAGTTTACTAGGACTTCATGGGCACTGTGAGGGCCGGTCAGAGACTTTGCCCGGGTCTGTCGTAGTTGAGATTATTAAATGTGTTTTCTTAGCTAAAGTAGTTCTGATTTACTCCCACCTATGGGTCAGAACATTAAAATTGAGCAATTCACTTTTAAATGTACACAGAGACAAATTTGCGTAAGAAGTAATCTTTGAGTTCTGTCAATATGTGAAAGATGTTGAATATCTTAAATTACGCCAGAACAAGGACAGGTTTAATGAATTGAAGTCTTCATTCATCTCTGGGCGATACGTATCGTTGCAGAAGGCAGCTGCTAAGCCTAAGAAAGGTAAGGAGGTGGAGAAGGCCAAGCCCGAGGAGAAGGCGGAGGATGCCCCTGCTGAGAATGGCGAGGCCAAAGCTGAGGAAGAGGTCAGTGTTGTCATCGTGCGTAATCTTGTCATCGTGAAAGCTAATCCTCATTCTAATGTTGTACTCGACACGGAACTGTGTTTGCGTTTCCGTGCGTTGCAGGCACCAGCCACGGATGCAGCGGAGGAAAAAGATGAGGAGGCGGAATAACATCTCTCAAACCGCATCTTTACCAGTGCTCCCTGTACCTCTTTTCTTGTACAATTCAGGGGAATATTTTTATCGACTATTTTCTAAATACAGGTTTTTTAGTAGTCTGATTGTAGAGAACACTTTTTTTTAACGAAAGACAAAAAAAAAAGTCAATTTGGAGACGGGGGAATTTCATCACATCCCACATTGTAACGTTCAGTGGTTTTCATTTCAGAAGTTTTAAATGTGAAAGAGGGGGAGGATGCGGGGATGGGTTACAGTGTCAACAAGCAAACATCATGTTCACAGGATCTTGGTCGACAACTGAAAGAGTTTGCCTGTGTGGATTACATTCCATATGCTTTAAAGGGACAGTGTATGTAATCTGTGCCGGGGCAGAGATGGACACAGTCACACATTGTTTTGTTTATACTGAAGAACAGTGTTTTAGAATGTTTGCGAGATTTGTCCTCATGTTAACTCTTGTACTCATGCAGTTTTCTGATGAAATTGGATTAATAAATTTAAAATCCCTTGTAGTGGAGCTCTCCCTATCCAAACGATGTATCTTCTGTGTTGGTCGTGTCCCTGTTCTGTGATAGCATTGCAATAAATTTGTATAGCTACTGTGAAAAAGGATTTGGAATCTCTGTATGCAGTGCTCAATGGTACATTGTACGGATGCAAAAAAAAAAAAAAAATGGAATTTGCTTTCTAAGCCAACCAACTGAGGTGTCTAAGTGTCGAGGGGGGGAAAAAATCTGGTCTCATAATGCCAGCAGACAACCTGTAAATTTATTTGAGATGTTCAACGCATACCAGCAGTAGCAATACTCACGCTAAGTTTAGGTAACAGTGCAAGTGTGCCGTTTCTTTTTGTTTATAGATGTACCTGTGTAATTATTGTTATCAACAAACCAATAAAGCTCAGTTGGTAGTTGTTATCTTTTATTTATTTTATTTTGAGAAAGAACCGATGATCAAACTATTAAAAAGTTCTTAGGTGACAAGGATAAATATGTTGCAGCAAAATTATGAGCTCAACCGAGGCAGCTGCTTGGTGATTTACAGGGGAGGTGAAAAGACAAATCTGTTTAACATTTTAAACGGGACAAACCATGCCGCCTGGTCCGCAAGCAACGTCTATTGTTGGGTTGAGCCGAGGCCTCAGAGCCCATTAGTGAGGTACGGATGATAAAAGATGTTTAAACGATGTAACGGGAGCGTCATGTCAGATGAGGTGATGTGATGGATTTATTGCGAAATAAATTAATAGGTTGAATCGGTTTGAAATGTCATCTCCAAATTGAACGCTAGAGTGTGCCAAACCCAATTTACCTTTAGGACAGTCCACACAAATGTAACGCATCTGATATAGATTGACATGCCATAAAGGCATATGATGACTTGGTGGTAAACCGTATCAAATGATTTGTTATGATATGGATTATACAAAACCAGCCATGTCACCATTTGGTAAATTTCCCCCCAAAAAATTCACAAATCTATACTACTATCTATACTACTGGTCAGTCTACATGTGTGGGTGTTAATGTGTTGAAAATGGCTTTCTCTCTTCGACAATGTAATGTGAACGGTTGAACAAAAATGCCGTTTTTATAAAAAAAATTCACAAATCTATACTACTGGTCAGTCTACATGTGTGGGTGTTAATGTGTTGAAAATGGCTTTCTCTCTTCGACAATGTAACGTTAACGGTTGAACAAAAATGCCGTTTTTGGGGTCTACTGAAAAGTGAAGATTTTGGAGGTACGAGAATTCCACAAGACGCCAGCGTTATGCTGAACTGTCATTGTGTTAAACTCAACCAGAGGTGTCAAATTGTTGTCCAAATGCATCTGAAATTGTAAACTAAGATGGAACACGCCTAAGTCGATCACGAACCAAGACATACTTATGGTTAATATTAAAAATAAAACATGATTGGAGAGGTATTGTATTGTAAAAACAGTAAATATAAAACAATCAAATGAAAATCAATAAGTATGGCAGTAACTGCATGCTTTCTTCAGCTACATGATGACATATTATTACACGTCTGTTCAAACTACAGTTTAGTGGGCACTGATCATAATCTCATAGCGTTGAACCTCCATGTATCATTTTTTCTCTCACTTCAGAGTTTTGTGCCACTTTGGGTTTGGTTTATCATATGAAATCTCAAAATCAATTTGCCTTTGTGGATGTAACATGACAAAATATGGAAACGTTCAAGGAGTATGAATACTTTTTCAAGCCCCCCTAATAAATGTAATAGCACATTCTGGTCTAGCAATATTCCCAATTGGAAATTTACGATTCAGCACCATGGACAGCTTCCCACGTCCAATCTATGTTTTGTGTTTAATTTTTTTAACTATTGCATCATAATTCACTGTCGTTAAAACATGCCTTAGTTTGAAATATCTTCTTTCATGGTGAAAAAATATGTCAATATTAATATTAAGTAGATGGCCTAAAAATCAGGTCATATGCGGCAAAAAAAAAAAAGATTTAGGAGGACATCTAACCTTAGATAACCTTAGTGTGCATTTATTTATAGATCAAATCAGTAGGTACAAGTTGCTTGTCAGCGCTCCATCCATTCTCTAAACAACTTATTCTATTTAGTGCTGCAGGGGAGCAGCAAAAGGCAAACTACATCCTGGACCTTGTAACAGTCAAACACTATTATATCAACACACACGATTTGGAATTTGGGTTGACCGTATAGACGTGGCAACCGTTGCCATCTGCACTGAAAATAATGGTGTGGTGAATTTACTGAATTATATTTTGTCAAGTGGCTGCACACAATAGAATCATCTGGATTTAGATGTATAGTCTACTTAAAAAATAATATTGTTTATATGTTTTTTTCAGCGATGCTTTCAGGTCACCATCCATCAAATCCATATACTCATTGTTTTCATTTGGGTCACGGGTGAAGTGGAGCACCTGCTAGCTGACGTTGGGTGAGCAGCGCGGATTTCCTAAAAATATCGGGGTTTTTTTTTACTCCTTCCACTGGCAATAAATATCCAGGCAAATAGTATCCATTGTACAATAAACAGCTGAATAAAATGCTTTAGGTGTGTTTCAAATTATGAACATGTCACATTTATTCATCCTCAACTTTAAAAGTCCATCAGATTAAAGCTATTCCATATTGGCACTGAGTGTTTTCCCATTATGAATACAAAAACCACACTAGTGGTGCTGAAAGCAGGATAAATGAGATGATTTTTAAATCTTATGGAAAAAAAAAATCAGTATTCTAATCTGCAATGTGAGCAACAAAACAGCACAAAAAGAATTGACAATCGACTGTTTTAAACAGACATTAAACATTCATTCATTCATTCATTTTCCGAACCGCTTGATCCTCACTAGGGTCGCGGGGGGTGCTGGAGCCTATCCCAGCCGTCTTCGGGCAGTAGGCGGGGTACACACTGAATCGGTTGCCAGCCAATCGCAGGGCACAAAGAGACGAACAACCATCCACGCTCACATTCACACCTAGGGACAATTTAGAGTGTTCAATCAGCCTACCATGCATGTTTTTGGAATGTGGGAGGAAACCGGAGCACCCGGAGAAAACCCACGCAGGCCCGGGGAGAACATGCAAACTCCACACAGGGAGGCCGGAGCTGGAATCGAACCCGGTACCTCTGCACTGTGAAGTCGACGTGCCAACCACTGGACTACCGGGCCGCCACAGACATTAAACAGTTCATACATATGGTGATTTTGGCTGACCGAATCAAAATATGACTCTGTATTTTGTCCTCTATGAATGAGAGTGTAGGAAACTACGAAACCTTATTTCTAATAATTAATGACAAGGATTGATGCTACCAAATATGTGCAAACATGTAGTCAGTCTAGATTCTAGATTATGGAGAAAAACCCCATTTAAAAGCATTCATGATTGTAAATTTACGACTACTAACGTCAACGCCCGCACCAGTTACTGGCTATATTGTTTTCAGCATACAGCTATCATTTGGCATTATAAAGGACTGTTTTTTTAATAAATAGTCTAATAAGCATCCACTTTTCTGGGAAGACTTTCCACATGTCTTAGAAGTGCATCTTTGGCATTTCCATACATCCAAATGAACATTTGTGAGGTATTGAACAATAGAGCATGTGAAAAGTTTTGTAGTAGTTTAACCCAAAGGTGACTAGGACTGAAATGATGGCTCTTCCACAAGACATCAATCCAAGCACGCCTTGATGTAATTCGCTTTGTGCACTGTGATGTGCTTGAGTGGAAAATAGGCTGCTCCAAACTTGGCTCCACAGAGTTAGAAGAATTGAATAGTGCGAAAAGGTCACAAGAAGGAACTAAGTGGCCATGTTTGACCCCTAATTGATGAAGCCTCACTTACAATTCGGTGGTTCGTACTTGCCCTGAGTATCTATGACGAAATTAGCTTTTGGACAGTTCACTTGTCTGGGTAATAATTTGCATTCGAATTATGCAGCACCTTTGATATCGGAGTGACGTTGACTTTGTTGCAAGAGCATGACTCAGTCCATTTTTTCTCTTCTTCCCATCTTGGTGCGCATGTTGCGAATGAGGAAAAACGAAACGGTGGTGACGGCCATGAAGACCTCGGCTACCCAGAACGCTGTGTCCCAACTGTGTTGTTTGGCAATAGTGCTGAAAGGAAGTCCAGCCATGAAAGCCCCCACTGTAATAAAAAAATAAAGTTGTATCATTCATATGACTTTTCATGGTATATCGAGCACATCATTTTGTACTAATAGATTTACCGTTAGCCATCAGAGCAACAATCGCATGTGAGGTTCCACAAAAATTGGAAGGAGCACTTTCACTTGCGATAACCCCAAACAAGGCAATCGGCCCGTAAGAGGAAAATCCAAACATAGCACCAAGAAAGAGAATCCAGATCTGCAAATGGCAAGAGAAGAGATTTTTTTTCTTTCTTTCTTTTTCAGCTAAGAAATCACTAAATAAAATGGTTACCTCTTTTTCTGAGACACCGATGAGCACAGAAACAGGATGGATGACTTGGACCCAAAGAGGAGCCTCCTGAAGTGAATGAATGAACTTCAGTACCGACTACAGATAGAATATAACTCAATACAGTAATGTTAGAATAGCAGAGACATTCGGTCAGGGCAGGCAGGGGAGCCAGTGCTACCCTCTCCCATCCCTGCATGTGAAAAATCAAATTTATTTATTAAAAGTTAGATTTGGTTAAGATTGAATGACTGTCTGTGTCTTATGTGTTGTGTTGCATTATTTTGTTATTATGACTTCAAGATGGCGCCGCAAGAGTGGCTGCCTTTACAGCAGCTCCTATACTTTTTTGTTCTTCTCCTTTCTTCCTTTCATAACTTTGCTGCTGTAAATTGGGAATTTCTCCATTGTGAGATGAATAAATGTTTTTTTCTTCTTCTTCTTCTTTTTTTTTTCTTCAGAACATTTCTAATATTACAAATCACTACATTGTGCAGGTTCATGCGATGAAGTGTCCCATAAGTCTTTGAATTCGATCTATTTTTACCTTTGGCATTTCAGGGGTGATGGTGACCCTGAAGAGATACATGGACACACACATACCGGCCATCATGACAATGAGCAGGCCGTGACGAGGGTTCCCATGTGTGCCCAGGACAGACTACGGAAAGTCACAGAGCATGTTTATGACAAGCGGATCAAATCAAACAAGTCCTTCTGACTGCTACTTACTCGAGCAACAGCTCTGTCAGAGATTAAACCAGATGCAAGGCTTCCCACAAAGCCACCCACTTCCAAGGCACTCATGTAAGTACTGCCTGTGAGTAACCCAGCTCAAATTAGAACCATGAAACAACAAAAAAAACCACACTCTTCAGAATCAAGTAAGCATTGCAATGCGTACCCATAAGAGCTGTCTGGCCTTTCTCCTGCATGAGGAAAAGCTGGCCCCAGTCAGTTGCTGCCGTTTTCACGCCGAACACCACCAAGTAGCCCAAAGACAGCACCCAAAGAAATGGGGAGAGGAGGAACTCACTCAGGGTGCTCTCACCGTTGCCTGGTGAGGAGGAAAAGAGCAAACAGTGTTCACTTCGCTCACATCTCTAACAGACTAGCACTAGAAATTCACACCTTAAAAAGGGAAGATTGGAGGACATCCTTTAGAACATAACCTGTAACTGTTATCAACGAACATTGGCTAGCTGAAAATATTTTGGAGTCCCAACAATATTTTTGTGATTATAGTGTAGAGAATGGCTAAGAGTCTTCAAATTATTTTATTTTTTTTTGGTCTATGTGTATAGTTTGTACACTGTCACACTCAGATCACGTGGTTCCGATGTGATCTGTATCCATGGAGCAGCTTAACCTTCTCTCCATCTACCATGAGTTTTTAGGAATAGTGGTTTAAAACACACACACACACACACACACACACACACACACACACACACACACACACACACACACACACACACACACACACACACACACAATATAATTTACAAAACTACCAAGATGTGTTAGATGTTCAGATTTACTTGAAGAGGTTTCCAAAAATACACGTAGGGATTACATAGTAATTCCATTTACAGAAGCGTTAAAGTATTTGGACAAACTGACATACAAACAGTTGCTGAAAGGCTACACTTATATTCAGAGTGTAATGCTGTGTAAAATGTAAATAAAAATAGAATACAATGATATGCAAATTCTTTTCAGCCTATAGTCAATCAAATGCACTACTAAGCCAAGATATATAATGTTCCAATTTATAAATACTTTTGGGAAATATTATCTTCATCAGAATTTTATGCCTGCAACCTGTTCCAAGAAATCTGGGATCGTGGCATGTTTATAACTGTGTTACATGCCGTAATCTTTCCTTTTAAGTATTTGGAAACTGAGGACACAAATTCTTTCAGTTGATCAAAAGTTCGGGGGGGTCTCCGTTGTCATATTTTGCAGTTAATAATGCGCCACACGATTTCAATGGGAGGCATGTCAGGACTGCTGGCAGGCCAACTTAGTTCTTGCACTCTATGACGACGACGCCACGCTGTTGTTACATGTGCAGAATGTGACTTGGCATTGTCTTGCTGAAATAAGCAGGAATGCCACTGAAAATAAAAACCCATTGCTTGGATGGCATTATATTCCCCTGTCCCAGCTTTTTGGGTGACATGTTGCAGGTATCCAATTCAAAATGGGAGAATATTTGCGCCCCTTCATAATCTTTGTATTCTGTTTTTATTTACGCTTTACATAACGTCCCAATTTCACTGAAATTGGGGTTTGTGCATTGTGATTGCTGTTGTTGTGTGTAAAGGGAAAATCATAATGGAATAATTTTAGACCTAATTTACATCTACACAACCTGGTGTCCATCAATCCATCATAGTCTTTTTACTCACATTTCGTTGCACCCTTCTTGGGTGCCAGCTCAATAGCAGGCAGGCCCACATCCTTTGGCTCATTCTTCACCAACATGAGAGTCACAAGTGAGAAGGCAGCACAGATGACACCTGACATCGTTAGGATGGTCCTCCAGTCATAGTAGTGGAGGAGCACCGTAACCAGGAGTGGGCCCAGACTCCCTGCCAGGTTCGTGCTGCAGGACATCACGGACCACCATGTTCCAAACTGGGAGGGCTCAAACCACTGAAGAAATAGATTGTGGACATTATATTCGATTTTAATTTGTCAAAAAACAAAAAGAGGCATTTCAGTCCAAGATAAACGGTAAAAATTGTTCACCCCATAAAAGTTGTGAATCGTCGAATCGTAAATTCCAATTGGGGGTCTTATTCAATTGTTTCAGACAGGGAAATGAAACTAACGTTCCACTTCACTGGCCACGGTATTTATTCATGGCTTACTAAGAGGAGCAACAGAAGCAGACGACTTAAAGATCCCCTGTGAGAAAACTCATTCCACAGAAGAGCAGTGGTAGTCCTCGAGCAAAAGGTTGTACTTAAAAGATCGAATCTATTTAAAGATCGGTCTTCTCAGTAAAAAGAAAAAGTGTCGACTGTTGTTGTTTCTTAAAGCAAGATGTACTGAGGATGTTCTACTTATAGAATCTCGAGTAATCTGATCCCCTTTCAACATGCTGAAGACGTGCCAAAGCCTATTTATTCCCCACCTTTTGAACACGGCAAAGGCATCTTGCTTTCCAAGTACCTTTAAATAGCTAACATTGATTTACTAAATCTTGCCTTTATTCTTTTAGACAATGATACTTATTCATCAAGTTATTTGTGGCTGAGACATTGCAGATTGTTGGTCATTCCTGACTTTTCTAATACCACTCTCCCTACTGACCTTTATAACAGGCTCGGCTTACATAGGTCAATAGTATCTGGCGGCAAGTAGCAGGATTCCAATCAGTGAACTTTCACACGACAAAGCATGCGGTAACACTGACAGACTCGACATGCGAAAGCATTTGGGATTACCTTGCGGAGGACCTTCCCGCACGGAGGCCATCCACAACCTTGTCCCAGTCCGTTAATGAACCACAGGAGTGAGAACATGGTCACCGTGGAGGACCAGGAGAAAAGCACGTTGATGCCTCCGATCACAAAGAGGCCGATGGAGAAAAGCCAGCGGGCACTGATCTGGTCTGATAACACGCCGCTGATGAATTTACTGATGGCATAGGCCATGGTCTGGCTGCTGGTGATCAGGCCTGGAGACACAAGGAGGGTTATTGGTTGTTCACAGAGCGCTGAGAATGTGAAGCATCTAAAATGAGTGCCGAGTGCATATTCAGGATATTCTTAAATGATGTCAATTAACTTTGGTCAACCTCTTTTGAGCGTTCAATCAATGCATGCATGTTTTTGGAATATGGGAGGAAACCGGAGTACCCGGAGAAAACCCACACAGGCACGGGGAGCGCATGCAAACTCCACACAGGAAGGCCGGAGCTGGAATCGAACCCGGTATCTCTGCACTGTGAGGTCGACGCGCTAACCACTTGACCACCGTATTTGATAAATACTAAAAAATATCTAATAATAAAATCTGTACGTAAAATGAGAGATATACAGAAATGTAAATTAGGGATAGACCGATATGTTTTTATTTTTGGGCCGATACAGATGTGGATTATGAGTGGAGACAGATACCGATTATTAATATTCAAGGAGGCTGATAACCGATATTTGGATTCAATATTCATTTTCAGTATTGGCATCCATTGTAGCCTTGCTGTCTTGGTAGGCGGGTTCCCCCCATCATCTGTCCCTTCACAAGGTTTCTTCTTTTTCCGCCCCCAAATGGAGTTTGGGGGGTTTTCGTTGCCCTGACAGTTTTGATCAGGGGATGTGCTTCATATTTGTCAACTGTGGGCTTGTGAAGCTCAACATAAATTTGACTTGACTCGATTTGTTTTTTTTCAGGGCCGATACCAAGATTGATAATTAGTCTTCAAGGAGGTGATAAACAATATTTGGAGCTAATATTCATTTTCAGTAGAAGGGAAGCTTTACTGAGATGTCTTTAAGGTTATGATTAATGAAGTTAGTTGAATATTTCAAAAAAATAGTTCCCTGAACTTAACAGAGTTTTGAATTGATCTCTTATTGGCCGTCAGATTGTTCGAAACGAACGATGCCGATATTTCATAAAATGCTGAATATCCGTACCAATAATTGGTCCGGCCGATAGTCAATCTATCCCTCCACTAAATTCTTACCCAAGTCGTCTTTGTCCAGTTTAATCTCACCCATCACCGAGGGCATGACAAAAGAGAATGCCTTTCTGTTGAAGAAGTACAGCATGTAGCCAAAGAACATGGAGGAGAAGATGGTCAAGCGATAGTAGCTGTAACTTGTTGCCCCCATGGTTCCACTGGATCAAAACAATTTTGTTTAAAAAAAGAGAAATGCTTTATTTGCTATGGTTCCTCAAGCACTTAGACAGTCAGTCAGTGGAAGCAGTTGAAAGTGGACATCATTAGTTGGTGGTTTGTAGTGGGTGCTGGCCTAAAAATCCTCATCAGACGGTTTAGGCAGGTTTGAGGCGGCTTCTTTTGGAGAGTGCATGAAGCGTTCGGGGAACCTTACAGCTGCCTGAAAATGAAAACAGATGAACAAAATGTTTCACATTAAGTGAATTACAGTACACCCTTTTTAAGGAGAAATGAGTCTGGGTTCCAAACAAATATTGTTGGCTTCGTGTTCAAAGAGGGTTTGTGTTGATCAAAAGCACACACACGGAATAACACTTTCTACTGCAAGATCAAACTGCAACCATTGTACATTTGTCCTCCAACATGGAACGTGCCCAAGGCCAAATCGTTCAGCTCAATGAAACACTTGCACTCACGTTCCGATTTATTAAGTAAGCTACTAAAACTGCTCTGTATCGCGATAAAGGAGCTTTGTCATCAATACATCGCAACTATGAAAAAAATATATTGCTTAAAGGAGCCGTAATAGGCAATATTTTTCAATTTCCAGGTTTCTCGATTAAAGGACTCTGATATTCTTGTTAAAATAGACTTACTGTAATTCTTTATTCACGGTAAAAAAATAAATCAAGCACACTTAAAAAGGGGTCTTCTATGGATATTTGACATTTAAATTGCATGTATACAAATAGTTGAATCTCTGAAGTTGACCCATTCAGTGTTAAATTAATCAACCACTTCAACCTTTTGCTAGCAGACAATTTCCAAAAATGTTCCCGTGAGGGAACAACTCTGGATTTGGATCATTTTACACAATACCCGACACCACATCGAGTTTTTCCACCCTGCCTAAAGATTTACTATTGTCAAGCGACGGATTGACTCAGTTTGTCTGACCTGTGGAACGATGATCAAAAACAAAAGATAAGCAAAGCTGCAGTGTTAGGACAGGTTATTATTAGCTAACAATGTTACCAGTGAGAGCTTCTGATAACCAGCACACACCCTACTAGAATTTGGGGCAAGCAGAAAAGTTAGCAACGATGAAATTGCCACACCTGGTCGTCATGGTAACAAAAGCCAAATCTACATTTAAGAGTCAGAACCGACCCCACAACCGAAGCCGATACCTCAAGTCTTCTGTTCGGTATGGTATTTCAGTAGTTCGATCGAGTCGGGTTGCTTGCAGCGTGCGTGTCACAGTTCAACACATTGGCGACAAAAATGTCACACAGCTGACTGGGCCATCTGCTTCGGCGAAACCACATTTAGAAGAAAGACTAAACATCAGATTTCGCGCACACTTTTCCAATGCAGTAACATATCGATTCAGAGCATGTTGTGGTCATTTTTATCGCTGCATGAAGAACGTGTAAGTTTTAAGTCTCTTCAGTCTGCACTACAACAACACGCTTCTGTTATGCACGCGAACGCATCTTCTGCAATACACATTCTTGTAAAAGTGTGCACCGAATTTACGATACGCACATTCAGCGTATATGGACTTAAATAAATCGAATGAGCGACACGGTGCCGACAGATATTGAGGAGAGGTCCGTTTCGGGAAAAAAAAAACGTAATCGAAGCCACGTTTCATCAAACGCCGCCATGAAGCACATCGAGGATGCTGCCTGCCATCAGCCCACCTGAATGTGTCGATGAATGAGTAACTCACAGAGGCTAGTTGACCTCGTCGCGTCCCTGTCGTCGGGGCTCAAAACAAGCGAGTGTCCGCCACGAAAAGCTTCCCGGCTGGAGCTCGCGCGAATCGTTAAAGCGGTAGCGCCCAGTTTCTACAAAACGGGAACTATATCTCAGCGCGCATACGCATTTATCTAAACATAAACACACGCACACGATTAAACGGTATATGTGTATTGGCTGAGAGGAGAAGACACCCAAAATTATTTTAAAATGTCAGCAATTGACGCCATCATCGAAATAGAGTGGCCACATTTATGCAAGAAAACCACTGTGGTCATTGGAGACATTTTTGAGGAATTTCTTCAGCACAAGTTATTCACTATGCTTTTTTTTTTTTTTTTTTTAGAGGACGCGGGGAGGTTGGGGTGCAATTAGTGACTACATTTAACAACAGTAAAGAGTAATTTTGCAACAGTATATGAACTGGAGGATATTTTCTGGAATGTCAAATACAGTAGTCCATGCACAAAATATACAGAAATATGCACTTGTGTAAATTGAAGTTGTTTGTCACTAGTAAAAGTGATTCTCACATATTTGAGTAGCGCTCACAAGTATTTCCCTCGTCTCTCCCTCTTTGTGTCCTAATTCCGTCTCAAAAAAAAGACAATTAAGATAAAATTATGATTTATTTTTAAAGATGAGTTTCTTAAATGACTTCCTTTTGTATTTTTATTTGTTTTTTGTTTTATCACTGACATATTTCAAACAGTACTAAGCTTACTTATCAACTGAAGTCGTGTCTCGAGTCTAAACAAACAATCAACTTTTGGATGTGTTTCAAGCAAATAGACAGAGAGAAAGACGAGACGGGTTTTTCAGGTTTTTTAAACTGTAATCTATTACCCTATTCAGTTGATAACAGCTGTTATAAATGTTCCATTCTCATTAGATGTGCTATGATGAGGAATAAAAAGTGGATGGCGTATCAAGAAATTTTGGACACGTCACATAAACAACTCCACTTGCTCCGCAATTCAAATATCCCTCACTGCTTAACTGTGTTTGAAGACAAGCAGAAAGAAATCCAAGACCGTTTAACCTGCTACATGGCTAAGACTAGAGCTCCTCTTAGCAACAGGAGCCAGATGAGGTGGCTCAGGCATTTGGCAAGGATGTTTCCTCGAAATTTCTTTGGTGAGGTGTTGAAGAACCCAGGGAAGACTCGGGGCACACTAGTAAAACTTTTCCACTCATCTTTTCTGGGAATGCCTCGGGATCCCCTCAGAAATGCTTGATGAAGTGGCTGGGGAGAGGGAAGTCCGAGATTCCTTGCTTAAGATGCTCCCCACTGCATGGATGGTGAGAGAGAATATATCATTGTCCGGTATGTTTGTAATTGAGTAATAAACCGTAATTTTAAAAATGCAAACATTCTTGTGAAATAGTCTAAATAATATCTAGCTTGTGAGAAATTGCACACAAAACTGAACGGAACAAAATGTCATCATTGGAGTCTTGTGATTTAAAATGTAATGATGTAAAACTTCTTTTTACGAGAATGTTACTCTTTGTGTGCGCCTCACCACAATGATACAGCTCATGTTTACAACACAACCACAGAGACATTTTTTCTGAAGCACATGCATGCGCTTTTCTTCCAAAAGAAATTATACTGGAGTCACAGAATTTGTCATTGAAAAATAAAATCACAACCGCATGGTGATCGACTGGTTAGCACGTCCACTTCACATTACAGAGGTCATAGGTTCAATTCCAGGTCTTGGCCTTTCTGTGTGGAGTTTGCATGTTCTCCCCGTGCGCGTGTGGGTTTTCTCTGGGGTACTGCAGTTTCCTCCCACATTCCAAAAACATGCATGTGGTAGGTTAAGTGAAAACTATATTGCCCCTAAGTGTGATTGTGAGTGTGAACACCGAAAGTGAAACAAGAAGAGGCGCTGTCAACTGATCACCACATGGTGGTGTGTTGGCTCCAATGGTGGAGGAAGATGTCGGTCCAACCTGACAGACCCAAATGTCTGGTGAGGGTCTGCTGGGAATGTCGAGCTGAGTCCCCCGCTGTCAGAAAAGGGTTTGCAGTCCCTCCATTAGGGGAGACTGAGGACATTGATTCAGAGTAGAGCCTGTTCATTGTCGGGGAGGCCTACCGGAGCTGTGGCCATGAGGTGGCTCCTTCAGACATGTTTCTATCCTGGTCTCAATCTTTAATGCTATTGTATCATACTATTTTTTATGAAACATGATCCAAATGAATAGAAACTTTCTTATTGTCCGCCTTGTGTAACGACAGTTTAATATTTTGTGCCTCCATGATAAATTCTTTTCTGGTGCGGTGACATTTCTCCCGCCATGGTTGTCCTTCCACCCGGCTCTCATCTCATTAGCTTTGACAATCCCAACTTCTGTTTTTGCAATGAGTAGCGTCATTCTTCCAGAGGAATGACTTCCTCTGTGTCTGGAGGGGCTGATTCTGAGAACTGAATGGGGCACGATGATTGGTTGGGACCCACTGGATGCTGCGACAGAAATCAGCTCGTTTTCACTCCCAATTGTGAAACAGACACAAAGTACTTTTAAAGCAGACGGATCTGTTGGATTCTTCTTTGGCAAATTGAGACTTGGAACTTGAACCATATCCATGAGCTGACTGGTTAAGATGTTATTCAAATCAGGGGTTACTGTGCCAGTTTAATTTATAGTGTAAATGTGTTGAGACATGGGCAATGCTGGCTCATCTATAGGTTGGTCTATGAAGAAAGGAAGCCGCCATCTTTTACGAAGGACTTTGTAGCTCAGACGATAACACATTTGAATAGTTCAAACTTTAAGTGTGTTTTTTTTTCTCTCCAAGAGATGATTAGAATCTGATTTTACTGTGTGTATAATGTCAGGGAAGTTTAAAAGACATGATGATGAACTGCATAATTTATTTTAGAGACATTTTATCCCATTGTATTTGTAATTCTTTTAAATAATAAAGCTGTGACGGACAAACTCTTTCTGAATGTTTTGGGTCATGATTGTAAAATTATAGGACGGTGCTTTGGGGGTGATGAATGTCATGAATGTTACACATAGAGGCTCGATCAAGGGTGCAAGGCGGTCACCAATTCACATACTCTGCCGACTACATCATTCGCAAGGGAGATCTTGGCAGTTTATACTGTACAAATGCACTTTGCGTGCACCGCACTCATCACTCGGACCCCGGCGTATCAATTTCTGCTTCCGTGATGCACTGTGCTATTAAAACCCTGATTTTAATGGGAATGGGAGTGAGCAACTGAATTCCATGAATGTGTGGACAAGAGCACAGCCAAGTGAATTGACATTATCTTACTCACATGCATAATAAATGTCATACTTAACCTGGAATTGCTGTGTCAGCATGATGGTGACGTTGGAGGTCATGAGGGATGTCAGGCCCAGCTGAGAGCTGCCCAGCCGAGAGGACACTACACATGTGCAAGGACCGAGGGTGGTTACAAATCCCACTAAAGTGCCCCAAAGTCAGTTACCAGGAGGATAGCACTTGATTTGTCTTGAGAGCTGTCCAATTTCTTCTTTTTAAATTTTGTTCCTAACCAGAGTTCAATAACCTGGCCAATCAATTTTTACGACGCTGTGTGCGTGAGAGAGTGTGTGTGTGTGTGTGTGTGTGTGTGTGTGTGTGTGTGTGTGTGTGTGTGTGTGTGTGTGTCTGTGTGTGTGTGTGTGTGTGTGTGTGTGTACGGGAAAATGATTGACACACTATTCGGTCACACATTTCTGTCACAACAGTCTCTGTTCTGTCGCACTGTGGCAAGTTTCAATATACAAATTAAAATCAAATCCTTGTTATAAGATGGGCCCAGTGATGGATGATTATGCAAAAATATCATTTTAATGATATTTTACAGTCACGTCCTACAGACCGTTGTTTTGTTTTTTAAACTGTAAACTCCACCCTACTTAAATATGTGCTTAATTCTACAAATAGGTTTAAAAAGAATGTATTATTCCCACCCTTTTGTTTGTTTTGTTTTTTTGTGACAGTAAATTCACAAATAACAATTACATTTATTGGCTGCAACAAATATCATTAAAACAAACTGTACATCAGTAAATAAATAATAATAATAATGATAATTGATTCAGCATACAAGACATACAGGAGATGATGAAAGTCACTGAATGTCAGCTGCCATGCCAAGATCTGCCATGTCCTCAAAGTTGACCTTGTAGTCACCTTCTTGCTCCTCAAACACAATGATCTAATGATCATAATAAGAAGAACTTAACAGGTCAGAGAGAGTCAAATCCGATCACAGACATCAGTTGAAACACCTTAAAAGTAAAATGATGATGTTCCTTGCGCTTTTTCATGAACAAATGACTCATACAAACCTGATTGATTCCCCTGTTGAGAAATGGACCGGGGAGGTAAAGAGTCTGCTGGGGTCCAATTGACCAGTAGCGTCCCAAGTTTATCCCGTTGATAAACACAACACCCTTCTGCCAGCCCTGTGAACCAAACGATAATTGCTCATTGCTAATCACTGCACGTACAATATTTTCATGCTAAGGCCTAGAAATGCATAAATGGTGTCAAAACATTCCACTCACCGGCAGTTTCACAAAGGTATCGCTGGGATACTTATACAGAAAGAGCTGGCCCATGAAAAAAGAAGGGAAGCTGGGATTTTCCGCAAGAGTTTTCCAAGGAGCCTGATAGAGACTAAAGCAAGACATCTAATTCAAGCAAACAGTGGCACAAAATAAATAAATTGTTATATGAAGGTGTACAAACTTATAAATAAAGCTGGGTTTCATTTCCAGGCTGTATATTGTGAACTCCCGGAGTGGAATATTGTTTAGCAAAATGTCCCCTACAAGACCTGCAAGAATGCACATTCAAATTGGCTTCTACATTACAACCGGCAGAACAACATCTTACATTTTGTCGAGCAAACACCTTTACGTTGCTTGTCAAGGTCCCTTCCACGGTGAACTCGTCCACAGTTTTCCACCAATAAACTTAACGTCCGCGGTCCCTGTTATGGATTTTGAGCATTTGGTCATACTTGTCTCAAAAAAAAAAAAAAAAAGAAAGAAAACCCCCACAATGTTTACTGAACAAACTTCAAACCAAAAGACTAATTCAAGTGTAATGAGTTTTTCCATTACCCGGTATATTTTTCTAAACAATTGCGATTCTGACCGACCTCGATTTTGTAGCTGACATGGCATTACTGTTCGAGGAAATACAACAGGCTCCGGAGTTACTGCTTACGGTTACATTGTCAATCGGAAGAGTGGCATCAAATGCCGGCAAGACAGTTCATGTCTTTTAACAATGAGAGAGTGGTGATATAAAGACCGGTTGGCACATTGCTTAAACGGGTTGCTGATTTGAAATATCTGGGATCTTGGATGGGTGGCACTGAAAAAGATATCAAGATCAAAAAGTCTGCAGCATGGGGAAGTGACAAAAAATGGAGAAATCATCCCTCCCACGGGCCTTCAAGCTGCGCTTATCCACTGCGACTGAGGAATGAGTGCTCATTTCTGGCTGTGAGGGATGGAACTTATCCCCAAATCACTGGATAGGGTCACTGGATAGGGCATACATCGTCATGCTGAGAACTGCTCTTAACCCTTTCAGGCACCCTGTAACCAGATAACATGATATGCTGTCCACTGTAGTAACTGCTGTCCCTGAAAGGGTTAATGCACATTGGAACCGACATGTCATCGACAAACATCTATGTGATAAACGTCCAAAATTCATAAATACATTTAGACAGAGACGTTTTGCTGGCCAGTGTACAATAAGCAAGGAGGAATGGGTAGATTCCAAAGCATGGGTGGAGGAGCCCATCTTGACCTTCACTGACATCCTGAGGCGAGATACTGGACTCAAAGCATCTGAGCTCAGGGCAGCCAGAGAAGCAGAGCACAGCATATCTCAACACGAATCCGAAATGCTTCAATGTGTACTAATTTGATGTTAAAAAGTGAATGTTAACGCGTCAACATGGAGCTCACCAAAACATGAATAGTAAACGTGATTTTGGTGAGTTAAAGAGATGCTAAAAATAGACGAGGATGCTTCTGGAATTGGAAAAAGAAATCTTTCAGTAAAACAGTTTTCTTTTAAGGTCAGGATTTCAGAGTCCAAACTTTACAGTAGTTTTTTTTTTTTTTTTTTTTGTGGTCATTATTGGTCAGTTACAAGTTACTTCGGTGGTCTTTCTGCAACAACTTCGTCCAGGTGTATATACAGTATCATTTATGGTCATTTGCAGTTTAACAAGGACAAATCAGGATTCATCCCACTGCACAATGCAAAGAAAATGTGTTGATCACTGGTCTATTCTAATTCCATACCTTGCCATCTGGAACAGCCAATTCCAAATTCTGGCGCTTGAAAAGCCCAATGTAACTTTTGTTTACAAAAACCTGTGAAAGAAACCAAACACCTCAAATTAGATAATTCAAAAATTTGGGTCCAGTGTTATAAAAAGTCACAGCAATTTTGTTAACACCATGTACAGTATGTTGTGCATAAAACACTTAGGTAGAAATTTGAACGACATTGGAAGGTCATCTCTAAATACAGTACAGAGTGTTCCATTAACCTGCCATGCATGTTTTTGGAATGTGTACCCGGAGAAAACCCACGTAGGTACCATGCAAACTCCACACGGCAAGGCCGGAGCCGGAATCAAACCCTGCCCCTTTGTACTGTGAGCCCAACATGCTAACCAGTCGCCCATCGTGCCGGCCCATCTTTTAATACAGTCTGTTGAATTTGATTTGAAGCAGAATTGCTCCTTGCAATTGGTGGTGGAAAAACAGTTCACTGGCGCTGATATTTGTTTTCCAAATGGCTGACCCACTGTGCTTCTTTGATCAGATCAATAAAATATTGATCAGCCTCTCTACAGACATTTGATTGATTTCTAGAAGTCACTTAGACCTCGTGGCAGTAACTGAATCCAAACTTCAAACGCAATGTAATGTTTCACCTTCAGGGGGAACTGGATTTATGGCACCCACTGGAGCGTATAAGACAGGGGTCGGCAACCCAAAATGTTGAAAGAGCCAAATAGGACCCCCCCCCCCCCCAAAAAAATCTGTCTGGAGCCGCAAAATAAATAAAGGCCTTGTAACGAAGGAAACACATGCTGTATGTATCAATGTGAGCTATATTAGCCTACTATCAAAATGACTAAGTTGGCTACAAATACACAATGAGTCTTCATGATTAAACGTTTTTTTCCCTTGCACTGCATCCTGTAGAGCAGGGGTGCCCAAGCTTTTTTGACCCAAGATCTACTTTTCGATCAACCGACCTACCGCGATCGACCCGTTACCGCTCACACTGACCAAAGAATGCCTACCTACCTTCGTCGAGGCATGGGACGCGGAGGCATGGGACGCACTTTTGCAGCGTGTTAACTATCGTAGCTCACGTGTACCATTTTAAAATGCTTCTCTCGGCCCTCGCAACAGCCATCCTTTGCGAGTACCCTCGGTGAATTGTACATGAAACGCATTTTTTTTTTTTTTTTGCAACAGCCACCTGCATGGCATCCCGCTCTGCTAATAGAAACGTGTCGCAGGCTATGACGCAAATCTTCGTTGACAGAAACGTTGAAATTTAATATTTATTCTACACATTTTTACAGCATTGGAAAACGTTAAGAATGTTTGTGTAATGTTTTTCCTCCTACAGAAACCATATTAAAACAAAAAAATTGATTTCCCTCCCCCATCTTTTTCTATTTTCGAACATTTTTGAAAGAGCTCCAGGGAACCACTAGGGCTGCGCTAAAGAGCCGCATGCGGCTCTGGAGCCGTGGGTTGCCGACCCCCGGAAAAGAGGAAAGGTGCTTACTTAGGTCTACCAGAAAATGTGATGAAAAAGAGATTTCACAGGGAATGCCCACATTTTCGTGTTGCTCCATCCAGAGTCAGTATGTGGAATGAAAGTGTGTAAATGACAGACAAGAGAGAACAGGAGAATTGGCCATGCTAAAAAAAACATTTTTTGAAAACACCAGCAACTGCGTGCCTTTTCCCTCTTGCACACATGGGAAAGTATGGCTAAAAATTGCCACTGGTTCACACTAATAGTTGTGTGGAAATCCATGTTGGCTGCACAATAGATGACACTATCGTTGACTTCCACTTCAAACTACAACCACAAAAATAAACTTAGTTAACCGTTTCAGGCACAACAGTCACTACAGTGGACAACTTATCACGTTTATCAGGTTACAGGTTGTCATTATTGGAGCAGGAAATAGTTAAATAAATACACCAAGAGCTTAAGCTCTCGTGGAACGTTACAACTCACAAGGGCACGATCTTTAACGTTGTTTCCTGACTTCAATAAGCCTCCACTGGCAATTGTTGTCTCATACAGTGTGTATCCGTGGGACTGTCCATTCTTGTTGTTCATTGGTAGATTTTCCATGTTAACCGGCGTATCTGACTTAAGTGGCTGTGGAGGTAGTAACAAACAAGGCTTGACAGAACAGCAACTCTCTGCTTCACAAAGGCTGACAGGCAATCGTACGTTTAAAGACATACTCCCTCAGTAAAGCTTAAAGCATCCCATAAGGACAGGTGCTGGTACATGATAGCTGGTTCATATGCTTCCTTAGGTTGGAGCACTGGCAGGTCCGGGAACTCTTCACCCCCTAGAGTGGGAATCGAATCAGTATATGGTGCTCCAGCCACATCTGTAGAATATTTATTGTTCATCTTACTGTTGAATTGAGAGAATAGATCTCTGAGGAGATGGTACTTCTGAGTGTACTCTCCAGCTTCGGACAAGGGCGCGTCATAATCTGCAAAATATCGAAAATTACATGCTGTCTATTTTTGGTTGTTGAAAGTATTATTCATTTAAAAGTGCAGGATCCAAAATCATTCAAATACTACTGACCTCAGGGAGTTACATCATTATCACATTCATGCAGCGCGTGTGCATGAAAGAGAATGTGAGTTTATTTTTGACATTGAGGCACCTACCGTAGCTAGGGACCAATGCTTTGTAGGAAGGTTCAGCCAACCCTCCGCTAATGAAACCAAAACTGGAGCCTCCGTGGAACATGTAGAGGTTTACAGACATCCCGCGCTTCAGAATCTCTCTAACAGTGGACACCATATCTGAGAAAGAATTTGAAATATCAACAGCAATCACTGTCATCTTATAAAATATTCAAGTAGATTCGATTCAATAGCAATGACAATATCCTTGATACACGTTGAGCCGCTTTATCTGGAGCTCATTCAGAATACTTGACCTATATTTGAACATTTGCATTTCAATTGACATCGCAAAAAAGTGTCACTGCATTGTCAGATGAGAAAAGAAACAATACTGGACCAGTGTACATCGAAGTACTGTAGTTAGCCCTAATGCGGTGTATTTAACCCTTTTATGCACCAATTATAACCTGTAACCTGGTAACATGATTAGCTGTCCACTGTCGTGACCGCTGTCCCTGAAAGGGTTAAAAGAACAGATATGGCAATGGTAATAATATGAGCCGTGGTTAATGACGTATGATCCTGAGCGACAGACTTTAGAAAACAGTGTTAGAATAAGTACCGGTAGATGTGAAAAGTTGCAGACATTTCTAGAAGATAAATCTATAAACTTTGAATGGGGGGGATCAGCTTGGAGTTTTGTCAAAATTCAAAGTAAATATTTTCTATAGGAAAGGAATATATAAACTGCAGGGGTGCCCATTACGTCGATTGCGATCGACCGGTGGATCGCGGATTCGTCCCAAGTCGATCGCGAGGGGTGTAGAGTAGAAAAAAACAACCATTTGTGTGTCTTTGTGCATGTTAGTAATATATATTTTTGTGTTAATGTAGACTGCACCCTAATCACCCTATCAGTCTCATTTTCACAAAAAGTATAAAAAAAAAAAAAAAAATTAAATAAAGCAGGTAAATCTTTAACCTACGGTGGCGCGTGACTGCATCACCGGAAGTTGTTAGCGCTCAGCAGTCTGCAATTGCAGCTTGTGATCAGAGCTGTTGCGCTATATCTTTTATCGTTATCATTATTCTCATTCAGAGTTTGTTTCGTATACAATTCACCTAGGGCACGGGCAAAGAATAGGAATCTAGAGGGCAGAGGGAAGGACTTTAAACGGTACGTGTGAGCTACGATAGTTAACAGGCTGCAAAAGGTTGTTGTTGCTCATCATGGCGTGCGTGTCTATGAGCCTGCGCGTGCACAGTAATGGGTCGATCGCGTTAGGTTGGTTGAACGAAAAGTCGATCTTCGGTCCAAAAAGTTTGGGCACCCCTGATATAAAGAAATCCAGTACTTGTAAATGTATTCCCAATGATCGCATGGCATAAAATCTGGTTGGTTTGAGAAAGATTATGTAAAAACTGCATCGTATCCCCCTGGCCCCCACCAGAGCCACCTACCCCCACGTTCCCTCTAAGGTCTTCATTTAGTTTATTCCCGGCAGAGAAGAAAAATATACGTGAGGGGATGTTACTTGAAGTATGCGGCTTTTTATTCAGTAATACTTGTAGTTTTGATTTTTCGAAACTTTGACAGTATCATTCGAAACTGATCATTATCTGTGTTAAGTGCAGCTCCAGCTAGAGTGAAGGGCGTTTCCCTCCAGCAGGCTCACCTGTTCCGTTTCCCAATTAAGCCTTGCCAAGTATTTAAGGACTCCCAAGTTGCCAAGTTGCTTGCTGTTGTGCTTCGAGTGTTGTGTTCTAGACATCCAGATAGTATTCATAGTCGCTCTCGTTTTTCATGGTTCCTTGTTTGTATTTTCATTATTTTAGTATTGCTCTTGATCTTTGGTTTCGCGTTACTGGACTTTTGACATTTTGTTTGTGCATTCTTAGCGATTCCTTGTACAGTTCCTTTTTCAAGCAATTTTGGTTTATGTGTTGTTTTTCCTGGCTCCTTATGACCAGCGATTTCTGTTTGTATTTTGTCAGTGCGCTTTTCTGTAAATATTTCTGTTGTCCCGTTTTGTCTGAGGCTGCATTTCTGGGGTCATAAAACATTACAGGTATTGGGTTCTGGACCTAACGTTTGGTGATACGAGAATTTCACCGGACGCGAACAATACAGTGTATAAACATGCAAGACTAAAAGAAAAGAATGTTAAAGTGACAAAACATACCCTCTGGCGGGAGCACGTGGTGGAGGTCACCCCATACATCATACCAGCCTGTCCAGTAATCCATAACCATGGTTGGTCTGTTTGGCTAACAATCAGAAAAGAAGCCATAGTATGTCATTCGATACTCTTTGAAGACAGTGTGGGTAATGATGAAGAAATGACACCTACCTGGATAATGTTCAGATCCTGAATGGCTCTCTGATTTAGTTTCTTCAACTTCACTGATCTCATGACTACAAGACAACAGAATTTAAGCAAATGCTGAGTTTATGGAAGAGAGTGTGTGTATTGGTGATAAATACTTTACCTCCATCTACACCCCCCGACCTAAACATGTTGTGGTTGTCTGACGTGAGCAGGAGCTCACTGATCCCTCTGGACTGCAAAGCCTTTCAAAAAGTCACCACAATTAAAATACCTGTACTGTATAACTTTCTAAACAGAATAGAGTTATCTAGCATTCTGAAGGGTATGCATAAAGGACAGATGCACTTATGAAAAAAACTCCCTATGTTAAGAAAATTGTTTTTGTAAAAATGTTTATGGGTAGTACTAATATTTCAAAATGAAATTAACTGTACTCAAATCTGCGTAGCAATACTGTGATATAAAACTGTTATCATTTTGGTCATAGTAATCGTGATGTGACTCATACACTAAGACAGTTACAGTTACAGTTGCTTACCAGTGGGCGCATCCTATTTGAAATGACTCCCAGTATGTTCAAGCACAGTGATTACAAATATTTATTCATAATAATAGTAAGTAGTTAGTCGATATTTTTAACACATCTTGAAACTCTGCCCCGATTATACTGTTTTATATTGTTTATAAAATGTTATATTTAATTGTCTTATCTATGACCTGTATAAATGTACAACACTTTTCTTAGGCCACAATTGTTTTTCATGTGTTTTATAAAAATAAAAATATTTATTCATAATAATAATAAGTAGTTAGTAGATATTTTTAACATATCTTGAAACTCTACCCCCATTATACTGTCTTATATTGTTTATAAAATGTTATATTTAATTGTCTTATCTATGACCTGTATAAATGAACAACACTTTTCTTATGCTGGAATTGTTTTTAATGTGTTTTATATCTTAAAAAAAAACAAAAACACTATTTTATTACTTTAAAGCTGAGCATCACGGAATTGTTTTTAATGTGTTTTATATATTAAAAAAAAAACACTATTTTATTACTTTAAAGCTGAGCATCAAATTTCGACATTGCTCTTGAATTGGATGTCTTAGTTTGCGCAGGTGCGTCTCATGCTGTGGCCAGTGAGTGTTTGCATTAGTATTTAGTGTGTCATATTACCTCTTTAACGAAAGTCATGTAAGTATCATCCTTCGCAAAAGACCCATATTCATTCTCAACCTGGACGGCAATGATGGGACCACCTTTCTTAAACTGAAAGACACAGGAAGATGTATTACAACAGGCGACATGAACCTGATCTTGAATCAGACTCGATAGAATGTAAGGCCACCTGCAAGGGAACAACTTTTGGAATAAGTTTGTCAAAAAAAATGTTGACAGCCTTAGTGAATCCAGGGTATGTTGTTCTCACTCTCATGTTGCCATCTTGGAGAAGCCAGCTACCAAGAAACAGAAAAGATGCTTGGCCAAATAAATCCACAAATCTACAGGAACAACTAGGCCACAGTGCGCCACCCCATTTCGGACAAAGCTTCACTCACTGAGCCTGAGTCTTCCCCTGACAATGAGACACGACTTTTTCACCCAGCTTGAATTGAACACAGAATGGGTTGTGTTTCGTATCAAGTGGCTTTTGTGCGGCAGTAGCGTAACAATCATTTTTATGGACGGATGTCTACATTTCACCACACAAGGACCTTATGTCTTCAGCGTCTGACCTTGGCAGCCCCCCGAGGTCCAGCTCAGAAGAGATGTAGGGCCCTGGACGTAAAATCACCCACAAACCCAGCTCAGCTGCAAGATTTATATATGCTCTGAAATACAAGAGAAGAGATGAAATTCAATAATCAGCAGGAAGGCAACAACAAAGTATTCACACTGAGTGAAGCTTCATATCACAAAGTTAATGCAGCATCAAGTGTGCCTGGCAACAAGAGGAGCGGGCTATGATGTGGCATTGTGCTTCATATGTGCCACTGCTGTGTTTTTAATCGCTTTGGAAATTGCTGTTGTTGTGGAGATGCTGTTGTTGTCAGGTCGGGTGCCCCGACTCTTGCTTCTACCCAATGCACTGGGGCTTAGATGGTGAGGGAGTGGAACCTGAGTATTCCCATTGTGCAACGAAAGAGTTGCCGTGAATCACCTTAATAGCAATTACACAGTATGTATTTGCACTTGGTGCATATGACCCGACAATTGTCAAATTTAGCAGTGAGGTGGTTAACCCCAAGCAATATGTTGTCAGGTAAATTAGTCTCACTCTAAATCCAGTTGTGTACGGAAGTTGAAGACCTCTCTCTGTGGCTGATGAAGACTCCACGGCACAAATCTGCATTAGCACATAAAGCCCTTGGTTAACTTTGGTCTGGGATGGTGAGTGATATGGTACAAAAACATTCCTACGTGGTGAGGGTGTTGATGCCACAGGCTTTCATTTTCATCAGGCGGTCTCTCCAGTAGGCCCTGGGCACGCGAAAATAGTGGATGGATCCGCCGAGGATACAGAAGGGCTCACCCTCCAAGGTGAACTGGGATGAGTTGGCACTCAGTCCGAATTTCCTGCTCATTCTCTGCCCCGCTGTCGGCATGCTGAAGAATGCAATTCATACTCTACAGTATATGTCATCACATAACAGTGATTTGTGCTTGAATTAACATGACATGCTTGAAAGTGCAATCTTCCCGCACAATAAGCGTGAACATGTTTGAATTGAGAAAAATGATTGTTTCAAATTAAGCAAACCTAATTATTTGACCAATAGGGAAATTATCATAACAACATGAGTGAACATATTCTAAAATGCACTAACCTTATTGCAGTTTTTACAAATGGGCTTGTAAATGAACATCTCTCATATAGTTTGTATAAAACAAACTACCAGTAACTCTCATTAAATTCACAAGTTGGTCAGCACACAACTTACCCGAGGTATCTGTATGTGATGACAACAGCAACAGAAAGGCAAATGAGCGCACATTTTCTTTTGTGCACATTTCTTATCCTGAGGACAACCATAGATGACGATGCGTGGAACACTGCCGCAATTGAGCTTGAACTGTATCTCTGGGAAAATGAAAATGAACACATGATGCTCAAAGCGGTGAGAGAGCACCGCCTTGGGGGAGTGACTCTATACAAAGATTTGACTTATTTTATTTAACTGTATAAAATGGTCGTTGCAAAGAATACTCATCGTTTTTGTTTTTTTTTTTGTAAAATTGGCTCGCACTATCGATCCTTTTCCATTAAAAATGGGACTATCATAAAAGCCTGTACAGTCATGGGTTGAAACAGTAATAAAAACTACGTTTCCCAGCATCCTTCATAGTTGGAGCTTGCGCAATGTGTCTTTTCTCCCCGGCCCTTGATCGTCTATTCAGTCAGCGTTCTTGTTGTTGTTGGTGCTGCCACAAGCCACATACAAGGGGAAGACAAACAAGAAACGTTTGTCCGGTTGCTTGACGCATGAGCTGAGGACCACACTGCCATTGACTGGGCGCTTTCCTCGCGTGGTTAAGTGTTGTCTCTTTTTTCAGTTATCACAAGAGTTGCACAAGGTGTTGAACATTTCTCGTGAGGTAGCATCGTAAACAAACATGCTAGCTGTGTGCCGACAAATTGTGAGACCAGACATAAAATTCTAACCAACATTTAAAGACAATTGTTGACGTGCCATACTATCGATGCTCTTTTCGGCAGGCAAAAAGAAAATGTATACGCTAAACGTCGGGTAACCCTGAGATAGCATGCTAAATGCCTTTCTAAAACAGTATATAGTAGGAACGAATATAAAATTTCTCTATGTCACAAATTCTCTGTAACTGACGTGGTTTCATGTTTGATTCGACCCCTGTGTGTTTATCCCACCGAAATGTAACAACGCAAATTAGATTATTACGATTCTTAGTGTGTAAGTGAGCTAGGGCTCTTTGATCTGTGGTGTTTACACATTTGAAAGTGGCTTTCTTCTTGATCTTTCATGTTCTTTAATGTATAAAAAGCCAGGTAAACACGAAGAACATTTATCTATCTATCTATCAGCATCCTGCGCGTTGTTCTGTCTGTCTATCTATCTATCTATCCGTCTATCTGTCTATCTATCTATCAGCATCCTGCGCGTTCTTCTGTCTGTCTATCTGTCTATCTATCTATCATGTTCTTTAATGTAGAAAAAGCCAGGTAAACACGAAAAACTATCTATCTATCTATCTATCTATCTATCTATCTATCTATCTATCTATCTATCATGTTCTTTAATGTAGAAAAAGCCAGGTAAACATGAAGAACATTTATCTATCTATCTATCTATCTATCTATCTATCTATCTATCTATCTATCTATCCAATCAAAATTCGAGGTTATTACAATTAATTAGCTAAGTGTGAGCCTGCTTATAATTTACAGCATGAATTATTTTTTTTAATTAGGTTATAACATTTAAATGTCTTTCAGTACTTTAAATATTGCAATAATATCAATCTTGCAATATTCAACACCCATATCGCATGTTTTTCCCAATATCGTGCAGCCCTACAAGTTCCCTCTTATTTCATTACAAATTGTATCCATGTAATAATGGAGTATAAGCTAACACTGCTGTGCAGAGCTGTTTGTCTATCTAATCTTCACATTCATTTGTCTTGTCTAGGTCTGCCTCCGATCACTTTCCTGATCCGTTGTACTTTGTCTGGTTTATGGCAGGTTACTGGGTGAATATTTTTCTGCCATGAGAGCTGACCAACAGGTCAACAGTCCCCATTCCTTCTGCAGTTGATGGATCTGCAGCTGGTACAGAGATGACAGACAGTGTCAGGGCCTTCCTCCGCAATGTTGCGACGGTCAGCAGCACACACATGAATCCACAGCACCTGGCACACCCGTGTAGATTACAGACACTGAAACCAAAAGTACCGATGCACTTGGCAAATTTCTTGTGAAAAATATTTTGTACAGCCTTGCCACTTCCAAAGTTGAAAGTCCCAAAATGACTTTATTACATCAACAACATAACCATCATCATACAAATTGGCAAAAAAGTAAAAGTGTGATAATAACCATCGAACAGGAAATGGAAATTGTGTTTTATGAAAGTTGATGTCCTAAAATGTTACAGGTCCTTGCAAAGCACACGCACAAGAAACCCACTTCCGTTTTGCTGTCAAGTGTAGATGGACAGTACACATATATTGTGTTAGAACGTTACGTGACCATATTTGTCATTTCAAAATTACCAGTGGATAAAATAGGCCTTGTAAAACTGTACGTATGAGTTGTTCTCCTTCATTTTGTGGATTAATAAAAAGTCATCCAATGTAACATATTGTATGGGGACCCTAAAAAATGCAATTGGGCATAGTTCACATTGCCGTTTAATGCATCAGTGCATACACAATCCTCATCATGTGGTCATCTTTTTTTTTCTCCAAGCCACACAACACATCCAACCACCAACTCTTACTATGGTCGTGTATGGACAAATTAGCACAGCACAACACACATATTAGTGCACTTAAAACACACATGCATGCAAACGCAGCAAACACATTTGTTGTAGCATAAAATTGTTTATTTATAAAGCAAAGTTGCACTACATCGTGAATTTCATTATTTTGATTACTTGCTGTTATCAAGATATCTGACAGACAAAAACAAAAATCCATTTTAGCCATATGGCACAACCGTTGGATATTATAAGTATCATATTGGTATCAGCACACTAATAATGCACTCCAAGCAAAAACATAAACCTTATAAACATATATAGAGTCACAGAAATTGCATCTGGCGGGCATATTAGCAGATAGACATGGATGGAATTTCAGAGAACCACAACCTGCCATGCAGAATATGAGTTAACAAATGAAAGTATACATTTTGATCTCAACTCTAATGATGCACTTGAAGCATTAATATCAACCCATACATATAATGACAGAAATTGCATCATAATGGGCACTTGAGAGGATTGATATGGATGCAGTTTCACGTCAGTGACTGGTATCCCCAGGCCAGCCTTCATAGCCTCGATACTTTGAAATCAGGCTTGCAGCAGCCCGATACAGATGCCCAGTATCGGTGCTCGTCCACTAATGTCATGAATGATTAGATCTGCCCTCAAACTGCATTTTGATACCCACTGCATATTTTTTAAGTTCCTGATATGTTTGCTCTCCAAAAGACTTTGGTGGAGGCTATCGCATGATGGCACTCATGGTGATGGTATGAGAGAATGAGATGTGATGAAAAATGTTCAGATTTGATAATATGTCAATAATACGTTTGGCTAAACTGATTTTTGCTTTTGGTCATGTATTAACAAAATTGTGTCTTCCAGAACATACATACACGACTATAAACCTTTTGTGTTATGAGCATGAAACAAATATATCAGCTTTGCGCATTCATCTATTAAAAAGTGATCTGACAGCACATTCAGATATGTTGCATGTTGTAATAATACATAAGCCTGATGTCATACCTCTGGTTTTTAGACTCTGGCATTGAGTTTATGAAGGGACTATTAGCGACATTTGTTACGCACAGATTTTTGAGTATTGTCTTCAATGACAAATTCCTGTGTTCTGCACATTTTTTTCCCCAATAACGTATATGGTTCAGAACTTATGTTCTCTTTTTCACCTGGGACCTTTGCAGGGGATCAAGGATTCCATACTCGGGATTGGAACCATCTCCAAGCTGGATGCCCGCATCCAGCAGAAAAGGGAGGAACAGCGGCGAAGAAGGGCCAGCGGGGCTTTGGCGCAGAGACGGGCTCAAAGTGAGGAGCGTAAACCTGACAAGTATGTCAAACAGTTGCTTTGATTCGAAGGATTGCAATCCAAACTAATACAATTACTGTAATGTATCACTGATTTATACCCAGAGGTGCCCATAAAAATTTTGGCGTGGTCCTCAAATGAGCACCGAAGGTGGTTGTTTGGTGCTCATCTATAATGCATTCTATAATGCATTATATTTTTCAGCACACACTGGTTAAAGAAAAAAAAAGAAGTGTAACTTAATTTGGGCAAATATTACCTCAATGTATGAACATTTCAAGTTACAAATGGGCTCAGGGAGCCAATTAAATTTGTAATGAGGGTAAACTGTATGCAATAGTGATTTGGATTACCGGTATATATATATATTTTTTATTCATTTTTACTTTAATTATTTACTTACTTATTTTTAGTGACCCCAAAGTAGCCAGCAGGATCTTTCAGTGCTGTGCCTGGAATGGAGGAGTCTTCTGGGTAAGAGGCTCAATGTACATGTCTGTGATGATCGTGTTGAATCATGACACTCTTGGAAATTGAAAAGAAGTTCTTCTCTCTGCATCTTCTGATAATATTTGAATCTTATTATTTTGTTTTCTGTAGCTCAGTCTTTTTCTCTTCTACCGGGTGTTTATCCCACTACTCCAGACTCTATCTGCAAAAATTATTGGTATGTACTCGAGATGAAGATTTAACCTTAGCGATGGACAGTTCAGTTGTGAAATCCTACTCAGAAAACTATTTTTTGTTGCTACAGGTGACCCCTCGCTCCATGGCAATGTCTGGTCATGGTTGGAGTTCATCCTGACATCTGTCTTCAGTGCTCTGTGGGTTCTCCCACTGTTTGTCCTCAGCAAGATTGTCAACGCTATCTGGTTTCAGGTTGGTCCCCCAATGTTGCAGCATTTTTCTTAATGACCACGTGTTGTGTTTAGGGTCTTCTTCCCCTCAGAGGCAGACAAAGTGGGATGTACTTTCATGTCCATTTTCCACAAAAACGTGTTATTTTATCTGCATAAGAAAAAAATATCAACAACACAAGTCTGCCATACATTCCCATTTTTGTATATTTGTGCACACATGAACAAAAGTGTCGACTCCCCTCAGTTCATGAAAGAAACTTGCGCGGTCTCAGAAGTAACGTGAATATGACAAAATTAATAGTATACAAAAAAAATGGAATGAAAATTAATCACTGAAAATCAGACACTGCTTTTGAATTGTGCTTCAACAGAATAATTTTAGTCAAGAAACACATGAAACAGGCCCAGACAAAAATGATGGCATACACTTGAAATAGACCAGGCGCTTCTGATGATATGTTATTTTATTTTTTTTCATTGATTTTCACAATTTTGTTGAACCAGAATTCTAAGCCAGTGTCGGATTTTCATTTTTATTCTGTGTGTCTATTACTTAGGCCAGATTCAAGTTATGCCTGTGACCAATGTGGATTTTCTTTTCATTAACAGCGGGATGCTAACAATTTTGTGCAGATGTGTAAGTGATATGTTGATTCAACAAATTTGGCATTCATCAAGCTGAGTTTGAACTCAGCTTTCCAAACAATGATTAATCAATGTTGATCATGAATTAACAAGGGTGTGTGTGTGGGGGGGGGGGGGCGGGTTTCCCTCGTAATCATATAGGGCCATTGAGGCTCTGATTTTTGGTTGCATTGAACATACAGATCCATACCATATTTGTGTCTTGATAGTTGTGTACTTGTTGCAGGATATAGCTGACTTAGCATTCGAAGTGTCTGGCTGTAAAGTGCAACCATTCCCAAGTGTGAGCAAGATCATCGCAGATATGCTCTTCAACCTCCTCCTCCAGGCACTCTTCCTAATTCAGGTTTGCACCTTGAATGTGTGGTTAGTTGGGGCTGAAACTCTTTTATATTACAATATAAGTCATTCGTATTGGTCGATATTGCTAATTAATGAATTTTGTATTTTTAAAAGGTTCTTTATTTATTTATTTATTTGGTTGGTTGGTTGGTTGGTTGGTTCAAAATATGGACCGGAAGGGGGGAAAAAAACGCTGAATATAGGTAATTTCATTTTAAGATATATTTAAGATTTAATAAGGCTTCAATGCAACTCTGAAGAAGTCAAATAAATTGTTCAATCTAAAGATAAAATGAAATGCCTTTTGAAATATAATGTGCTTAGTGGGGCTGGGTGATATGGCTGAAAAATGTTTCATGTTATAAATATTTCATTTCAGTCATTATTGATCTTTTTTTTACCGATTGAAAATGGGGAAAACAATTAAATTGATTAAAGATAAAATTACAAGCAATTCAACCGATTAAAAATCCAATTCAATAAAACACAACTATCAAGAGGAAAAAATATTCTTCCAAATATATGGCAGTAAAACTTAATTTTCAAGGACTATCCACCAATGTGTATTGTAATGTGCAATGTTGTTGACATCCATGCTCCTCCAGCAGAGCTCCGTAAATATTTATTAGTGGAAGACGCTGCTACTCCATAGCGCTCTCGTTGAGGCAGTTTCAGTACATTAACATTAATTTCTTGTTCATAAATATAGCGAACTCACACTCTGAGTTGAGCATCCGTCTTAGGGCTACTTTGTCTTTTTTGCTGGCTCATTCTGTCATACGACATTTTTTACTTGCCTGTGTAGTGTGACACTGAGAGGGTATGTGCTGGTTAACATCAGGGATAGCCAGTCCTTAACTTCTACACCATGTATCCATTCAACGTTTTTTGCTCATGTTAGTATACACAATAAAATCTTATTGCAAGAGTTGTAACTGGTCATTTCTTTGTCATTTCTTTTAAAGAAGTTAAGGTTATAAATGACCGATGTTAAGGTTAAACTACGATTTCATTCAGCATACGTACAGTACGTATGCCACACATGGTTGCACATGCGTTCGTGCACTTTGTCGTTGTTTATCTTCTGCACTGGTTCGGGGACAAGTTCACAAAAACAGTTGTGGTGCGCTCAAAACAGGTTTTTGTGCTCCAAATTTCCTCTTAGGTGCTTGTAATTGTGGTTAACCTCATACTGTACCCTCTGCTTACAGCATGCAGAATGTCGGGTTTGGGATTTGCTTCATGGACTTTTTTTTTTTTTTAACTGGTATTGTTTTGAGCACAATTTCTGTTGATATTTTTGAAATGGGATGAATATCTTCGAGCTAAACACACATGCAGTTAAGGTGAGTTCTGTCAGACTGACACTGTGCATTTGTGTCCTCTAGGGTATGATTGTGAGCCTGTTTCCTATCGATGCCATTGGGCAGATGGTCAGTCTATTGCACATGTCTCTGCTCTATTCCCTGTACTGTTTTGAGTATCGCTGGTTCAACCACGGTAAGATAGCCCGGTACTTTTGACACAAACGTCATGCACTTGTCATGTTTGTCAAACTGAAAGTGATTGACGTTTTAAAGGCATTGAGATGCACCAACGGCTGTCCAATATTGAGAGGAACTGGCCCTATTACTTTGGCTTTGGTTTGCCCATGGCTTTGTTGACAGCCTTGCCTTCATCATATATCATCAGGTAAAGCCTCAATTCCACAGATGTACATTATTTTCCCTCTTTGGCTTGATCATGCATTTGTCTGCTCCATACATATAGATAATGAGGTGCGAAGTGTGTGTTAACATGATAAGTTGTTTTCTTACCTGGGTGTTACATTCAAGCGCACTAGTGAAGATTAAAGAAACTGGTATTTGGAGATGAGCTGTGTGGAAATGAGAACTGACGTGACTTTGATGCGCTATGTTTGAAAGAGGTTCCGGGAGAACATTTTTAAGTTGTCTCTGCTCAGCATTTAAGATAAGATAAGATAAGATAAACTTTATTTGTCCCACACTGGGGAAATTTGCAGTCTACAGCAGCACAATTGGGGGGGGAAGAAACAAAACATTTGCTGATTTATGTTATTTACCAAACATGCTAGTAAAAATTGGAATTCAGAAACTTAGCACAAATAATTGTCTGTTGGGTACTAATACAGTTACAAAGAATCATTAAGGACTGCATTACATTTTAGAGTCTTTATCTTCTCTTTTAGTGGCTGCTTGTTCTCCATCCTCTTCCCTCTCTTCATCATCAGCGCCAATGAGGCCAAGACACCAACAAAGCTGTAGTAAGTGACAAAATCAAGCCGAAGTTTTGAGTCATTCAAGTTTATGTCATTTCCCCTTGCCGAGTCATCTTGTACGTCCCGATTTTTAGCCATTTTCAGCTGCGTCTCTTCTCGCTGGTGGTGTTCATCAGCAACAAGCTTTTCCACAAGACGGTCCACCTGCAGTCCTCGATGACATCATCAACATCCTCCGAGAGGCTCACATCCCCTCACATCTCCCCTGTCCGACAAAGACTGCTGCCCACACAGTGATGTTGATGCTGCATGAAGGACCCTCGCTTAATGTGACAAAGGTTTTTCCGAAGGAGTTCCTTAATGTGTTTTGCAGCACTGGGTTTACATGTTTTTAATCTATTCTCTGCCCCTTTTATTAATATTCATTTTTTTTCCACGATGTCAGTGTGACATATAATTGCCCTGTGCCTCACACTCGAAATGCATAATTCACTCACAATTGTTTTCTTTTGTCATTTTTTTCCACTCTCATTTTATATAATGTGCCATTTGAGTGACTCTCCTTTAAGAAAATACAGCACAATAAATCATCTAGAACAGGGGTGTCAAACTCATTTCACATGGTGGGCCACATACGGCCTCGGTAGATGTCAAGTGGGCCGGACCATTAAAATGATACCATACTTTGCTATAAATAACCAAAACAATGTCTTTCCTTTGTTTTGGTATAAAGAAGCACAAGAACATTAGGAAAATGTTGAAATTTAATGAACATATCTTTTACAAAATATTTCATGAAGCACCTTACATTTCCTTCGACAAATGTGCAATTTACTTTTATCATTCACATATATGCATTGCAAATGATCCCACTGATTGTACAAACATTAACAAGTAATTGGTATTGAAAAATATAGTAATGCACTTTAAGATTAAACGAGATTCATAAAGAAAGGAAGTTTTAAACCATTTACACGTGCATATAAAATCTAAATGTAATCTTACAAACTAAGGAGAGTGCTATTAAATGTGTAAATGTGAGAGTGCTATTGATAGCGTCTGCTGTCATGGGTCTGTCACAGTGACGGACTGAGGCTGCTGTTGTCTTCTTCTCTGATCAAAACAGTGTCCCCTTGCGGATACTCAATGAATTGCACCGTATTAAAAATATTAATTCTGTCTTTAATGCATTTTTTTCACGTTTAAATTATCCTGCGGGCCTAATTGAACCTCCTTGCGGGCCGGTTCCGGCCCGCGGGCCGTATGTTTGACACCATGCTTTACATAATCATCTCGCGGGCCGGATTAAACTCCTTTGCGGACCGGATCCGGCCCGCGGGCCGTATGTTTGACACCCCTGATCTAGAATTTGAAGGATTTTGTTTGCTTTGAAGCAACTAGAATGTTTTACCAGTTGCAGTATGTGTTTGTTTGATGGCGGATTGTTTTACCAGTTGCAGTACGTGTTTGTTTGATCGAGCAAGTCTCATATGGTCCTGTGACTGTCAGGTTATGGTGTCCTAGCAGTTCCAGGAAAATTGTTGGAGAGATTTTCTTTTCTTTTTTTTTTTTTTTTTTTTTTAACTGTGGTGGACTTTCTCAAACGTGAATTGACATATGCAAAAGCTAAAATGATTTGGGACCTAACACAAAACAAAAACGGTGTGACTTGTGGTGTGCTGGTTTCTCATTTTCCCCAAGTTGAAATGGTCCTGAACCTCTGGAGAGATGTGCTCATTGCATACAAGATGACCCCAAAACTCTTTTTAGTTATTATAAATGTATTCAGTTTGGGTAATGATGCTGCCAAGCTGCAAGCACGTGTGTTATTTCATGTTGTACCGCTAAAACATACCAATATTCATAACACTTTAAACATTGACCTGCATACTGTAAACTCTCTACTGATGTGACGCAAGTATGTTTCCCATTTTATTTGTTCTGTGTATATTAAATTCTGAACGTCCAACCAACATGCAGTATAATGAACCCCTCCAGCACCATCAATGGGTTGTTTCGGGGCCTTAATTTTGATCATACATACATAACTCCTAAGGGCATAGTAGTGTTTGTGTAGACTGATTGTGAGTGAGGTTTTGTAATGCAAATGTATCTCATTTTAATAAAGTGAATTAGGATTTCCCAGTGATAGTGGATTAAAATTCTAAATGTCTGCTTGCAGAATTATGCAAACACATTTTAATTTGATTGTTAATACAAAAAAATGGCTGTCAATGTTTTTCCTTATTTTTTTATTTTAAGGATGGGACTTTAATGTGGACTCAGTCTGTTATTTCACAAAGTGCTGTCAGCACAAAACTGCACAAGGCTATGTGTTCATTTATTGTTTTATTTTTGGTTTTGGATTTGTTTTTGGAGCTGAGGTAATAATTATTATTTTTAAAACTAATTTGTGATACCTATTTCCATCATCTTTTTCATTAACTTGTAGACCATTCATTATCTGAACCGCTTATCCTCATTTCGGTCGCGGGTGCGGTGGAGCCTATCCCACTTGTCTTTGGGCAGTAGGCGAAGGACACTCTGAACTGGTTGCCAGCCAATCATATTGCACACAATAGATGACAACCATGCATTCACACTCAACAATCACAATTTCGGACAATATGGAGTGTCCACTTAACCTGCCATGCATGTTTTTGGACTGTGGGTGGAAACCGGAGTACCCGGGAAAACCCACAAAGGCATGGGGGGAGCATCCAAACTCCATACACGAAGGTCCAAACCCGGAATTGAAGCCTTGACCTCTGTACTGGGAGACGGAACAGGCTCACCCAGGACAACGACACAACAAAAACCGTGGGGGCCGCTCTAACATTAAATTTAAATCTCATCCTGCGGGCTGCAAATGCGCCCCGGGCCATGAGTTTTAGACTACTGTAGTTTAATGGCTTAACTTGGTTAGTTTATTTTAAAAGAATTTATTATGAGCGTGCAGTTTAGTTTAATATATTTTTAGTATACAGTATGTTCAAATATTGTCCTGTATATTTTTGGGGGGCTTTGGGGCGTATTTTTTTTCAGAAGCACTTTGTGTTTTAATCAGTAGGAGGAGACAAAAACGTTCCTTAAGTAAGGACACGTCACTACACTAAAGCGGCGAGTCAGGTCACCAAATTTGAGCAACAGCTAAGCAACCAATCAGAACCATAGATGATCACGGTTGACTGACGCTCAACCAATCACTATGTACTATCGGGTGAATGAGGCGGGAATATGTTTGGTTGTCTTCAACTCATGAGTTCACAGGAGCGAAGCTGGTAAGTGCTGCTCAATGAACATAAGTAATGGAATATATTTTCTTCGAGAAATAGCACGTATTTAGTGAGACCATTGTGCCGTTTTGCTAGTCATCTTCGGTTAACATTACTTGGAAGAGTTGTTGGGCTGGACTGTACATAAAATAAACGAGTAGCTTAGCCATGTTAGCTATTCAGACTATTGGAAGGTAAAATCACCAGATCATCAAGCACGCCTAATTATTGCAGGGACTTTTTTCGTGTTTCGATTTGTTGCATTTTCAGTCACTTTATTTAGCTGACTTACTTTCTACGTGATTGTGGACGAATTTCTTAAAACTGTCAGCCATAACGGCTCTTTTGGGGATGGTGTCGGCTGTAAAATAGCCATTCATAGAATAATCGACCTACGTCAAAGGTTGCGTTTTATTTATTTTCTTTGTCTTTTAAATGTACGCGAGTGTGCATATTTAAATGGCACAACCACAAATGTCTGCAGAACTTACCAAGAAGAGGAGGCGCTTCCTAGTTTTCTGACGCCACCTAATATAGTGCGTGGCCTTATCTGGTTGGACTCCCAACAGCTGAAAGAATGGGAATTGTTTTCCACATTTGAAATTAATTCGAATCTATCCATTGTTTGTCTTCTGCTCATCAGTTAGTGAGGTGAGCTGTCTTCAACCTCGCCACAATGACAAAATTGGGCTTCCTGCGTTTGTCCTACGAGAAGCAGGACACGTTACTGAAGCTGCTCATCCTTTCTATGGCTGCTGTTCTCTGTGAGTGTCTTCACTACGTACAATTAACATGTAAACAACTGCATTATTCCTTAATAATTATTCTTTCTCTTCAGCGTTCTCCACCAGACTGTTTTCCGTCTTGAGGTTTGAAAGTGTCATCCATGAGTTTGATCCGTAAGTGCTTGCTTACTCAGAGTTGTGCTGCGTTTGATTTACCAAAAAATCCTTCCACCTGTACTTGTTAAATTATACTTGTGAATCACCTTCAGGTATTTCAACTACCGCACCACCCGCTTCCTGGCAGAAGAAGGATTTTATAACTTTCATAATTGGTTTGATGACAGAGCATGGTATCCACTTGGGAGGATCATCGGTGGCACCATTTATCCTGGTAGGAATGAGCAATAATGCTTAATTGCAAGATGCCTGACAATATTTACTTGAACAGCTTTAAAAAAAAAAAAAAAAAAAAAGCGACCATGCTAACGCATGTATTTTCTCCTCCACCAGGCCTGATGATCACCTCAGCTGCCTTGTACCACGTCTTACATTTTTTCCACATCACCATTGATATCCGCAATGTTTGCGTTTTTTTGGCTCCCTTGTTCTCCTCCTTCACAGCTATTGTCACCTATCACTTCACAAAGGAATTGAAGGTAATTTCTAATGAATCATAAGGTGTTTTTTAATTATTATTATTATTTGGGTCACCTGGGGCAGGCTCCAACTCCCTCATTGTCCTAAATAGTGCTACTGAAAAAAAAAACATGGATGAATGAGGTTAGATCATGTTTTTGAACCGTGGAGTATATCATGTTTGATTTTACTTTATAGTGCTTATAATTTATTGTCGCTCACTTTTCTGTTTAGGATGCTGGTGCTGGGCTGTTGGCTGCAGCCATGATTGCTGTGGTACCTGGTTACATCTCCCGTTCTGTTGCGGGCTCCTATGACAATGAAGGTGCAGCATAACACGCATGCCTCTATTTGACATGTGAGAAGACCCAAACAAAATATTTTTCATCCTGTCTGCCCTACATAGGTATTGCCATATTCTGCATGTTGTTGACTTACTACATGTGGATCAAGGCTGTAAAAACAGGATCTGTATACTGGTCCTCGATATGTGCTCTGGCCTACTTCTATATGGTGAGCAAATACATTTTCACAACGGTTTAATTGTAAGGTCTTTTTGTAGAATATCAACTGGTTTTGTACAACATATGGCACATCCATTCTTTTAATATCAGCATTTCTTTGAAAAAACTGCTGGACTGGAGCCTGCTTTCTGCTCGTCTTCTTGCCCATCATCGGAACTAGAGATCTCAATTTAGCCTTTAATAAAGCTAAAATTTACTTAGCAGCCCCCCCCCCCCCTTAAGTTACGTCACCTAACCTGAAGTCTTCTGGCACCCCCTTGATATAATGGCTGTATATCGAGACAGGCTAAGTAATAATTACATTTTGTGTCTATTTTTAAAAGGGTGGAAGAAAACCTTAACTGTCATCTCTCACAATTTTGTTTACATTTTCAGAGTTGTCCTGATGTCCAGCTCCCAAAGAATTTGTGGAAATCTGTAGCACTTGCACATCTGTAACATATTTACAGTGCATATACAGTAGAGGAAAACCAGATTGATTAATCTCTGATATTTGTTGTCCTGATACAATGTTTACATGCATACTTGCAATTCCTTTAGCTCTCTTGTCTCATCCATCGTCTATGTGTGTAGGTATCTTCCTGGGGTGGCTACGTGTTCCTGATCAATCTTATCCCACTCCACGTCCTGGTTCTGATGCTCACTGGACGGTTCTCTCACCGCATCTATGTAGCATACTGCACAGTCTATTGCCTTGGCACTATCCTGTCCATGCAGATCTCCTTTGTTGGTTTCCAGGTAGGGTTGTTTTTAGTTTCACTGCACAGCCCAGTGAGATCCAATCTAAGAACCCTATCAGAACGGTTTTGAGCTGTTTATCTTAGCAGCGAATGTAATCCAAGCTAACGTTGCTAGTTGTACTAGTACCGTTTTGAAGGGCCTCGTCAAATGTGATCTTTCTGTCCTCTCCCCAATGCTAGCCAGTGCAGTCCTCAGAGCACATGGCTGCCTTTGGTGTGTTTGGCTTGTGCCAGATTCATGCCTTTGTGGACTATCTACGCAGCAAACTCAACGCTCAGCAGTTTGAGGTGCTCTTTAAGAGCGTCATCTCCCTGGTGGGATTCCTCCTGCTGTCCGTGGGTGCTGTTCTCATGCTCACAGGTAAGCCCAAAAACAGTTGTGGGTTGAGATGAAGCAGTTGAGGAGACTTGAATCGGTGCAGTAAATGTCCTGTACCGTATTGTCCTGACCCCAGGAAAGATATCGCCATGGACTGGTCGTTTCTACTCTCTGCTGGACCCCTCCTATGCCAAAAACAACATCCCCATTATTGCCTCGGTCTCTGAGCACCAGCCTACAACATGGTCCTCCTACTATTTTGATCTCCAGCTGCTGGTGTTTATGTTCCCAGGTAAGTGTTCGCTCACTACTCTCTAAATTACACTGGGTAAACCGAGGGATTTACAATGGAGTTCTGTTCATATGGCCCCCAAACTTATACCTGAATTGAAATCTGCTGTCGTACATAACCTACACTAACGCAGTAAGAAAGTCATAATTACTGTTTCTGTGTGAAAATAACTGAAACGAGCAAATGCAGAGATGAAAGTCCTTCGGATTTTCCCGGAATTCCGGATTTTCAAATTTTAATGAAAATTTCTCCGGAGAGTTGAGGAAAAATTGCCTAAAATTAATCCGGATATTAGTTGACAACATTGAACGAACACGTGTTTGAGTTCGTTGTTTTGCTTTCACGAGCGTAGCCATGTTGAGGCACTAACACTAGTAACAGTAAAGAGATTTTCGTCTCTTTATAAACACACTTGCTAAACCCCAGTGGAACGAATAAAAGACGCCGTGGACAAGACAGTTGTTGTCATAAAAAATATATTTGGACAAAAAGGGAAACACAGATTGGCAGAAAAACGTGTCCGTCCGACTTCGAGTGTCGTCTCGGTTAGCTTTGCTTAGCTGTGGTTGTGTGTGACGTCGGTTGCGTCAGCGTTGATTGGTTGAAATCAAAAAACGCGCTTGCGTACATGTTCGTGCTGACGCATGCACAGCAGAGAGCAGCGGACTACCGACTGCTGAGGCGCGCTTCGCTTGAGTGGCGTCGCCACAACAGTAATACCCTCTCCTCGCATTCTCATGGCCTCGCCATATCTCGGAGATTTCGAAATTTCGGCGAGAACGGAAGCCACAAAGGGTGCATGAGCCCGATCACTTAACTTGATTTGCAGGCCCAAGCCCGAAATCAAACCCGACATTTCCTATTTTATTTGTGATGACTCGGGAGGAGGAGGGGTGATTTGTGATAACAAATTAAAGCCTGTCTTTTGTCACGAAATCTAAGTTAAACAAGTCTGTATAAATATTTACATCTTTTAAACATGTATTTCTGTTTCTGCAGAGGGTACATGAACCGACAATTTTCCATCATTGACGGAATTTTTTGTTTAAGGGTTGTAGGAAAAATTTAAGGCCGTCCGTATTTTGACGGTTTGAAAATTGGGCCATTAACCACAGCAGCAGTACGTCCTGAAGAATCTAGCGCGACACTGAGAGAGAGAGAAGCAGAGAGGCAAAGAAAAACAATGACGGCTGGATAATAGACAGAGACAGCTCTTTAAATTGTCACTGCAAGAGTTTAGTACAGTACGTGTTGTGATGAGGCGATTTCTGTTTTTTTGCGAACCATGGTCTCTCGTGGCCAAAACTATTAACGGCCTCGGAAAAAAAAAATAAATAAAAAGCCAGCGAGAGAGAAGCCCGGCCCGACCTGAACCCGAAGCAATGATTGACACACACACACAGTATATATTTTTTATTTTTTCTGGAATTTTCAGGAAAGTCCACTTTCATCTCTGTTTCATGAAAGTCCACTTTCATCCCTGCAAATGGCAAGTCATGAAGTGCAGTACAAACTGTACATGCTTGATTGTGCCCTGTGACGACATATTGTTAAACTGCTCTGTGAACTCGCTGTACACTTTTTTTCTGTTTTTTTTTGTAAACTTGGAAGATGTTGGGACTGTCGTAACCTGAGTACTCCCTTGTAAATGAGAGAGTTGCTCGTAATATGAAAAACTCTCATTCTGGTGCAGTTTTTCACCTCTACAAACCACACCCACACTGCTGAACATTTTGTAAATTAATACTTCACTGGCAATTGCAATCAAAGCGAAGCATTCAAATATCGCTTGCATCGGGTGGAATCCCGGTACAGTGGTTCCTCAAGTTACGAACTTAATTCATTCCGTTTGTAACTTGAAACATTTATAAATCGAGGTAACATTTCCTATATAAATGAATGGAAATCCAATGAATCTGTTCCAGACGGTGTATGGTTTAAAATGAATACTGTAGAGTACAATATAAAAATGATTCAAATTTTGTTGTTGTTGTTGTTTCACAGTCTAGGAAAACTTTTTTTCCATGTTTAGAAATGTAGGCAGCTGATTGGAAAGTGTGTGAGCGTGCGCTCGCGCGTGCTCCAGTATACTGAATACTCTACATATGGTTTACATCCTGTCAAACTTTTTTGTCACGTTAATTATAAGTCGAGGCGGCCGCTGTGAAAATTGTGATTGGCAAAACTGTGTGTGTTAGTGGAATGTCCAGCTGTATGCTGAACAGCCTTCTCTTTGCTGCTACAGAGGAGACAGCGAGTTATATGTGGGCTTTTTGGGGGTGTTTACAGCCAACAGCAACATCGAAGTTATTCTGATGTCACAGAGATGTAAAAAAAAAAAAAAAAAAAAAACAGTTTCTATTGAATGCACAGAGCAAATGTTTATTTTCCTGATATATCACCTCCTTTCGCCACAGTTGGTCTTTACTACTGTTTCAACAACTTGTCGGATGCCCGGATTTTCATCATCATGTATGGTGTGACCAGCATGTACTTCTCAGCTGTCATGGTAAATCCCGGATGAGCTCATCTCAATGACTTTACCTGCTCGTGCTTCCTGTGTGAAAGTCATCCATGTCTCCTTCTGCTGCCAGGTTCGTCTGATGTTGGTGTTGGCCCCTGTCATGTGCATCCTGTCCGGCATCGGCGTGTCCCAGGTGCTCACAACCTACATGAAGAATCTGGATGTCAGCAGGCCGGATAAGAAGAGCAAGAAACAGCAGGACTCCACTTACCCCATCAAAAACGAAGTAGGTGATTTGACTTTGTAGTGTGGTTAAAGCATTGTCGCAGTAAAATTCAGCGGAGAGTGTATACAACATGATTTTGTCCTGAAGCTCATATTTTTTTAATGGATTCTTTTTTTACCGGTTTATTGACTTGAATCTTTTTTGGAGGTTTTTTTTCTTTTTGTCAGAGATTTTCTCGGACAAGGTTAAAGAAACGACTCGGCACACAGGAAAATTGTCTTCAATATCGACGGAAGCGGATCTCTGAGAGCGAACGACGGTTTAGTTGCTCCGTGATCACGCTCAGAGCCCCCCCTCCTCGAGTTCGGACATTTATTTGTGACATATGCAAATACAAGAAAATCATTGCCCCCGATATTTGCATACCGTACCCCTGGTCCGGCCCCTCGGTAGTGATTGGTTACCTGGGTATGAGCTTTGAACCACCGGCACGTTGGCGCCTTTCGGTCTGGTCTACACTGTATCAACATATCGCGGACTTTGCGGATGACAAATGTCGCCTGGGCGCGACGGGTGTTCTCAAAACGTCTTTTGTTGTTCGACCGCTGTTCCCAAATTACTCGCTCCCCCTTTGTGACCGGATCTGATCTCCTCTGATTGCCCACCCGCTTTGATGTGTTGATTGTGGTGTGGGCTGCAACAGCCCCCAGCCCAAATGGCCGGCACCTTCTGAAAAGGAATTTGGGGGTGCTGATAACGCACCCAGATGCTTTGACGTGCCCAGATCAAACGAGACTTTAAACATGATACAATTTCGCCCATAGATTCCTCTAACACTTTTCCTATTTAAGGCTTAACAAGTCATTAACATTGATTGATTGTGGTACTTGGTCATGTTATGGTGGATTCCAACAACAGCAAAATTAGAACACATTACTCACTTAAAAAAAACATGAACTAATCACAGGGCAAATCTAGAGACAACTACTCGCATTAATGCTATCACTGAGTTGGAACTGGACCCACACGGCCAAGTTGCCATTGGTGACCACAATTCTGTAAGATTAGTTGGCCAAATTGAGAAATTGGCAGCATGGTGGTCCATTGGTTTTCCTGCAGCAAGTTTAGGCTCAGGCCTGGGACGACTTCTCCGCCGAATCTCCTCCACAGTCCCTGGATATATTGTTCGGTCAATCGACTCGAGAAAGACGATGATTGTCTTAACTTGTTATCCCAGTGACTTTTTTTGGCTGCTTACCAGTCCAGGGTGACTCTAAAAATGTCATCTGATCCATTGAATGGATGAATTGACACAATTGGTTATGCACACGTAAAATGCTAGATATCGGTGGTGTTATCTTTTGTAGGTTGCCTCTGGGATGATTCTGGTCATGGCCTTCTTCCTAATCACATACACCTTCCACTCAACCTGGGTGACAAGCGAAGCCTACTCCTCCCCCTCAATTGTCTTGTCTGCTCGTGGAGGGGATGGCAGCCGCATCATTTTCGATGACTTCAGAGAGGCCTACTACTGGCTTCGCCACAACACCCCGGAGGTTTGTAATATCCCAAAATATTGGGTAGGGCTCCAGAGACAATAGATCAATGCATTCTGAACTCCCTTGCGTTATGCTAAATTGCATGATTTCATTTCAGGATGCCAAAGTCATGTCATGGTGGGATTATGGCTACCAGATCACTGCCATGGCAAATCGAACCATTCTAGTGGACAATAACACGTGGAACAACACGCACATCTCGAGAGTTGGCCAAGTGAGTACAGCAACCAGAAAGAGGCGCCATGCTCATGACAAATCTCTCTGACGGGCTTCGTCTACTTTAGGCTATGGCGTCCACGGAGGAGAGAGCCTATGAGATTATGAGGGAGCTGGATGTCAGTTACGTCCTGGTCATCTTTGGAGGGCTTACTGGTTATTCCTCGGATGGTATGTTACAACTAGGGCGAATTCAAACATGCAAAATTGATGCTTACCTAAATACAGGAAGTATTTTCACTCATGTTTCTCAATGGAAAGTGCTTTTTCCACTGACCTGTTGTGATGGCTTCCACTAGTTTTGATGCCATTTTTAGTCCTAGTTGAGTGACACTGTCATGTGCCACAGCAGACACGGGCGCCGCCATCTTATTTATTATCTGCTGCTGACTGTCAATCACAAGTCTGAACATGGCTGCTGTTAGATTTGTGGAAGTTTGGTTGGGCGGACATCTACGTTGATGTCTTTTGATTGTGTGGTTACGACAAACGGCAACGGTTCGTTGTCTGAATGAAATAGAAGCTCGAGTAAAATACCTTTCATACTGTTGACATTATTTTGCCACGGAACAAAGCAAACAGTGTTTAGATGTTTTTTTCCTCCCCTCGCCGTCCATAAAATCATGAACAGGTGAGTTTTTCTGTGTGTTATGCAAGATAGGCTTAAAAAAGAATAAGAAAAATAGAAAATAGGTGAATTTGCGAATCCTGCACAGTTGATTTGCTAGGTCCCCTGTGCAAGAAATTTTTGGATTTGTCATTAATTGCTCGTCCTAGAAACACAAAGTACCAAGAAGTATTTCATCTGTGATCTGCAATTGTGTTCACACAGATATCAACAAGTTTCTGTGGATGGTCCGTATTGGCGGCAGCACTGACACAGGGAAGCACATCAAGGAGCACGATTACTACACGCCCACGGGGGAGTTCCGCGTGGACCGCGAAGGCTCGCCCGTGCTGCTCAACTGCCTTATGTATAAGATGTGCTATTACCGCTTCGGCCAGGTCTACACCGAGGCCAGTGAGTAACTTTGATGAGTCAAGTGGTCTCAGTTTATCAGTGTCTGAAACTTGCGCGACATTCACGGGACATGACCCCAAATTCGATTGAGTATGTGTAAGTATGAGCTGCATGTCTGTTTTGTATGTGTTGTTTTTTAATGCAAAAATGCTCAATTGTGTGCATTGAAGTGTAATGATAATCATTGCAGAGCGCCCACCAGGTTATGACAGAGTGAGGAATGCTGAAATTGGCAACAAAGACTTTGAACTGGATGTGTTGGAAGAGGCCTACACGACAGAGCACTGGCTTGTGAGGATATACAAGGTAGGGCTCTCCTCACTGGGTTCTTTTTTTTTTTTTTTTTTGCGCAAAGGCATCTGTCAACGGCACTTAGTTGACACATTGAGGTTAAACTTGATTTAAACGTCACCTTCTTTTCATAGAGCACCCAATAAGGCCGTAACAAAAGACATGTCAGAACTGTGTAAACGTTTAGAGGCGGTGAAAATCCTGGTTTTAAAAGGTCGTGTCAAAGAATCCTATTTTATAACATAATAAATACGATATTTGTAAATTACGGCAGAATGGTATGGTGGTGAGCACATCTGGGTGTTGGGGTGACCATCAACGTTAGCATATCCGTACCACCCGTGTTTTCATTTGAAATACGAACACCATTTTTTTTTTTTTTAAATCCATTAAAAATGTTTTATGTTTGTATGTTTTGCCTATTGTTTTAGTCTCCAACAAGGGTCTTTTCCATGATTTATTTTCACTTTATTATTTATTCTAACTTGTAGGTTAAAGATCTGGACAACCGGGGTCTTTCAAGAACATAATCCCTCCTGAAGACAATGAAACACCCTGTTTGCGCACAGCACTGAACACCTTCCCCTGTGGTCAACAGATGAGCTGTTCAACAATACTTTTTTTATACGGTTTGTTTTGGGGAAGAAAATTGCAAAGAGATTTGTGTGGGTGTGTATGTGAGAATCATTTTTTTTTTTTAATTGTTATAATAAAATGTCTGAGAAGGAATCCAAAGGAGGAGGTTTTCCTATTACCTATTCTGATCATGGAAAGTCTAATTTGACAAACTGGCCAAAAGACAGAAGAGACCTTTTTCATTTTGTACAATGTGGTCGAATAAAGCAGGTTTCAACGTGGGGAAAATTGGTGTGCTTTAATTTTTTTTCTGTGTCAGCGGGACGAGCTTTTTTTCTGACTCTTATCACAGCAATATCTCTTCAGTTGTCAAAGGCAATTTGTGATCCCAAATCGAAAATGGTGATACTGATGGCAATTTAAAAAGAGAGGTGACTGGATGAATCGCAACAGTAAGAATGATTACTGATGAACTGGTACTTTGCACCAGCATAAAAAGTAGCCACATTCTTTTGCCAATCGCCGTATTGACTACAGTACTGCTTTTTCTGGCCACTTCTGGCATCTTCTGTATTTCTCACTTTCGTGACAAGAGACATTAAATGTGCCAAACTAGAAATTGTTCACTCTGTTAACAAAGATGACTGCCTCCATATGTTTCTTATAGAGCAATTTGTGGAATCGTACAACATATTAGATGTTCCGTCATGCTTAACTGGAGGTAGTGTTTTTTTTTCTGCATAGGCTTCATTGTGTTACTATAAACAAATCACTCGTGTTAAAAAGTATGTGTGTGTGTGTGTGTGTGTGTGTGTGTTGTATATATATATATATAAGTTCAGTCAGGATTAGCTTTTTTTTTTTTTTTTTTTTAAAACAAACCTGACATTTGAGTGTGTACTTTTTATACCTACTCTAGGAAAAATGGTTGAGAGAAAAAAAAATCAACTTGACAATCTTTTTAAAAACACTGACTATAATTTTCTGGGTTAATGTAGCAAGTGACCCTGAGCATGATCTGCGGCTGAGCCCAAGCTATTGTGCACTAGGCAGCATATTTCGATGCAAAATGCCAGTCATGAGATTCCATTCCATTGTGCACATATTCAAGACAACCATAATTTTGCAAAAAAAAAAAAAAATCCACAGGTGTGTGACAGTTACAGAAACGGTTTGAGTAAAGAAATATTACATTCATGGTAGCATTTTTAAAAATAAATGGTTGAATTGAATGTTTTTGTTTTGATTCTGTCAGTTTCACATTTATATTATTGACCATTTTAGTTTTTGTGTTCGTTCTCTTGAGCAGGTTCCTTTCCCCCCATATTTTCAAATGGACAAGTGGTATTCATATAAAAATAAATAAAATAATGAAACTTTTGTTAAAAGGTCAGACAAAGTTGCCTTTATTGTAGTGAGCTACTATAGTTGTGAAAATATAAGTAAAAGTCAGTACATTCAGAACTTAAAAGTGGAAAGGCAAATGTTAAAATTTCATCAAAACCAAAAAATAATAAGATCACTGGATATATTAAAATTAGTAGACAAAAATATGGTCACATTGTTTAGTTTCAGTCCGAAAATATATACACTTTTTTTTAAACCAACAATGTAATATAGTGTATTCAGTACAGACATACCATGTGCATCATTACAGTTTGACCTGGTCTGGCAGGTCATCCGTAAGAGCAGAATTTTTTCTGTAGACATAAGCATTGAGACTGTCATCCAGTTTTACCAGCTCGGCCAGCGATGACACACACGGGTCATGATCGAGCACGGACGACGGCAGATATGAAGATTTGCGCTCGATGCGACGGGAGCGGCGCACGGGCGTCAGAAACTTCAGATCTTTGATGTTGCTTTTCCGCCTCGAGGTGCTTGTCTGGACCTCGCCTTCGATTGTTTTCTTCACGCTGCAACATATGAAGGTCATAAAAGTTTTGACATCTCGGGTTGAGTTCCCCTTTCACATTACAATAGGATGTTAATTCTATGATTGAGATACCTTTGCAAATATGGTGTTGTTTTGATACTGTATTTTACAACGTAGGCATGACCCATCTGTGGTACGCTGTCCATGTCAGAATCATCACATTGAACTTCTTCATCCATCAGAACTTTCTTTTTACTCTCATCTGTCAACATCTCCTTGGCATCTACATTCTTAGACACGTCCTTGACACATCCATCCTCCGTAGCTCCTTCCTCCTCTTCAGCAATGTTGCACATGTCTGTGCTCTGTGGTAGTTCTGGGAAGACATTGGCATCAAGTTATGCAAATCATCACAAAATTAGACTTTGTACCCAAGATCTCTTCAGATCCAGAAATTTTACTTGTGAGAATTGGAAAGCGGCGCACACAAGGGATGGACGGATTACACCGTTCAGCAAATTTAAATCAAATGTGGCTCAGTGGACCCAAAATGTATTTTTTGACGAAGACTTCTAAAATGTTTTTACTTTTGCCGTAGCACATTAGGTTTTTGAAATATTTTTGTACATAAGTTTGACCTATAAAAGCTTTGTCAAAATGGATTTTACAACTATGACGTTTTTTTTTTTTTTGCGACAACGTGCCCTGAATTCATAAATGTATCAATTATAAAAGCCTAATGAAATGAAGAAAACCATTAGGGCAGATTCAGAATCAGCGCGAATAATTCATCTCGAAAAGTTTACTTGCATCGCTGATTAAAAAAAATTAGTATAACTTGGTTAACCAATGTTATCAACCGACCCCATTATTACCGCCCATCTTCAGCAATATTGGCATTGGAATCATCTGGAAGTCACTCCTAAAACCAGCTTTACGTTCCTATTATCACAGTGTTCGTTCATACAGATAGAACTTTTTTTCTACTCTGTAATCTGTTGCATACTGCAGCCATTTAACGTGTCAAGTACAGCTCGATTTGGTTGGAAAAAGCTTTCAGTTTTCAATCTCATGTTGCACCGCTGCGACTAGGTGGCAGACTGAGCAAACCTACGGGGAAGCGAATCACAATACGCCGTCACCTTACATAACACACCTACGGTGCCTAAGAGTCAAAGAAAATAAATAAATAACGGGGTGGGTAATTGCAAATAAATACTGTTGTGTTGGGCAAGAATGTACTAACAAGAACAAACCCATAATTATTCATAATTATTTACTTTGTACAATTTTTTTTTTAATCGCTCAAGCCATGCTGGGTTCACCTTCAAACTATGCAAGCACAGCAATTATTAATTCGAGCCACAAAGAAAAGCAAAACTGACAATCACAGCTTTTTGGGGGATGTTTTTTTCCAGATAATTGAACAGAGAGGTCCCAGAAAGCTTCATTGTGCTGCCTACGTCACCTGCAGCCAGGTAGTCGGCAGATCGAGACGAGACGCAGCAGAATCTCGCGATACTAAGCTCAGCAACTAGCTTTGGTTGGCTATTACTGCCTGCTAAACACGTTGCCATTTCGCTCTTAACTCAACAGTTACAGCCTCCATGGCAGCGAATAAACTACACTTCTTACAAGTATCGTTCTCACGAAGGGATTACGAGGAGTAATTAACAGAGGGAAAGCCGGAGAAGCCATGCTAATTTGCTAAGCTAACGTAATGTCAACGTGAAAGACCGGAATTAAAGTGCTTGGGTGACGGAGTACACTTCACAGAGGTCTTGCTGGAACTGCGTCAAAGCGGCGCGTGTCCAACGTTGATCAGCAAAAGAGCAGCCAATTTCATAAGGGTCTGCAGATACATTTTATTCAAACTAATCACACAGCTCAACTAAACAAAATGTTAGGGTGTCTCGTACGTCAACCAGGAGGAATGGACTCCAAGATTCAACGTATTATAATGAAGATAAGCAACCGAGAAAGTGAATGCACATTCTATGTTGGATGAATATTTTACAAATGTGATTTGTTTTCACGATACAGTACTGGGATTTGACTTGGATTTTTGAGATCTGCAAAACAAATGTTTTCACAATTACATTACAGTAAACCTCATCTTTTCATTTTTTTTTCATCACCTTCTGCCAGAAACTTTTTTTCTGCCTCATTTAGATTGATATCCACATTTGTGCAAAAATATGCAGGCTACTTTGCTTTTGTTTACATTTGATCATTTTATTCAGCAGCACTTACTGACTGCATTAACCTTTTTTGGGGGGGGGTCCGTTTAATGTCACTTCAACATAAAATGAGAAAAGGTAAGCAGTCATAGTGTTGTATCACGGTATATCATTATATAAAATGGCCAATATCATGATATTTTTTTCCCCCCATATCATCCAACACTAGTATCAAAACTACCTTAACTTGAGCCAGGAAAAGCCATTTTGGCATTTCAAGGCACTCTTCAAATGAAGTTATTTTCTGACACATTTGACTCCACCCATTAAAGTAAACGAGTTTAATATTTCCATAGTTTCATTATGATCCTCACTGTTTCAATAAAACTTTACAATGATTCAGTGTGTTGACCAGAGTTGGCGTTAAGAAATAAAACCCTGTCTATGTGCCATTATAATCAGGCCCAACATTCTGCTGAACCATCTGTTATTATGCGGGGGTCCTCAGTTTATGACTGAATTTTGTTCCTATGACAACTACATAACTTGAATCTGTGCTCATACCCTTACATACAGGGTTCCCACTTCTGAAATTATTTTCCAGTGCATTTGTTTCATCTGATACAGTACAAGTCAAATTATCACAACAGACACGAATAAATTCCACGCGCAAGCTGTTTGAATGTACAAAATATAAAGTGCAATTACACTTATAAATAAAAATAATTGCACCTTATACTTTGTACAGGTGGCTTTGATGTTACAAAATAAGACACCAAATTGACAAAATACCGGTGCCACCCTCTTGTTATTGAGTATGACTGGACCAGAGGACACCTTGTATTATAAAAGTATTTTTTTTTCCTGCTTGTATACATTGTTCTGGTATAAACCATCTTGTTCTTTTATGCTACACTGCATTTTACACTCTATAAAACTGCACTCACCATCCTGATATTTTGAAGGCGTCTGCATGGCTTCCAGAACATCACACAGGTTCAGAACAACCTAAAAATACAATAAAGAGCAATGTAAGTGTTAAACGCAACAAAGCATAGTGCAATGGTATTATTTGAATTCCCTTACATCATCAAATCCATCCTGCGCAGCAGGCAAATCCAAATCAAAATTTTCTAGGCCGAAACTTGTGTTCATTTTCACTGGAGGCTGCATCTCCACAGTTTCAGGAGCTTCCTGGGCAGCGTGCTCCGGTTTTGGTTGGCCCAGACTGGGCTCTGGTTCTGTCTTTGCATCATCCTGCTGTCCCTTAACATGAGCCTGGGATTTCATACTGGCTTTAGGATTTACAGATGCAGATATTTTTGTTTCTGTGCGTGTGCTTGTCATAGCCGGTCTCTTTAGAGTCTTGCCCTTGGAAGCCAGCCACACAGCTAATTTTGCCCTGCAATGATGAGAAAGTACTGAGCATGCCTCACCGGCAAAATGTTAAGCACAAACAATCAGGATTTTAGATGAAGACTTTCACCTTCTTTCCTCTGTCGTTTCCGTACATCTGTACTGGCTGAGGGTGCTTGTGACAGGAGGCTTCTTGACCTTCTTATCAGTTATGGCAACCTTTGGCTTGGTGGGTGCCGCTGTTGTGTTTCTGGAGCTGGTGGGTCTTAATGTTGCCGGGACAGTAGAGGAGGTCGGAGGGCGGGCAGAGCGAGGCCCTGGAAGACGGCCACTAGGTCCAGGTTTGGATGCTTGCGCGCGTCCATCCAACAGCGATTTAGACGTCGTTGGGGCAGATTTTTGGAGGTTGCGTCCAGGGACATCAGCAACAGACTTTGACCTGCTTTTTGTCAAATTCACAACCTTTTGGCTCTCCGTTTTGGGTGGTGCTGGTTTTGACCCCGCCCCTCGAGCTGTCGCACTTGACTTCCAAAGTGATCCAATTTTTGACTCCACAATTTTACCTTTGTAGAGGCCGGGGGCAAATTTAGATGAAGCCACTGCAACCGGTGCCCTTGTGGTATCTGTAACTACTTTTTCATTTTTCACTATCTGCTCAGCAAGAATGGCCCGGTTCCGTGCAGGTTGTTCGACCTCACAGACAGCACCACCATTCCCATCTTTGTGTGTGGACTTGCCTTTCAGAACCTCACCAGATGTCGACTTCGTGTCTTGTATTTTGGAGGTGATTTTACTGACACCATTTCTAACCAGGATCTCCTGTTTCCTATTGCTTTTACATTGGACAGAGACAGCTGATGTTGATTTTGAAAAATCTCTTCTGATGAAAGACTTGACTCCATCACCAGGCTGAGCATTCTCCTTATTTCCCTGAAACAATTCAAAACAAACTTTTAGAGCAATCAAAAAAAAAAAGAAAATTACAACCTTTCACCAGATGCTTTAGACTGGTTTGGCACTGCAGATCCAAATTCCCAATTCTAATTTAATGCCTTTATCAATCTACATGGATATTTCAAGTGACAAATAACCAAAATGGCTAAGTTTACACTGAGAGAAAGAATAAAACAACCCGCATTCTTCAAGTATAGTGAAGCACGCATATTCACAGGAACATGTCCTCTGTTATTGACATAAAAAACTCACATACAGGCATTTGCCATTTTGATTATCAGGGCAAAGCCATGCTTCATTAAAGTATCTTTTGTAAAAATTCTCAACCAGATCAATTATTTCCGGTTGTTTGAAACACTATCTGCTCGTCACCACTTTTCTCCCAAAGAAAAATGAAAAAAATTGAGTTTCAGCAAACAAGAGGCACTACTGCTGAGCATTGTTGTATGCCTCGTTGTCAGGCGTCCAATCAGTACAACAGTGTTTTCCTTTTTTTTTAGGGATGAAGAAACAATATTGATGTTGCAGCGGAGGTCCAGCCTTTATTGTTTTGTGTCCTCGGATAACGGTACGTCTGTCCTCACCAGATAATATGTTTTCAGTTCACATGAATGCATCTGATGTGGCTTTAAACAGGCTGTCACTGTGAATGAACAGCTTGCTTTCATCAACATTTTCGGAAATCGATAAATCATGTCTACATATTTATATATATGTAACTAAGCAATTACATGTAATGTCAGTTTTCCATCATCGGCCCTCTTTAAATGCTACTCGCAATAAGGTGACAAAGAAACTTACTTTTCTGTTGGCTGGGGTTTTTCTTGAAACAGCAATGTTGCTCATGGTGCAAGCGCAACCTCGAGATATTTCACTCGTTTGTCCTAAAACATAAGATTAGGACCTTCTAATAATTACAATAAATCATAAACTCCACTCAATATATCAAACTGAATACATCAGATCGAATCCACAATTAAATAGTATAACCTTAAACTAAAACAACAACAACATAGTTTTCTTTTTACTGACAGCGTATTGTACACTTTCAGCATGACTGCAACATTTACTGTGTGACTAGAAGATGAAATAGAAAATGCTGTAAATTTATCTGGAGTAATTGGCCAATCGGAGCCGTTCACGGCAAAATAACATGAATTACCGGTCATGGTAGAATAACCACCGACATTATATTATCCACTCAATTTTTTGTCGTTCAAGAGAGAGACCGGCGTAATTCTGATCTTATTCACTCAATTTTTTTGTCGTTCAAGAGAGAGACCGGCGTAATTCTATTCACTAAGACAATTACTTGATGGAAATTATTAGTATGAGAAAGCCCTTTGATCGCGATTTAGCCGTTACTCGTAGTTGTCTGGAGCAATTTCTGCAGGAACTGAAGATGTTGCTCAACTCAACTAAACTGTATTTATAGAGTACTTAAAAACAACCACCGCTCTAAACAAATTGCTGTACATGGAGCAACAATAATGCATACAACTACAAACAATAATACTGTGCCATAAATGAATAGCAAAGGCTGTAGAAAGCACAAAAACAGGACTAAAAATCAAATCAAAGCTCATGCCGAGCCAAACTATTATTAGTTTGCTTGAATAGCGTCAAACATTGCGATTTATAGCCTCGTATGAACAATGACATCAGTCAATATATCTAAAACAACTTACCCTCCGATTGAACGTGTGTTGTAAAGTGGAAGAGCTCAATAATGTGGCAAAAGTGTGACACAAAAAACAAAACCGGCTACTTGGCTTGAAATGTATCATTTGAGTTGCCGCTACTACACTCTTATTGGTTAGGGTGATCTCGCGAGGGTATGAAATCAACCAATAGGATGTGTCAAAACAAGGCAAGAGATCGAAGCACCGCACTGGTTTGAATTATTTTGAAACGAAATAGCATTCCAGTATTACTGGTCACGAATGCTGTTCCGCCTTAAATTACAGGATACACAACCAGGGGTTTAATAAACAAAAATGAAATTTACTGAGGAAACGTATTTTTATTTTTATCTAAATGTATTAATGTATCTAAATTTACGTTCATCAAAATTAGATAAAAAGTAAATTGTACATGTTGGAATTTTTTTTTCTTTTATTGAGGATTCAGATTTAGTCAGTCCAAACAATGCAAGCATTATTCCCAAAACAAATCGGATATTGTTTCCTCTTCATTCGACCAAAAACAGCGCAGTGAGGCCATGTTAATTGTATATTTTCGGGGGTAGGGTAACACTTATGAAATATTTTGAAATTGACCTCTTTTATTTTGTTTCTAATCAAATATGGTCTAAGCAAGAACCAATTAGTTTTCCAGTCTTTATCTTCATGTAAATGTAAAAAAACTACTGCAGGTTTGGAAACACGTTTTTGAACGCTAACTACAGTAGGAGGTGCCTGCACGATTTCCGGTGCACATGCTTTATTTGCTTGTATATTGGAGATTTGTCGAAACATGCAAAGTAAAAAATTGATTTGATTGAAAATAAATAGATCCATCAATCACACCAAATTCTACAAAACGGACTAACCGCGATATTCAACGTCATCCTGTTGTCTTCCAGACACTCTTATTGTGTGACGTCATTAAAAGACAGAGGCTCCCGGGCGGATTTTTTTTTTTTTTTTTTTTTTTTTTTTTTTGGGATTGTTGTTGTGTTTGCCGTAGTTAATTCTCGAAATAGTCGAACTGTTTGCGCACGAGCCCGTGATATCGCAGGATTCCCAGAACTACGCAGACCAAGCGAGGAAAGAGCTTTACTACTGTGTTTTCACCTCTAATAATAGTAAAGATACACTATAAGTGAATTCGAGACTTTGATTTAACGAGGAAGCCTGGATGTACAGTACAATAGAGTACAGTACAGTACAGCACAGAACTTTATGTATGTCAGAGGCAACTCATTTTATTTTGAAATCCACGAACGGAAGTCCACCCATCTGTCTAAAACGGTTGAGCGCTACAACTAGCAGTACTTGCTACCGTTTGAACTTCTTTCACATCACTACCCCAGTATTGAGGCAAACTACACAAAATGCAGAATCAGTGTGCTGCTCCAAACTGTACGAGTTTAAAATCGGACTTGTATTCACTCTTCAGGTTTCCGCTTGATGCAGAAAGGTAAGCCGAATCTGATTACTCGCTCCTCAATGGAAATGTCTCTAAAAAATAATTAATCGTAGCATTGGCGTCTGTGCTTTTGTTTTGACATTGAAATGTCAAGAAACCGAATCACGCCGAGCATTTTATTATATTGTGCATAAGTACCCTACTATATCAGCTTTTGTGTTCATCAGTAAACGTAAAACTATCAAACAAAACTACAGATCAATATTCACAGTCTTCACCGTCAGGCCTTTTTCGATATTTGCCACCTTTTCTGCTTTTAAATGGCCACGCACAGATGATCCGTCATTTCTACGTTCCGTTTGCACAAAGCGCAGGTTGGGAAAACAACCAAAAGAATTCGATATTTATATTCAGTACCACTTTTTCTTACATCGTGAAAAATGCACCCGAAGGAGCTTCCAGTCCCAACTTTAAAACAGTTTGTCTCCCTTGTCAGCAGGTTGGCGCTCCAATTCTAAATTAAAAACATGTGTCATTCTTCCCTCACAAGAAATACGAAGAGCCTTCAAATTTAACTAGGAAATGAAATTATTAAATATCTGTGAGTGGAGATAACTGATTTTAAAAATTGAAATACAGTACTATAAATTTTAGACTGGTACAGAAAGACGTGCAAAGATGGACAACACTTTCTTTCAGACTTCACCTCCAGGATCGAAATTGTAAAAATAAATATTCCAAGGACCACAATTGAATAAGAAGTGGAGAAAATGGACGATACATGGACAAACTTGATAGACCAATTGCTGTTGCCCAGGATTGTACTTTGTTTTATTATTGTCATCTTGTTTTCGTATGCTTTCGTGATTTTGGTTAGTTGTTTATGGTTTATATGTGAGTGCAATGATTTGAAAAGTAATTTAAAAAAGTGCCATTCCCTTTCTCTGACTGTTGTAAGTCATTTAATGTTACCTTTGGTAACCATATATATTAGGCTCCCTTGTCCAAAAAAATTGATGAATGATGTAATGTAATACAAAACATAAAAAAAAAATAAAAATTTGGTCTTCATACCCAAATTGTATGATTCATCCCAGTAAATGCCAAGTACGTCTAATTATAATTTGCAAAAATGTACAATTTATTGGAAACAATATATGATTGATATATTTAAAGAGTATGAAATGAAAGTGTGACTTCCCATTTCAGGTGTAAAATGTGGGTGGAAAAATGCCAGCGGGAAGACCTAGTAGACAAATCACCAGAACATCTCTTCAGATACTATCGACTTTGTGCAAAGCATTTTGAAACTTCTGATGATAGTGTAAGTCATGTGATGAGATCAAATATATTAATTTTCCATTGTTAAGTCCTGTGTGTATAATGTTTAAACATTTACCCACAAAGCTCCATCCATGTATCAAATCACAACTGTTTGCACATCCTGTTTTAATGTGGTTTTGTTTTACAGAGTGAGCCGGTTACAGTGATAAAGGATGATGCCATACCAACTATATTTGATGATCCCAACAAACTTCAAAATGCGCAAGTAAAGCGCAGTAAAGAGATGGTATGTATTTAAAAAAAAAGAACCCTCTTTGACACTCTTCAAGCAAACTAATAATAATGGTGTAATTCTGGTGTGAACTATTGCTAACATATATATATACCCCTCCCCCCTCTTTAAAAAAAAATATATATTTTCAAGGATGAAGATACGAAGACCAGGGGAAGAAAAAGTGAGTAAAATGTGCACTATTTTTTTTTTTAAAACAAGCTGAATGCATTATTTGGTTCTCCACTTTTTTCACCCCTTCAGAAATCAAAAGCTCTCAAGCTGAAGTGGACAAGGAGGAGCCAAAAACAACTCCAGAGGAAGACACATACAAAAACTATCTCAGGTCTTTATTCGAAGCGCTTGTGTTGTTAGGAGAGCAAAACATTCCCGTCACCAGTTCCAATACTACTGAACAAGACTCTGTTGGATTAAACAACTTTGAGGCATTGCTCGAGTATCGCATGAGTTGCGGAGATGAGGGCATGAAGAAGTACGACGCAAATAGAGAGGGTTCGTCATCACTACAGCTCAAACAGCTGATTGAAGTGTGCGAGAAATGCATCCGGAGTAAGGTGATGGAGGACGTGAAAGAAAATGGCTTCTTCTCACTTATTACTGATGATCTGGTGAAGATTTCGGATGAGTGGTACCTCCCTGTCTTCCTGCGCTATGTGGATGACTCCAACTACCAGCGCGAGAGGTTTGTGGGTTTTTTGTCTTTCGATGGCGACGCAGACGTTTTGGCAGAGAAACTGCTATCTGAAATGATCAATGAATGGGGTTTGAACATGGAGAAGTGTCGAGGCCAAGCGCACTCATGCTCTGGAACACATTTTGCTAAAATTAAAGCATTTGCCGCCAAAGTCACTGAAAAGTATCCATTGGCCATGCTCACAGTTCGGCCGACTCAAGCCTTGAACATAACGCTCGCCAACGGGATGGCTTTGTCAGGAGTTCAGCTTGTCATGTGTACTCTGAAGAAAATTGAGTCTTTCTTCAACCAATCACCTTTACTGCGTCTGGAGTTGGAGCACGCCATTTCTGTTATTTACCCGGACAAAGAAGAGAAGGTCAAAGAGCTGAAAGAGACTTGTTGTACCGGTTGGACCAGAAGACACGATGCTTTTGAGGTGACGCTGGACCTTCTTGAGGCTTTGTTGCTTTGCGTGGACAGCGTGCATGACAATGAGGACTTGCGATGGAGCGACCAGATCACATATAATGCTTTGGAGATCTCAAAAGCTCTGGCTGACTTTGAGTTCATCATGGCCTTGGTTGTGCTGAAAAACACCATGATACTTTTAAGGGCATTTGGAAAAAACATCGAAGGGGAAGCAACAGATGTCTATTTTGCTGCTGGCAGCGTCAAAGCCGTGTTGCACTCTCTGAAGGAAGTATCCGACAATATTGACGTATACCATGAGTTCTGGACTGAAGAGGCGGTTAACCTCTCCGCCACGATGGAGATTCCAGTCGAACTTCCTCGGTCGCTCTTGAGGAAGCATCCGTCAGAGTTGGGAAGCCTTCAGCCAGAGAATTACTACAAAGAGCACCTTTCTCTTCCCGTGGTGAACCATACGCTCAAAGAAGTCACTGAACTCTTCAGTGATGACCACCTAAAAGCACTCAGATGTTTGTCGCTGGTCCCTTTTGTAGTTGAACTAAACAAGGCTGGGCAGCCTGAAGAAGAAAACATGTTGGTGTTTAAAAACGACATTCCTAACCCCGGTTCCCTCACCGCTGAGCTGCATTGTTGGTGGGTTAAATGGAATAAAAAAGGTAAAGGAGAAGTGTTGCTAAGCAGTCTGCAGGAAACGCTGCAGCAGGCTGACGTGAAGTTCTTCCCAAACATGCTAGCTGTCCTGAGACTACTGGGCGTCTTGCCTACTTTGGCTCTTGATATCAGTTGTGACGTGGCGTACAAGCGCTTCAAGATGTACATGCAAAACACCCCTGATGCAGCTAAATCAAAGAGCCTGGCTCTTCTGAACATAAACAATGACGTGGGATATGATTTGGATTCAATGGTAGAAGTCTATATGAAGACATACCCCGGCGGCGATGATGCTTTGTAGTTTTGTTTTTTTTAAACATTTTTTAACCGACTAGTTTTGAGGGAATGGTGCTCAATGAAATTATTTCCCTATGTTCTAGTCCTCCAAGCGCTAAGACTGATTTTAACATGTTAAGGTTTTTTCCCCCTCTCTTGTCTCTAGCTCTCTCTTTGAGATGAAATGTCAATGACTCATTAAAATTAACATTGAATACAAAAGTCTAAAAATGATACATTTGCCAAGTGCTTTAAATTATCCAGTTAGGAAGACAATTGTGACAGAAGCATCTTGTAAATGCCATTCAAGTTTACAATTATTCAAAATTACTACTGTGACAATCTCATTCGTTATCCACATTCCATAATTGTTTACATTTTTTTGTGTTGTGACAACTATACATTCTAAAATAAAATGTTTTCAAACGTTTGCATTATTTCTGTTTAATATCTGACTTTTGATCAGACTAAGCAATACAGTACTTTCTATTGTGGCTTTTCAGTAGATTGAGGACAATCATTAATTATCAGCACTCATAACTGGTGGTTAACTTCACTGTACTGCGCATACTCAGTGCAAAAAACCCCCAACAACCTTTTTGAAACCGAGAGCTACTTCTTGCATACTACATACTCCACAAATTACTTTTAATAATGTAATTATGAATTATGAAGCTGTTTCATAAAAACATCCACCTTTTATGAACTGAAGCCTTGATTCATAAATATTACTAGATATATTCCCTTACATATTATATTATGTTATTACTGTATTAGTATTATGAAAACCTGATGTGCTACAGAGTGCAGATTTGTAATGAGCCCCCCCAAAAAATATACAAATGCTTACTTGCCTCTCTAAAAAAAACATGTTTTGACAAGTGTAATTTGTAAAAAAAATAAAATAAAATAACATCAACGCGTGTGGACTGAGCAATAGTATAGATTTGTGAAACAATATTCAAATAACCAAATTGAGACCAGTGGTTTGGCGTCGCTAAATTTCACAGACCAGAGAATCCAGCCAATGAAGGCTATTGTGCTCTCTGCTGGACAACATGTTTCATTGCAGTATCGAGTTCCTGGTTCATATCACGGTCTCGGCGACTCGTGGAACACCACGCAGCATCAACTTTTTAAGAATGTAACTAGTCGAGTCTTAACTCGTTAAAATACTTTTAACTGGAATAGTGTTGACATTTACTGTTGCTGGTAGACGTTTCGCCACGGCATGAGTCCTTAGACTCAGTGCTGGTTTCGCTCTCATTGGACTACCCAGCTAAGCTAGCTAACTGGCTAGTTAGCAAGCTATATTGCTTTCCAAAATGACTAACTGCTGTGCTGCAGCCAATTGCGACTACCAGCAAGAAGGACCTGATAGCAGCATCCCACTTTTCAGCTTTCCCTTGGACCCGGAGCGGTAAGGCTTTTTCATGGTTGAGCGGGACATACGCGAGGTACCGAGCATGCAATAGAAATATGTTAGCCATCTGCCTTTAGCATTGTCGTTAGCTCAACATCATGTTGGCTAACAGTGACACAACTCAGTTGAAAATGGCGCAGACTCACCACGCTCCTAAAATAAGTCACGGTAAAATAAAGTAAATGCATTTGTTTTGAAAGAGAAATTGACTGCACCGGTTGGTGTGGTGTAATTACGAAGCGTTCGACGTTTTGGTAAAACGGAAAAAAGAGAGTAGTTGTAAACTTTTTGTTCTGCAAATTGCAAACCTCAATTTGTAAACGACGCCTACCGGCTCAGCGCGGTAACGAAGTGAGACTAGTTGAACTCATTACCCCACTTCAAAAAAATCATCGTGCCACTCAGCTTTTCGTAGGAAAAGCATCGGAAAACTTTGTAAACAATTAAGTCGTATTTCATTTCAAACCACTATGAGCAGTGCGATTTTGTTCTTTTTCTTCATTCCGGGCAATCAAGAATGACTCGCCGTGTATCTAATCCGATAACTCGGAGTCCAAAGTCGAATCTTAAAATGCTCCAATAATGTAGTTGCATCATCAAATTTAAATTTGAATTCACTGTCTCTCAACTTCAAGCCATCCACACCCGAAGTACTGCAGGTACCCCTGCAAGGTTTGTTATCTTCTTAAAAACAACCTTGCCGCTGATTTGTCATTAAAATGTTGCATAACAATTAACATATGCGAACGGCGTTTAAATATAGGAAGGAAGCGAAGAACACGCCAAGAATGCTGAAGTTAAGAGATAAGTGAATCACCCAATGAGCTGTTTATTGATACGTTAGGCAAATGGGGAGGAGGGTTAAAAAGGAGGAACTTAACGAAAGGATAGGAATTTTTTTATTTTTTTTATTTTTTTTACAAATTCAACACATTTATCAAAACGGAAAAAAAAACTTTCAAGACATAAGTATGCTTCTTTTAATTGTGCACAAAATGAACTAGCCACTGATGGCCAAGCGGGCGTGTCATAACTAATTCACATGTTGAGTCGTTGAGTTGATGTGTCTTAACCTCCATGGCAGAGGCTCCGTCGAACCCCCGAGACCGATTCACCGAACCCAGAGGGTTCAATCGAACCCAGGTTAAGAACCACTGTTTTAGACATTGTAAAAGTCCTAAGAGATGGGAATAAATTTAATTTGATCAAACAGCTCTCTGTGGAGCAATAGATATACACTGCATGAGTCATAATGTTAGTTAGATATATATCTCCACCACTCATGTTACAATTGTCAAAAATTAAGATCACATAGCTGTGTAATGTAAAGGAAGACAGCCGTGTGGGATATGTGGAGGTGAGCCCAAGTATAGCAGTTGTGCGCATGAAGTCAAGGCAAAACGTACAAACTGCGGAGGGGATTACGATGCCAATTAGAGAGTTTGACAAGAGGAAAAATGTTATATTAATAGTTCAAATCAAAAGAGTCCAGATAAAGTGGCAGTGGCAAAATCAATTTACCTGGCTCAGGCATATTGAGGAAGGCATGCACTGTTATTGATGCCAAAAGCACTGCCCCGCAATTGCTGCTTCCGTTGTGGGACAGCCATCACCCAACTATAGGCTGGACACACAAAAAAAGACATGAGGTAACGGCCATTCACAAAGCAGCAGAAGAGGAGAAGTTTATTCAAGATTATAGTACCTAAAAGCACTCAACCAATAAAGTTACAAAACCCGAAATAATATAGTTTAGATCGATAGTTGTATTTTTTTGTTTGGTTTTGTTTTTTACGGAGGACCCTGCAGCGTGCTCTTGCAGCACAGGTGGACACGGACCGCAGTGTACTTGAAAGCTGCTCCAAAATAATCGATGAGTGTCTCAAACTCAAATGGCCCCACCACGCAAGCTATGAGCCCATCATTCTTCCATGCAAGTTTTAATAAATGAATGCAGGGTGGCGCGGTGGTGGGGTGGTCGTTTCCCAGGCCAGAGGTTGGAGGTTCGATCCCCAGCCGGCACGACCGTGTCAGTGTCCTTGCTCCTGAAGCTGCGTCATCAGTAGGTGAAGGAGGTAACAGTGTCAAGCGCTTTGAGTACCCGAGGTAGAAAAGCACTGTATAAGTGACAGCCATGTTCCTATTGGAAATCTTAACTTAAAGTATGCTTCCTGTCAAAGAAAGCGAGTCAGTTACAGAATACCTGCACGTCATGGCGCATGGTCAGGATGATACCACCTCTGCCCCACTTTGAGCCAGGAAAAACCCTGAATTAGAATATAATATCAATTAGTAATACAATTAAAATATACCAAATAATTATATAGCCATTATCCAACGTATATTAAATAATAGACTAGCAAATATTGTAATAGCTATTGTGGTGAAAGACGGTGACAAGAACTAAGTTGATGTTAAAGTAATAAACGAGGATATACTTACAAATAGATATTTGGATCAGTAAATTGATAAATTATTATGTTTGAAATCCAATCTGATCAGTAACCGTTTCGAGGGGAAATTGGAACTGCTTTCTGAATTGCAATCATTCATGAGGTAATTATGAAGTGCAAAATACTGTATGTGAGCCAGGCTAATTAATGGCAAGTGAAAAAGAGCTTTTGTTTATCCAAAAGAAGAGATTGTAAGCTAGTCGTGACTTTATATTTACTAAACTCAAGGATAATCGAAGAAAAAAAAACAGGCAAGTTGAAATCTACTATGTACTTGTGAAGACATTCAGCTCTCCGAAGTGAAAAGGACAGAGATTTCTGATTGTGTTTTCCCTCGATTTTCAGCTGCCAACAATGGTTGACGAACTGTTGTCGCCAAGATTTGGCGTCGCAACCTCCAGAGGAACTGCACAAACTCTACAAACTTTGTGCAAAACATTTCGAGCCCTCTTTGATAACTGTTCAGGTAAAAATTATGGATGTGTTTGTTCGTCTCATACTCAGTTTTTGTGCATATGACGCTTGTTCTACACACACATTTTCATAGTTGTCTAGCAGTATATTATTTTCAGTGTTGCTGTGTCAAACTTGACATTTCGATTGGAGTTAGTGTTGTATTATTTTGGGACGGGGGTGGGGGCTGTGGGAGCTGCTTGGAAAAAAAACAAAAACATTTTGACTCCAGTTTGAACAACTGCAAATTATGAACCAAATTAAATGAAGACTAAACAATTGCATTTGTTAAATGCACACTAAAATCACATTCACATTCCCTAACAAAGTTTGTTTCTTGTGTCATCACCGATTGTTCAAAAGTGTTTTGCTCCATATCCGAAAATGCACTTATGGACCATATTTGGCCGTCAAAATTTTTTTGTGACTAATTGTCTCGATCAGGCGTCTGTCGGTAGTTGATGGCCTGACACAGCAGCGCAGTCTTGACATATCGAACGCTTGAAGATTTTTAAATATGTCTTTGTCCAATGAAAAACATGTTTGATGAAAATTGGTGAATTGTTTTGATTGAATGAATGCAAAATGTTCATGTTTTAGACCAAAAGAAGAACTTTTACTTTTAAGTCCAAGCAAAAGTTCAAGTTGTTTTTCTTCATTTCCAGAAATGTCTCTCGAATGACGATGCTGTTCCAACAATATTTGATTTTGGTGTACCCACCAATAATGAATCAACGTGTAACAGGAAACGTGCCGGAGGCCCTGTAAGTGTGTCACTGTCTGTTACAAATGTCTCTTTAATGTTTCTTTCAGATATTTAAAAAATAAACTTCATTATTATTTTAAAATACAGGTGGAAGAGGAACCCACTGTGAAGAAGACAAAAGGTAAAATTCAAAATATTGAAATCCAGATGAGAGTCTAGTTAATCTGGATGTTTTTTTAAATTGATGCTGATTCTGATATTTGGCTGAATAAAATTCTGACCATCAGTTAATTGGCTAATTAGTTAATTATATATATATATATATATATATATTAGGGTGGTCCCACACACACACACACACACACACACACACACACACACACATATATATCTTTAACTCTTTC
>NW_017806158.1:316876-373114 GCF_001891065.2 Hippocampus comes
AGGGGTGGGAGTCGCTTTAAGAATCAGAGTTACACGCCTCATAATTAATTCATCTCTATTCATTTTAATTATTTATCTTAATTCCATTTTAATCATCTCAACTCAGCTGTATTTATAGAGCACTTTCAAACAACAACCCCTGTACACAAAACAACCACCGCTGTCCACAGAGTGCAGTACATGGAGGAAAAATAATTCATATAATAAACAATAAAACAATACATTGACAGATAGTAAAAAGCAAAAAAAATAAAAATAAAAAAAATACAACTGTAAGACTAAAATTAGGTCTTATTCCGAGTCATAAACCAAAGAACAAAAATTCGTTTTAAGTTTTACCAAAGCAATTTAAAGATTTCAAAACAAATAATAGAATCTTAAAAAGAACTCTAAAATGTATCGGGAGCCAGAATAGGAGTCATTTGCTCCCTCTTACGAGTACCAATCAAGAGGCGAGCAGCAGCGCTATTATTTGTTTTAAAAAGCAAACATTTTTATTTGATTGTATTTTCATTTTAAATGGATTTTAGTGTACGACCGAATCAAATAATAAACACACGCGTGACTATTTTTCACTCTGGAAAAAAAATCATTTCATTGCATCTCATTGCCGAAGAGTATTAACTTCACGCATCAGATTTAATATGAACAATCTTTATTTTATCTGTTCCAATTTCCAGTCCAATTTACTTAAGTAATATCTATATTTTTACATTGTTTGTCACAAATGATGTTCCCTAAACTTCAACATGTATCAGATATAGAAGAGTTGATGAATTGTCTCATTCATCATTTGATGTCAAACCTGAATTTGCTGAATCAGCAAACGTAAAGAAATTGCCTCCAATACTTTAGGAGGACAGTGTATATCAAGAAACGATTTCGGCAATACTGTTAGTTCTACCAATACACTATATATGAAGAATATATCAGCAATCAAAAAAAAATGTACTCAGTCATGTGCTTTTTTTCATTAGAAAACATAGAAACACCGAAAGTGACTGAGGCGACAAAAGAAGTTTCTAGCGATGACATCACAACACCTGAACAGAGAGATAACCAAGCTCAAGAGAATGTAGGCGGCCACAGAGCCAAAGAGACTCTTAAGGCCTATTTTAAGGAAATTCTGGCACTGACTGGATTCAGCATCAACGGTGGCAACATCAACACAGACGAGTCGACTGGCGGCGCAAGGGATCAGCATTCTCTGAAGAAAATCTGTGAGGAGAAAATTGATAAGAAGGAAATCCTGCAGTTTAGTGAGAGCCTCATGCGAGAGGAGATCCAGAACAGCCTGAGACATGCCCGATTCTTCTCTATTTTGCTCCAGAATGTGACCACTATTGAGGGAAAGGAGCAGATCCCGATTTTCATTCGATCCGTCACAGAGGCCGGGTTCCCCCAAAAACACCTTGTTGGTTTCCTGCCTTGCGATTTGGATGCGGACAATCTTTTTAACCATCTTATCTCAGAGTTAAGAAGTAAGTGGGGCTTACGGATGGAGCATTGCAGAGGGCTCTCGTATCTCGTTAGTGGACGTATGTGTCAGCCAATGCGAGACCTCACGTGCAAAATTTTGCTGGAATTTCCGCAAGTTGTTTTATCACCCAGTGACCCGTATGCTTTTAACATATGGATTATTCGCTGCATGCCGGTGCCAACGATTCAAACCATCGTAGACACGGTCGAAGAAGTGGCCTCGTTACTCAGGAACACACCTGAGCTGTACAAAAGATTGGAAGGGAAAATCCAGATGACATATGGCCATATAAAGGGAGAAGTGGATCGAATTAAAGCCATCATCAGTGTGAAGTGGGAGTGTGGCACTGATGCCTTCCAAACTATGTTGGATATCTTGGAGCCTTTCCTGAACTGCATCAATGAAATGATTTCAAAGGTGGATGAAGATGCAGCCGAACAGATGGCCAAACTCAAGCCAGTTCTGAAGAATTTTAATTTCATCATGACATTAGTTGTTCTCAAGAACACCCTCTGCTGTGTGAGCATACTCAACTCCAGTCTCAGGGGAATAATTAGCATGAGCAGTACCTTGCAGTACACCATTTCAAATGCCTTAAAGCTGGTCAACAAATACCAACAGGACATTGCCATATTCAACAGAAAATGGTTTTCAGACGCCGTCAGTCGAGCCAAGAAGCTTGGCGTTGAAGTCGTTAAACCCGAGATTGACCACGGAGATTCCGATGACACCCAGCTGGAAGACTTTTACAGAGAAACTTTAGCCCGGCCCATCTTGCAGTATCTTGTTGCGGAGGTCAAGCGGATTTTCAGTACGGAGATGGTGAGGATTCTGAGATGGCTCTCTTTAGTGCCGTCCTACATGGCCGACCACAATTTCAGCATTCGCCGCGATAAAGTCGCAGACGCCAATTTGAACAACCTTGCAAGGCCTGACACATTCTATGAAGAGCTTGGTTGTTGGGAAGTCAAATGGAGGCACGCAAGCAAGCGCAGGATTCTGCCAACCACAGTGTTTGCTACACTGAAAATACCAGACATCGGCTTTTACCCAAACGTGCAGAGCTTGTTGCGAGTGTTGGGCACTGTGCCATGCGTAAATGCCGAGGCAGATGTTTATGGGCAATACCACATGGTACTGGAACGATGCCACGCCTACCTGAAAGACACTCCCGAGGACCGAAGACAGTTTAGCTCGGCATATGTCTATGTCAACCAAGATGTGCATTTCAATGTTGACCAAATGGTGGAGTCATATGTCCAGAAGCATCCAGACATACTGCAGATGTTACAAACTGTGAGTAGATCTTTTTTTTCTTTTATTTTTAATTACAGTTGTCGTGACCAATAATATATATTTTTTTAATAACTGTGACAAATTTTGTGTATTTTACAGGATGAAGAAGTTATAGAAAAGCCTTCGAAAGGTAAGATGATTTAGGCAATTGTTTTTATTGTTTCTGTTCAGTAATAATGACGCTCTATACAGTGGAACCTCAACTTACCGGTCAATGTAATAACACAGATAAGTCTAAAATCAAAAAGTGTGACCCGAAATCTCTGCATTGAACCTCCACCAGCGAGATATTCTCAGCTTCTTTCCTGTTTTCACTTCACAGAGACATTTCCAGTCTACTTAGACTTGCATTGTCGTCAAACTCCTCAGGACCGTTTCACAATCTGTTAGCACTCTCTATTGGTAGAAAGGTGTTACTGCAGTCAAGCTGTGAAACATCTTCTCTGTCAACGATAATGTTCCATATTATTTGCTGGAATGATTGATAGGGTAATTGATTCAAAAATAGTGACAGCCTTAAGTAGTACATAGAAATATGGGAAAACGGACTTTTATGAAGCAATAACATGGTGTGTTCTCTATAGCAAGTCACTGCAAAGTCTTTGAGCCGCCACAACGCTGAGCGATTCGGTAGAACTCCACTGCACATTTGCGCAGTGTGCGGGGTTTGTCTTTTGTATGTGGATATGTATCTGATGCATCTGTAGTATTATGCTCATCCCTCCACATCTGATCCGTATTTCAACAACAAACAAACAAAAAAAAAAACAAATATCATATTTTCGCAACAATACGGTGCACCGTATTAAAAGGTAGTAGTGTCAGTAACAGGTGTTATGTCTTTCACACATACACATGATACATTGTATTATTGGACACGGGCATGGTAAAACGTATGCTAGCCTAAAAAAATATGGTAGCACGCTAACGTATGTCCTTTTAAAAGGCATCGGGAGCAGAACTGTGTCCATTTGTACTTTATTGAAGTATTTTACAATGTTCTCACATTATTTTTTTAACAATCCTCATCCTCAAATCCTAATCTTCTCTATCCGAAATGAACAGCTGGGCAAGTTCACAATCAAACACACCAGGTTCCCTCGTGTCATAGTCAGAGTCAGTCTCGTTGCCGTGCGGCTCCTCAGAAATGATGCTGACTTTTGCCAATCCATTCACAAATTGTGGCGTAACTCGCCCGGCGCTGCCGCCCATCCTGACTAAAGCTGTGTTCGCCATCGCTCCCACGCAACTTCACTGTGGCCGTTTCTGTCCATTACCATGGCAACCAAGCACAACAGTAAAAGCCGACTTCACACGTGCTGGTCCCCTTCCTCACTAAGGTGTGTTTCACTGGAATGTCGAACGTTAACGGCACCTCACTCATGTTGGTGATGTGGTTGGGGTGGATGTGTTAGTCAGCAAACTTTTTGTTGTGTTTCAAAATGCAAATTATGCTTGTCCCTCATCACTTGCTGGAGCCCAATCGGATATGTAGGAATGTGGGGATTGGATGAGAGAACAGTTCGTAATGGATGCCAAGTGAGGACGACAAAGCGGCAGAATAAAGAACTAAAATCTCGAAGAAGGCATCTTTATTTAATGTAATGCAGAACATGCGTGTCAGATCAGAGATGCGTTCCTGTAACATTCAAAGTCACATTACATTTTGTAAGGTGAACGAGAACATTAAAAAATTCAGATTTAACAAAAATCGGAATTAGGCTTCATGCCCTGCTGTTTGAATGTAGCCAAGTTGACGTGGCGTGCGGTCATTTTTCTATATGCAACAGACAGTGGACAGTCCATTCGCTTTTGGGGTCACATCCCTCAAATGCTGAACATGAATAATCACGTCAAGGTCTTGAACAGCTCTTCCTGAAATTCGAGGACCGTGTTCAAAAAAGTATTCGATTATGTATGTGTACATTCTGACGACAAAGAAATCAAGGTAATGTTCAATCAGGAATTGTTCTATTACTGTGTCTGTTTGTCAAAGTGACATCGCTTAATGCAGATGATCAACACAGTTTTTCTTTTGTTTTGGTTTGATTCTTTTTTACTGTTATATTGCTGTTGGTGGCTAATATAAATTGACTTACACTTATTTTAAATCAGGGGTGTCAAACTCATTTCACATTGTGGGCCACATACGGCCTCGGTAGATGTCAAGAAGGCCAGACCATTAAAATTATACCATACTCTGCTAAAAATAACCAAAATATCATGTCTTTCCTTTGTTTTGGTATAATGAAGCGCAAGAACATTCGGAAAATGTTGACATTTAATGAACATATCTTTTACAAACCATTTCATGAAACACCTTAGATTTCCCTAGACCGGGGCTCGGCAACACGCGGCTCCAGAGCCGCATGCGGCTCTTTAGCGATATCTAGTGGCTCCCTGGAGCTTTATAAAAAATGTTTGAAAATGGAAAAAGATTTTGATAGTAGGCTAATATAGCTCAAATAGATATAGATACGTTTCAGCTCCGAAAAAGGAGAGCTGTGGTGTTGTTTTTTTTTAAAACGTACACTTTATTTATGCTTTTAACAGTCTCGACAAATACAGACACGTCTGCGTCTGACTCCGTGCCTTCTCTCTTCTCGTTGGACTCGAGAGGCGTTCAAAGACAGCCTCCGAAAAACGGAAATTAATGATCACTTCACTGACACTAAGAAAAGCGAAAATAATGCACCAAAACAAAAAATCAAGTGAGGAAATCACAAAATAAATTCTATGGGGGCGTTTGTGAACACACAACAAAGGAATGAATAACATAAACAATTCTGAGACAGTCCAGTCTCCTACATATATACAGCATGTGTTTACTTCATTGTAAATTTTATAGAAGGCTTTTATTTTTATTTTTTTGCGGCTCCAGACATATTTGTTTTTTGTTTTTATTTTGTCCTATATTGGCTCTTTCAACATTTTGGGTTGCCGGCCCCTGCCTTAGACAAAAGTGCAATTTACTTTGCTCATTACATATATGCATTGCAACTGATCCCACTGATTGTACAAAGGCACAAAACTTTAACAAGTAATTGGTATTGAAAAATATAGTCATTCATTTTAAGATTAAACGAGATTTATAAAGAAAGGATTTTTTAAACCATTTACACATGTGCAGATAAAATCTAAATTTAATCCCTGCCAACACTTTACAACTCAACTCAACTGTATTTATAGAGCACTTTCAAACAGCCATCGCTGCATACAAAGTGCTGTACATGGAGCAATTCAACAAACTGAAGAAAACTGTTTGCTTCATAATCTATGAATTGCATCTTATTAAAAATATTCATTCTGTGTCTTTTAAGTATTTTTAAAAAAATTTAAATTATCCTGCGGGCCTGATCAAACTTCCTCTGGGGCCGGTTCCGGCCCGCGGGCCGTATGTTCGACACCCTTGTTTTAAATAGTATAAGATTTGGCACGACAAGGCTGCACTGTTGGGGGCAGTGGCAGGCGAGGCAGGGACAGTAGCTCACAGTTAGGTTTGCCATGCCCACCCCATGACACAAAACAAGAGGCTTCATGATGGGAGCATGGCTGGATAAATTGGAGCAGAGCCACACAGTTCTAGAAAGCTTAATTCATCATCCATTTTGATGAGTATATATTTGCAGTCGGTTAACAAATTCATCCGTTTTTATCTTAAAGTATTGCTACCTGGCTCCTACACCCTCTACTTGGGAGTTATGTCTGGCTGCTAAATGGATGTTGGGGTGTTGGAGCATTCCCCGCCTCCTTGTACAATTATAGTCAAACAGATCTGGCATCATTCATGTTTGTGTTCATGTTTAATACTGAATCATCTCTTCTTACAGCGGCAAGCCAAGGAAACCATGCCGAAAAAAACACCGAAGATGAATTACAAGTAATGAACATGGAGATGGATGCTGAGAGTCTTGTAGAGATGAAGTGTGCCGAGACAGATAGAGAAGCTTTGAAGTCGGCTCTGCAAGCCGCAGTGACTGCTGCGTACACCAGCCAAAGCTGGGAACAAAGTGAGGTTTCTCCTGCTCAGGATGGAGAAGTTGACTATGTCACCAAGTCTGAAATGAAAGAAGTACTGACTGTGTGTGAAGATGCGGTCAGAGCAGGAATTCTCACGGAAGCCGGGAGTTCATTCTTTTCATTGTTCATCGATCGTGTTGTAAAGATCGGGGCAAAGGACTATCTTCCGCTCTTCCTTCGGTTTGTGGACAGTTTCGATGTCATGCGACTGGAGTTGATGGGATTCCTGGAAGCAGATCTGGATTGTGACGCTATGGTGCGTCGCCTCTTGGAAATCGTCACGGAAGAGTGGCGCCTTGATTTGAATAACTGCAGAGGTCAGGCTTACCTCGGATCTGGTGATGTGTCTTACAAACTCAAAGCTTTTGCTTGCAAAGTGCAGGAGAAGTATCCCCTTGCCATTAGCACACATTGCTCTTGCTACTCATTCAACACATGGTGGTCAAAATCTATCCCAGTGCCACTGGTTAAAAGAGCCCTTGACACATTTGAAGAGGTGGTGATGTTTTTTGGCAGCAGGACTGCTCTAGAAAAACAGCTGGATCATGTTATCGCCTACGGTCTTCGGGAAAGCTACGAAAAGGTCCAGGAATTGCAGGGGACCTACTGTTCCCTTTGGCAAGAAATGCATGACTCGTATGAGGTGTTTGTGCAGATGATGGAGCCCCTCGTTGAGTGTCTTGAAAAAGTTAAAGACAATCCACAGAGGTGGAAAAACGATGTTTCTGAACAAGCCGGGGTCCTCTTAAACAAAATAATGCAATTTGATTTCATTATCGCTTTGGTTATCCTCAAGAATACCTCTTCATTTACCAGAGAGCTGAGCGCTGGTCTTCAGCGAGATCATTTCAATACGGCATTCCAACTTTGTCAAATCACCGGCATCGTGGCGACTTTGAACAGAATCAAAACAAATTTGAAAGTATTCCACCAGAATTGGTTTGACGAAGCCAGTGCGATCGCACAAAGTCTAAGAGTGCCCATAGAAATTCCCAACAACACTTTGCCAAGGGACACCTTAATAAAGCCAGTCGGTTTTTATAAAGACAGTTTAAGTGTGCCCTTAGTGGATAACCTCATCAATGCCGTCAAGGATCATTTTTCAGAGGATCACAAAGAAGCTCTTAATTTCCTCTCCCTGGTCCCTTGCTTGGTGACAGTGAGTTACATGTTTGAGAGCTTAAAATCCAAGCCGCCTCTCTACAGTAGCGATCTTCCTGACGCTGACAACTTCTTCACCGAACTCTGCTGTTGGAGAGTCACCTGGAAGACAAAAGTTGCCTCCGTGACCATCCCAAATTCAATATTTCAAACGCTGCGCCTGCCGCTCATGCCGTACTTTGGCAACATCAACGCACTCCTTCGGATTATGTCCGTGCTCCCCAGCACAGCCCTTGAGGACTGTGGAGTTGTCATGCGCCACAAGAAGTTCCAAGAGTACCTGCGGAATACAAATCCCAAAGACCGCTCCCCCTGCTTAGCTGTGCTCCAGGTCGGCACAGATTTCAACAGAGACCTTGACCGCATGGTGAGCCAGTGTTTGAAGGTGACTCCGCAAGCCCTGGAAGGTATCTGTTTGGTGAGTGCTTTCGTTCATTTGAGCTACACTATGTGATATTGTTTGTCCCGTAATGTATTTCTCAAGCAGGTTCTCCAGTAGAAGGGGTGTAAGGGTGCTGCGCAGACCCTCAGGGGGTCTACAAACACTTTCTGATCTATATTACTAAAAGAAATATAAACATAAAAAATTACAGGTTTGCCCTGTGAACAATAGCTGGGTTCCCATGGAGTGCTTCCTCCCGATTCTCTGATGTACCCTAATCTAAGATGAACTCTTTTTTTTTTTTCCCCCTTACCTGAAACTGAAGAGTAAACTTGGAGTTTAAAGCATTACTGTTAATCCATCGAAGACCCGACTGCAGTGGTGCTCACACTTTTTCAGCATGCGAGCTACTTACAAAACGACCAAGTCAAAATGATCTGCCCATTACAAAAACTGCAAAAGATATATCATTATTTTCAAATGTATTGATGATTCTTTTGTATGTGCTATGTATGTTGATGTGCCTTGCATAACCGAATGGGCCAATATTGCACAACACCCATAATAATTAACTATTAACAGTTTTTGTAATTTCCTCAGTTTATTATTTTTAAAGTCTCAGAACAATGAGCCAGCTGCTTCAACGACTGCCTCTTTTGCCATCTCTCATTACATGTGATGCATACTTATGTTTCCACAGGATAAGGAAGCCAAAAGTTTAATCAGGAACTCTGACAATATGGAAGGTATAGTATTCATTTTTTGTTTGTCAACTGAAATTTGCTATGAATCTGAATTTTTTTTTTTCTTTTACATTTTTTGTCGGACATCAAGTGGCAACATCTGTCAAGGTGGAAAGTTATGAGATGGAAATTCAGCAGGGTCCTGACGTGACGGATGAGCAACAACATATGAAGCCAGTAGATGAAAATGGACAAATTGGAGATAACCGTCAAAGTCTGGTGACGCTATTTAGACAGGCTGCCATCCTTGGGAAAAAAAATATCAGCATCACGGACCTCTCCGAAGAGGAAATAGAGCGTTTCACCCAGGAGCTCAACCTGTGCCACTGGTTTAAGAAGGAGAACAAATGTGCACTGTCCATGAGTGAAGCTGAAATTGTGACATTACTCATAGACGGAATCCGAGATGTCATACTGATGGAGATACAGGAGTCCCCATTCTTCTCACTTATCACAGACAAACCCGTAAAGATCGCTGATGAGACTCACCTACCTGTTTTTGTCAGGTATGTCCGAGAATCTGCTCCCAAAGTAGAGCTGATCGGTTACTTGCCGTATGACGAAAACTGTGATGTGGATACACAAGCAAGAAATCTTACAAAAATACTAACAGAATCCTGGGGCTTACCGATGGCACAGTGCCGAGGACAAGCATTCATGCACCTGGGCTCAGGTTACCAAAGCCTGAAGAAAATGTCTTTGGACATCCTCGAGACTTATCCACTGTGTGTGGTAACACCAAGTGAGTCCTGTGGCTTGGCCCATTGGCTGGTAGGCAGTGTGCCATGTCCTTCGGTGGCAAAAATGCTGGATATAGCAGAAGATTTGCTGCTATTCTTTGGTGACTCCCCCCGTCTCGAAGAACAGTTGGCACAGGCCGTTGAGGGGCTGTTGAACATGCCAAGGGAGGCCTTGGAGGAAATTCCAGAGACATTCTGTTCCAGGTGGAAGAAGAGAGAGGACTTCTTTGACATACTTGCTGACACACTGGAGGGCATTCTCAGTTGCCTCGACACCGTCTGTTCGAATGCCAGAGGTGCCATGTCAATGCATGCTCAAGTTCTCTCCGCTGCGCTGAAGAGCGTGGATTTCATTGTCACCCTTGTGGTCCTGAAGAATGCTTGTGCTCCTCTTCGTAACTGTAGCACCGTCTTCCGCTGTGGGAACCCTGCTGATATTCTTTGTGAAGTGGAAAAGATCCCTCTAATCATAGAGACTCTCAACAAAATGTTGGAAAATGTCAGCACGGTACACTCCACTTGGTTTGAACAGGCATATCGGTTAGCAAGCAAGGTAGCCCCTCATCAAATCTGTTTCCCTGAGGAGGCCGGCAACTACGATTCTCCAGAGATATACTACAGGGAAACTCTGAGCATCCCCCTCCTCAAAAGTCTCATTGATGAAATGAAGTACAGCTTTTCAGACAACCACTTGAAGGCTCTATCGATCTTGTCTCTACTGCCATCCTGCAATCCACAGCCCATTGTTCCAGAATCCACAGACAAACATTTCAACTTCTACCTGTCAGATCTTCCAGAGCCGGATACACTTGATCAGGACATCAATGCATGGGCCGCAGTATGGAGAGACAAAGACCAGGATGTTGCTCCTCCAACATCCATCGCCGAAACATTAGTTCATCCCGAGTGTAAGAACCACCCAACAATTATTTTACTGCTCCGGCTGGTCGCGGTGCTGCCCAGTGTCAGCATTGAATGTGACCTCATGAAGTCCACTTTGAATTCAATGAGGGATATTTTAAGGAACACTGTATGCAAAGGTAACAGGACAGCTCGTGTGATGCTCCTCTCTCACAACGCGACGCTGCGGCGGCTGCCCGAAGTCATTGGCAAGTGTATTGAGGTTGATCCAGAGAGCAGTCCATGTCTTTCACAGGTAAGTTAGTCGCTCTGAAGTGCTGAACTAATCTGTCAGACCACCTGTTCCTAGTTTTCTCACAGATCAACTAGTGTCATAAATGGCTTCATATATTATTTCATTTTCAGTGCATTCTCAGCATGTTACCATTTTTGAACTGGAATGAGAAATTTCAAACTTAAATTTTAACTCAAATTTAAGACAACTCACTGACCTACTCTGAGAAGTCAGAATTGAATGACACATAAATTCATCTAATTAAAATGTGTTTTACTGTTTTGTTTTTTCAGAATTTTTATTTTTTTGGAAAGCATTGCATTTGAAGATGTATGGGGAGTTCTATTTTTTAAATAAAATTGAGTTTAAATGTGCTATTCGGACACTATAATAATCATGAACAAAAGCATCACGGTATTAAAATTATAGCTCTAAAATAACTTATTTTTCAATAGTGAACAAAAACATTGCGGTATCACGGTATTAAAATTATAGCTCTAAAATAACTTATTTTTCAATATTTGGGTAAATAAAAACATTTTTTCCTCATTGAAAACAGTTGTTTTTTTTTAACAAAATGTAGAATATTTGCGACATTAAGAAATATGTATCATGATAAGTTTCGATAAATGTTTCCATTTTAATTATTTTTCGTAACTCGCTGTGCCCAATTACTGATGAGCTATATTTCGAGCAGAGCCGTGGGCTGCTCATGTTGTCCTCGGGGCTAAACTAGTACCTACTGGTAGCGATGGGAAAATGAAGCTTCAGATTTGCTTCATGAGCTCTCAGACTTTATCTCCCACTTCCCCCACATAAATTGAGACTCCTGATTTAGGGAAACTGTCGGATTAATCTTACATTGTCTAGTGGTCAAATTTTTTTTCAGAACTGAAATTTCATGTTTAATTACGAATAGTCAAACCACTTTTGAATCGGCACCATCAGCCTGGCATGACCAAAGTTTTGCTTTTTGTAGGTGATGGAAACTTTACGAGGCCTAAATCTCGACAGGGGTAAGTGCATTCATCTGATCTCATCCATTTGAATTATTTCTTTGCTTCCAATTTTGTGTCTTGTAACGTATATTCTATTTAATTCAATTCAATTGTATTTATTTTGCGCCAATTCATAACAGAAGTTATCTGAAGGTTCTTTACATATTCATCACATCTAGAACTCAGTATAGTTCCTTTCACATTGCACTTAACGGGGGCAGCGCACCAATGATGAACTCATTCATTGTGTATGTGGCAGGGGCAAGGTGGCCATTGGGAATTTCATGAAAATATGGTAATTTTTCCGAACAGCCGATGTATTCACGGGCTGGTATTGGACATGAAGTGCAGTGTGAAAAGGGCTTGGGGGCCAGCATGACCAAGCACCCTCCCAGAAAGAAACAGCCAGACCCGAGAGACAATATAGGGCAGCAGTCTTCTGCCTTGACTTGTTTGGTTGAGAGAGAGACTGCAGGGGAGTGGGAAAGAGTGGCGTGGGGTTCTATTAACTGTACGTGGGAGGTAGTTCTTCATAGCAGTCAGTGTTTTGGCAAAACCTTCAGGCTTTTGTTCAAAAGATAGAGGAGCTTCATCTTTCAGCCTGACAATGATCCCAAAAGATTTCCTTCGAAGATAAATAAGGGTTTGAACTAGCCCAGCCTGAGTCCAAATCGAAATACAATCGAGATACCTCTGCAATCTGACAGATTCCCTTTTTTTTTCTCCCAAGAACAGGGTGCAAATATTGCCACAAAGATACACTTTACCCATAGACTGACTCCTAGCCAAAATGAGAGTGCTCTTATTAAATTAAAGGTGCTGCAACAAAGTATTAGTTTGGGCATATATATAATTGTGCAACCATTGCATGTTTTTTTTCCTTTTCAAAGGTTAGTGCATAGGTCACATTAATGGTGGAAATAGTTTTTAACCTTCCTCTTGTGTTAGCTTTCTGAATTTCGGTAAAATATATGCAGCTCTAAGAAGCAGCTTCAGTAAGCACGTGACACCGCAACACGTTTGGGACCTGCAAATCATGCACCACAATTAAAAGGACGAGATGACTTGGCCACTGCATTGGAGCAATCTTAACTTTGAAAATAGATTATTTATCCTCCCAAGCCACCTGTTTTCCCACTGCCCACTCTGGTCGACCATGCTCTAAGTCTTTGGAAAATTAAGTACTGTGCTTTTTGTGAGTCTTAGTAGTGTTCTGCGTAGTACATCACTCATTATTTTCCTATATTTCAATAGGGGCTGACACAGAAGAGTTGTCAAACCGGGCGTCGCCCTCAGCATCCGACCCTGCCACCGAAGCATCTGAGAAGCTTCCAGGCGGAGAGGAGAAATCTACTGAAACCGAAGTGGTTCTGAAATCGATTCAAGAACCAAGACTACCAGTGTCTTTCTATGAGCCGCAGTTGCGCGAAGAAATTATCAAGGAACTCTGGGATTCTCAGTTCTTCACAATTATCACCGAACAGACTGTTGAGATTGACGGTGAGGTTTATGTCCCGCTGTGCATCAGGTACTTAAACAAAGAGGACTTCCAGTGTGAGGAAACGCTTGCTTTCATCCCGTTCGTCGAAGACTCTGCTGTCCTTTTAGAGGCGGTTGAGACCGCGCTCTCTGAAAAATGGGGGCTTAACATGGCGTATTGTCGGGGACAGGCCTTGCTCAGTGTCGGGAAAGCTGGAACTCAGATAAGAGCTGTAAGCTTAGCAATAGCCAACAAATACCCTCAGGCAGTCAGAACAGTGAGCTATGGTTTGTCCCTCAATGTGTGGTTGGCCAAGTCTTCCCCAACAGAAGAAGCAGCCGAACGAACAGGGCAGATTGATAAAATATTACAGTGGCTGACACAGGACGCGGAACGGCAGAACAAACTGGAGGAAATGATCCTCCACGTGTTTCAGAGCAATGAAGGAAAAGGGAACGAGCTGAGGGATATGCTGATGAAGAATTGGGAGAAGAGTCACGACATGCACGAGGTGATGGTAGAGATTATCGAAGCTGTCTTGCTTTGCCTAAGTGAGCTCAAACATCAGGGAAGTGTATCGGACCAGCAGCAAGCATCGCGGTTCTTTGATTCAATCAGAAACTTTGAGTTCATCTTTTCATTGGTGGTGCTGCGACACGTCTTGCACGAAAGCAAAAAGCTCAGCCAGTCTCTTCAGGGCAAGCCCTTAGACATGCTACTTGCCCTGAACACTTTGCCAGATCTCAACGCTTCTCTCAGGAATTTGATGAGCGATATCGACGCGCACCACAAGGCATGGTTTGAGGAAGCCGTCACGCTTGCATCCAAACTCCACATCCCCTTGCTACATTCAGTTCTCCTCGAACCGCTGAGCGAGTTTTACAAAAATGCACTAAGCCTGAAATTTGTCGAGCACTCGATAGCGGAAATTGACAACCTCTTCACCGAAAAGGTGATGGATACCATTCGGTGTCTGGAGATTGTGCCTTACGCAATGTCCAAAGTCGAAACCAGCACTCTTGGCGGTCTCGTGCTGCGCCTGTACAGAGAAGACTTGCCGGATGAGGCCTCGCTTCAAGATGAGATCAAGTTGTGGAAGGAGAAGTGGTTGGACCCCCTGGCGGGCTATCTTCCGACGACTGTCCTCGACACCCTCAAGACGTCACAGATAAGAAGTTTTAGTAATATTGAGACTCTTCTGCGACTGCAGGTGATTTTGCCATTTTCCAGAAGGGAGAGTAACTTCAAGCAGGGAAAGAGAAGCTTACAAGAGTTTATACAGCAGGAAAACCGATCCCTCACTGAGCTACATCCTCTGTAATAGCCACAAAGCTGCAGGTCTTCCCATTCTAGAGAGACTCAAAAACAGTTCAACTCTTGAGGTGTGAAATCAACATTTCTCTGTACATTCTTGATTTCATGGGTTCTCCTTTTGTCGATAATCTGTTCCCCAATGGTTTTTGATATATTTGATTTTTTTTTCCTGTAGTTTGTACAGAAGTCCTGTCAAATGGGACCAACATAAGGGTTGGCAAAAGGGTGGGGTGGGGGATTAAAAAAAAAAGCAATGATCAATGCTTGTGTGCCTTGATGCAAAACAAATATTTCCTATGATGTAACAATGAAAGGGTCCCATTGGCATTTGAAACAACAACAACAACAGCAGTTTTCTCATGACCAGAAATGGCCAGGCTGTCATCGGTATCACTTTTTACAAGTTATTTTATAATTAAACGTCACACTTTTCCTTTACTTTGTGCACGCATTGAAATGCTTACATCGTTTTGTTGATTTCCCATATTTTATGTCCTATTGCAAAACTGTATTTGCTGTAAACCTAGCTTTTAAAGAATGTCTCCTTGATAGGAAAAGCATATATATTTGTCAAAAAAGTAATAAAAGTGTCCCAAAAAGTAATTGTTGTTGTTTGTCTTGAGGACCATATAGTGCTCGAGACACAAGGTGGCACTGCGAGACCGGAATTGCCTGATTTCACTCCGGTAAAGGTCAAAGTAAGTTTATCAAAAACTGGATGTCAGTTACTGGCCCGAGTTGAAATATATTCATGTCTTTATTTAACCGCTCCCAAATGTTCCACTTTTTGTATTAGCGGCCCCTGCAGTGGTTGGAGCGTGAAGTTGATCGGATCACACCACTTAATGCAAATCACTGCTCTTTGGCTTCAACTTCACCATTGTGGTTTAGTTAATATGTGATTTTTCAGCGCAAGTGTTTTCCAAAGTTTTTTTTCTGTTGGGGAAGGTCAATTATTTGCTCAGGATTCCAATGTGGTTTAAGCCTTGGCAGAATTTTAACTAAATCTCGTGACGCACCCTCACCCGATGGATGATTCATGTGCACGGTCACAACAGCTGTATCAAAGATAACATTAGTTTGGATGACACACCGTTTTTCTGCAGTGACTTGACTAAATATTCACACCGCTTGAACGTTTTCCCATTTTGCCACCTTCCAACCACAAGCTTAACCCTTTAAGGCACCCTGTAACCTGATAACATGGTAAGCTGCCCACTGTAGTAACTGCTGTCCCTCAAACGGTTCAACGCTAGTTGAGATTTCACGTGCTCCACCAACATGAAGTAGCACCTAAATAATAAGTGGAGCGCCAATATGCATCGTTTTCAACAATTTAAAGCAAATCAGAATCTGAAAATGGTGGCGCCTTGTTAGTTAGACCTCCCGTGTCAAAATTTGCTCGAGCCACCTTTCGTTGCAGTTCCAGCTGCTAGGCTTGTGGAGTTTGTCTACCATCTTCACACATCTAGACGCTGATATTTTTGCCCGTTCTAGCCCCGCAACGGGGTGGAAAGGGCCTTTCAATTTATAAGTCTACCCACAGAGGCTTGAATGGTATTTAAGTCTGGACTTTGACTGGGACAGTCTTAAGTTTTATTTTTGATTTCACACCACTTAATGCAAATCACTGCTCTTTGGCTTCAACTTCACCATTGTGGTTTAGTTAATATGTGATTTTTCAGCGCAAGTGTTTTCCAAAGTTTTTTTTCTGTTGGGGAAGGTCAATTATTTGCTCAGGATTCCAATGTGGTTTAAGCCTTGGCAGAATTTTAACTAAATCTCGTGACGCACCCTCACCCGATGGATGATTCATGTGCACGGTCACAACAGCTGTATCAAAGATAACATTAGTTTGGATGACACACCGTTTTTCTGCAGTGACTTGACTAAATATTCACACCGCTTGAACGTTTTCCCATTTTGCCACCTTCCAACCACAAGCTTAACCCTTTAAGGCACCCTGTAACCTGATAACATGGTAAGCTGCCCACTGTAGTAACTGCTGTCCCTCAAACGGTTCAACGCTAGTTGAGATTTCACGTGCTCCACCAACATGAAGTAGCACCTAAATAATAAGTGGAGCGCCAATATGCATCGTTTTCAACAATTTAAAGCAAATCAGAATCTGAAAATGGTGGCGCCTTGTTAGTTAGACCTCCCGTGTCAAAATTTGCTCGAGCCACCTTTCGTTGCAGTTCCAGCTGCTAGGCTTGTGGAGTTTGTCTACCATCTTCACACATCTAGACGCTGATATTTTTGCCCGTTCTAGCCCCGCAACGGGGTGGAAAGGGCCTTTCAATTTATAAGTCTACCCACAGAGGCTTGAATGGTATTTAAGTCTGGACTTTGACTGGGACAGTCTTAAGTTTTATTTTTGATTTAATCTTATCAATTCCATTATAGCTCTGACTTGATGTTTAGAGTCATTGTCTTGCTGGAAGATGAATCTCCTTCCCAGTACAAGTCTTTTGGAACTTCCAACAGGTTGGCTTTTGGGATTGTACAGCAGGGGGGTCCCCAACCCCCGGGCCGCGGACCGGTACCTGTCCCTGGGCCGCACAGAAAGAATGAAGGACTTACATTACTTCCGTTTTATTTATGTCGGAATCTGAAAGATATTTTATTATGAAAAGTTAGTGGATTCGCTGTAACATCCATCTACGGTGTGTTACTCTTGATGCAGGTCAAGGAGCGCTTCTCGGTCACGTGATCAGTTACCGCTAAAATGAAACTTAGGAGCTAGCAAAATCAGTAAAAAAACAAAAACAAACGTCTTTGGAAACTTTCTTGACAGAAGAGGAGCCTACGACGTTCAAGAAAATAAGACTACATTTAATAGACCGTATCAGGAGTCCTACTTAAAATACGGATTTATCTCAACGAGAGATTCCAACGGACCAAGCCCACTCTGCGTAATATGCGACGACGGTGAGTCATATTTTTCATGCATTTTTTATTTGTGGTGTATCTTATTTTGAAGGCACGGTTGAACGTGACCATAGCGAGCAGAGAGTGTTGCAGCCAGATCGGACGTTCCTCGTGTCATGGTTCGTGTTTATTATGTTTCGAAAATACCACAGTTTTCATGCGGGTCATATTTTGTCGTATTTATCCGTCACACCTTAAAGGCCGGTCCCTGAAAATATTGTCTGACATTAAACCGGTCCGTGAGGCAAAAAAGGTTGGGGACCGCTGTTGTACAGTATTTAGCGCCATCCATCTTTCTATCAATTGACCAGGTTCCCTGTCCCAGCTGAATACAAACAACCCCGCAGCAAGATGTTGCCACCGCAGTGATTCACAGTAGGGGTGGTGCATTCACAGTATGAGTCGTGTTGCCGCCAGACACAGCGCTTTCCATTTAGGCCTCATCAAACCACCTTCTTCCACGTGTTTGTATTGTCCCCTACATGGCTTGTGGCAAATTATCAACTGTTTGTACCACGGGAGCTGTGAATTTCTGCAGCTCTTCTAGCTTGAACATGGGCCTCTTGGCGACAGTTTAAGTGGATGGCCATGTCTTGGTAGATTTGCACTGCAGTAGTGCCATAATTTTTCCATTTTTGGATGATGGATTTGACAGCGCTCCTTGAGATGTGGATATATATCAGGCTCCTGCAGAGCTTGCTGCTGACCTGATCATTGGAATCAGGTGGTTTGGAGGAGCGAGACATCTAAAACATGCAGAATAGTGGTCTGCCAGGAGAATTTGACATCTGTGATTTAGGGATTTCAGAGTACAGGGAGCTGAATACAAATGCAAACCGAACCTTTCAGATTGATATCCTTTCAAGATTTTGAAAACCTTATACCATTTGGGTGCCACTTCACAATTAGTTGCTATTTTATGTTGGACTATCACGTGAAATATCAACAAAATGCATTCAAGTTTGCAATTGTTCGGGCACAAAATGGAATTCTGTTTCGGGGTGCAACTAATGATTCATGATGAATCTTGATTTTTTTTTTTATTCAAAACTGGGACATTTCAAATTGACACTGGATACATTGCAGAAATGTAAATTCATTATGATTCAAATACTGGTTTGGTCAGAAAATGGGCATAAATGTTGATCAAAGTAAAAGCAAATGTCGTTATTTTGGAGAGAAAAAAAATGCCAAGCCTGCTTTTATGGAAGACTACAGCAGTCTGAGAAGACTACTGTTGAAAATCTGCGATTTCAAGGATTTGGTCATGAATAAATTAAACCCTCTCTTAACGATGAATCGATTCGCAAAATAATTGTCAGTTAGTTGGATAGGTTTTCAAATCTCTGCACTTCTACAAATGTTGAATACTTTTTCAAAGCACTGGATCTATTTTCTTTTCTATTTGTATTGAACACGTTTTGTCGTGGTTGTATGCAGTTGCGTCCAACTGCTGTGCACAATAATGAAATGCATTTTTGCGTCCATGGTGCTCACCAAAACATTTGAAATGCGTCTGAAATGGTTTCCTGTCATCTTGACACAGCTGTGTATCAGATCTTATCAGACTTTAAATCAAATTTCAAATGTATGTTTAGTCTCATTTGTATGCTTTGTTATTCTGACAAATGATAACACAGCCCAAATTTTATACTTAGCGATACCTGAATTAAGTTTTCCAAAAGATCTCGAGGCATTTATTACAATGCCAAATGAAATGAACCAAAAACCAAAAATAACACGGTTGACTACAGTCAAAATAAGATAACACTCATTTGTGTTGGAAGTGAAACAGTCTCTTGCTGAGAAAAAAATAAATGTTATGATTCTATTAATATTGAGCGAGCCTGAACACTGATAACCCATCGAGTGAGTTTACAGATTTATTCCCCCTCGTGAGCTGCAACAGCGGATGCCTCCCAAACAAAGCCCTGATTGTCGGTGCTCAGCTCAGTGTGAAAGGAGCATCTCTGTGTTGTCGCTCAGTTGCTGAGCAAACGGATCTGCCTCCGCTGCGGGCCGCCTGCTAACACAGTTCTCTGGCTTCGTTGGAGCCATGTCCAGTCCACCAGGCTGCTGACCCCTGGACACGTTCGTTAATGAGGGCTAAACCTCCTGAAAATGCGGTTTTCATTTGATGGCTCTTTGGATCTATAAATGGGTTTTGTAAAGAGTTTCAATGTCGGGGATAGTGGATGGCGCATGGAGGATGCACATTGTACTATATGTCCAAGCGCTGACGTGATTGAGCCATGCACCAGGTTTCCCATTGGAAGTCAATGTTCTGATGCAAAACCCGTGGTACTCTTTCATTGTGTCAGGACTTAACTACCGTACTCTTGGGGGTGGGGTGAATAAGGACAAAGATGGCTGAGGTGGATTTTATTTCAAGGTTTCATTTCCAAGGGAAAATAAGAGGAGGCCGACAGGCTAGTATTTTCAGTATCACAAGCAAAACCTCTGGCTTGAATTATTCAGTGGCATCAAGTCGGCCTCATTGTGCGGAGGTGCAGGGTTCAATTCGGGCTGCAGCCTTCCTGTGTGGAGTTTGCATGTTCTGCCCGTGCCTGCGTGGGTTTTCTCCGGGTACTCCTGTTTCATCCCACATTCCAAAAACATGCATGGCAGGCTGATTGAACCCTCCAAATTGTCCCCTAGGTGTGAGTGTGAGCGCGGATGGTTGTTCGTCTCTGTGTGCCCTGCGAATGGCTTGCAACCAGTTCAGGGTGTCCCCCGCCTACTGCCCGAAGACAGCCGGGATAGGCTCCAGCATGCCCCTCATGTAGTGAGGTATTTCAAATGCTTTTGGACTCATGAAAGGATGCTCTCGTGCTCATCTTCCAACCAGAATGGGAAAAAAATTGGTATATTCATCATCAGAAGCACATGCATGGACGCAATGTATCAATTGCATTGTTTAACCCTTTCAGAGACAGCGGTTACTACAGTGGACAGCTGATTATGTTATCAGGTTACAGGGTGCATGAAAGGGTGAAAGTAAACTCATGCTTGTCGAGATCATGGTGACTGTCCTTGTGATTTCTTTGCAGCTCTGGTGCATTTGCAAAGACCTCTGCAATTAAATCAAGCATTCCAGACTTGGATGAAAATTCCCCCCCACCAAGAGCAAGAGAAGCATTTGCAGCTAAGTTTGATTTAAAATATGGGATCTGTTTTCTTCAGCCTAATCATATGCATGTTGGTAAGTTTTAAAATGTTTAAGCAGACTTGTGCAATCATGAATTTTAGACTGGCTCCAACCAAGTACAGTATATCGTGCAGAGCAGGTGATCTAACATTATTGTATTTGATCGAGGCGCAGGTGGACAAATTTGGCGCTCCGCGGACATGTGTAGTGGATGTCACCGGATTTCATTCATAAAAATGACATCAGCTTGGGACAATGTCTCTGAGTCATTGTCGATGTCAATTCATTGAACAAATTTAACTATTGCTGGGAGAGTACAAGATTGGGGGTACAAGACTGTCTCGACCCACGTCATATGCATGGCCAACTACATCATCCGCAAGGAGAGAGCTTGCAGTTTGCCTGCCAATTTCATGCACGGACTCTTGCAAGTCTATTTCTGTTTGCGCAAAGTCAAGCAAGGTGTACTCGAGTGTACTGCACTTGGACCGCCCTGATTTTGACGCAAATGAGTGATGTCCCAAGGATTGACCTGGTAAAAGCTACTTCTGCCCGCCCCACAACAGCACACAAAGATTCAAACGCCCAGTTACGCCCAATTCTACATGTGCAAAGTTTAGCAAAATGCCAAAAGAAAGAAAACTCCATTCATGCGCACAGTTAGACTCCGCTTTGCGCTAGACTTGCGCTTGGTAAGTAAACAGGGTCTAAACTATTATTTGCCTCAAACAATTACCTCAGTTTTGTTTTGCTTCAGTTGAAGGAAATGTCGGTTTATCCATTTATTAATTTGTTTTAGACAGTGACACAGCATCTTACTTGAACTGCTGTCTCTTGCGGACATTGAGACATACTGTATACCTGTGTATCATCTGCATAGTCATGATAAGGCAACATGAGCAATTCTGAAGAATTTGACCCTTGGTTTAACATATGCATGCTGAAAAAAAAGGGGTCCTATGACTGACCCTCGAGGGACCCCACGTCTTGGCCACTCTATCAGATTTAAAACTTCTAATGGTTACAAATTAACTCCTGTCCTGCAAGTTGGACCTGAACTATTTTTGGATTGTTCCATTTCGTCTGACCCAAGTTTCCAGCCTGTCCAACAGTATAAAATAATTTACTATATCAAATGCTGCACTGAGATCCAAACTGACACTCTTTTTGCATCAGTGTTCAATCTTTTATTATTTAGTATTTTAATTAGAGCTGTTTGTGTGATGAGGTCGGAACCCAGATTGATATTTATCAAAAAGGTCATTTGATTTCAAGAAATTGTTGGGTTGATTAATGAAATTCCACAATGCATATTATTACATAAGCATCTTGTATTATTTTTCCAAATGATCCCCCCCAAAGTCTGGTCTTGTCTGTTCTGCAGGCTCATGGCACTCCTGGAGGACCACATGACGTGTTCAAAAGTGCCACCCATCTGTTACTTGAAAGGGCTTTGTCTTCAAAGCACAATAGAGAGGAGGGGTTCAAACCAAATGGCGTGCAAAAGATTTGGAAACTAATCATGTCCTATGGTGCACGGATTGGACAGACGTTTTTTTTTTTCTCTCTGGCGATTTCCACCATGGACCACGGCAGACCCTGGAATGAAATGGGATTTTCACGTCTGATCTGATCACGTCCTTAAGCAGGTAAAATTTGACAGTCACCCTATGTTACTACTTCATGGTTTTTTTTTTTCTACTGCATAACGGCAATCATCAGGTGGAGCCTTGTGATCTTGTGATCCTTGATGTTTTTAACTCTTTCAGGGACAGCGGTCACTACAGTGGACAGCTTATCATGTTATCGGGTTACGGGGTGCATGAAAGGGTTAAAATTGATGCAAATTCATGCAGTATAGTCCACAGGTTGCTCATTCATTATGATTCATGAACCTCTTGGATTTATCATATCTTGACTGGCCTCTCACGGCCCTGTGATGATAAGCAGTACAGAGAACAGAGTGATGGGTGAAGCAGTTTAATTGGCCAAATGAATTGGAAATATAGAAAGAGGAAAAACAATTCAATTATGACTTCATCATGCTCACATTTGATATTTAAAGGCAGTGTAGCACCTCCTGTGCGCTAAAGTTTGTGAGTTCTGTCTGAATCCAAGCCACAAAGGGTTGGGTTTTTTTCTGCAAATATTTTTTTAAACCCTGTACACAAATATGCTGACACAGTAAAACGTGGGAGAAGCTATAGTAAGTCCATCTCCCAGTTGGGTAGTTTCGATTCAGCATTAGTTGGGGAAATACTACACTTGCTTTATTTTAGCTGGATGATATCAAAATCGTGGGCATTACCTTTTGTTTCTAGAGCTGTTTCATCAATTGGGATACCGTTGATTTGCTCTATTCCAAACATCTACAGGTATTTTATGGTCATTCCACATCTTGTTGAAAACAATCGTGTTCCGTTTATTGAAATATAGCAAATTTTCTTGACAACCTCTGGAAAGCTTTTGTGACGAATACTACCTCTTCTCTGATTCAGCTCTGAAATGAGTGGTTTCACAATCATGAACTATTAACGTGGCACGTACCCTACGTCTCCCCAAAGGTGCCATCCCCTCTCTCCTCTTTTATTCAGAAGGTGAGAGTTGTGGGAGAAAATCAAAGGCTTTTGGGTGTTGACCTAAGTTCAGGAATGAAGAGGCTGAGTGTAAAAAGTCTTTTTGAAAGCGGGCCCGGTCCGGCTGGAAGCTCCGCAACACCCACATATGTAACAATCTGTGCCCATTCACAGTTGACTGCAATGTAAAACACATCTGAGCGGAACCACAATCCGAAACATACACTCACTGGCCACTACATTAGGTACACCTACCCAATGAACTTTGAAATGTATCTCCTGTAGGTTTTGATTCGTCATTTAATGCACTGCGTCATGGTATTTATTCCGATCAGGGCAGTGTGTTAGATAAATGGAGTGTAGTAGGTTCAAACAGCCCTCATTGTGGTGCTTTTGATGGAAGCAGGCTTGTTGCTGGATTCTTGAGATCTGTAAGTGCATGGGCTACAAAAGAAAAGCCTGGCAACACCCAAGCTGCAGCACAACTTGAGGCCAAGCATGTTAGCTCGAGCACCTGGAAGGTCAAGGTCTGGCCAACAGCTCACTCACTTCTGTCTCTGCCGAAGCACTTGAGGCGCAGAAGAGTCTCAGGAAACGCGAATTTTGGTTTTCCACAGTTGGCTGCGCAACATATCACTAACTGGAGTGTGGTTCACATTGATGAAGGAAAAAAAACGATGCGACACGAGACAGATTTTTTTGGCTGTCCTTCAAAGCACATTGTGACCAGTAAATTGCATCCATGCAAATATATATATATTTTTTTGCATGATGGGAAATTATGAGTTAGTTATTCAACATACATAATGCATCTTTAATGTGCATCACAAGAACTCTTAGAATAACAAAAAACAGCCTAAGTCTAAAAAATTATGTTGAAAAATGATTTCTGACAATTAAATGCTTTGCATTCAATATGCATTAAATAATCGAAATTTGTTTCGAATGAATAATTAATTTGGGGTTATTTGTTGTTATTGGCATATACTGTATATGGTATTTGTGTATTATGGAAATGGGAAAATATCCGAAAAACGAAATATGATACTTGCGCAGTATTTTGAAAAAGGCATAACCTTTGTTAATAATGTTAACCACACACACTAGCCACAACATAAGGTAAAATTGCACAATCCACAAACATCCAAGTAACAAGAGCAGAGTCAAAGATTATGCTAAATTAACGATAACGCATTGACACTGTAACAGAGGTATTGATATAATATTTGGTCCTTTTGTTTATCTACACAAGAGCTGCTGATGTTGCGATGGCGTATGTGTTTGTGACTTTCATCTTTATAAAAACCTGTTTATATCCTTACATGATCAGTTGTTCTGTTTTATTTTATTTTTTTATATTTTACAATACAGAGATATTTTTCTTGATGGTGGTGTTTAATCGAGTCTGGAACAGATTAATTGATTTTTTTAATTTTTAATTTTTTATTTTTGGGGGGTTCTCGAAAACAGGTGGGCTCCAGGATTGTATATAATTGACAGTAAACGTGTGTTTACTTTTTACTTCTACTTTTTACCGGAGTCTTTATTTATATATTTCAACTCAAGTATCTGAACTTCTGCTTAAGCACAGATTGTGAATATTTGAGCCTCTGTAGTCATGTAAAATTTTATCGTTTACTGGGGCAAGCACATGGACGCGCCTCTGTCAGGTCGCGGCGGCGCGCTTTGTTATGCTAATGCAGGTGTGACATCAGCAAGCCACATCAAAAGTGGGCTGGGGTATTTTAGAGCCGAGTCTGCCCTCTCAGGCTCACTTGCTCTGATCCAGCCCAACTTTAGTTCCGCTCTCTGTCCGTCTTTCTCACACAGTCTCGTACGCACACGCGCTCAACGCTCTGGAAAACACAACATGCGTACCTGTCCGGAATTATTCTTACTTCCCATTTTGGATTTTTCGGACGCATCTGGCTAAAAACAAAAAAAGACTTTCCCTTCTAGGACATTCGGACCTGCAGCCGTGTGATTTCTTTACAATTGTTTGATTTAACGTGGAAAGCGGATTGCCGAGTAAAAAAAAAAAAAAAGGGTGAGTTGCAACTTGCTTGATAAAATGTGAGAATATTGTCGGATGTTGTTGTGTGACCAAAAAAATACTTGATGTTCAAGACGAAAATATTTATAAAAATATAAAGTGCGAGCATAATCCTATTTTTTAAGACAGTATTTTTTTAAATACACACATGTACCGCAACGCTTAACTGAAGTGTTCAACAGAGACCAATTGGTTTGAATGTATACTTGAAAAAAAGTTTATTGAAATATCAAAGCGTTTAGTTATCAACGTCTTGCTAAATGTAAAATACTTAACAATGAAGACATTATATTCAAAAATATTGCTCGTTAACACGATTTGAATACTTTTACGATTGAGCGCTTCGTTTGGAATGTGACGCAAAGTTGTTGATTGCGGTCATCGAGAACATCCTGTCGGCGAAACTGGAGATGCAATCTGAATGAATTTGAATGACCGTTTGTTAATCTCCTTTACATATCGCCCCCCCCACCCCCACCATGCGTTTGCACCCTACAGCGGCAATAATACAACAGTAAATATCCAAACGAATGTATTCATGTATGTATTTCCTTTTTTTTTTGTGGCTGTAACATTTAATAGCCGCACTCGTCTACTTTATCGCACGAAAGGATTTTTCAGTCGTTTCCTTTGGGTTTCTGTCCATCAGCATTAAAAGGCTTATTATCTCCTACCTGTGCGTTTTTTAATGCGCTCACTTAAGCGCACTTCAAAAAGATCACTTATCGGCAGCCCCCCCGCGCTATCAGATACTGCCGCTGCTGATGTCCGCAGGCTGCGGATTACTGAGCTCACGTGGGCTGTTTCAATGTTTTTACATGTTTAGCGAAGTGGCAGTAACGCCAAGATGAAACGCAGACTTGTGATGATGTGAGCAAACGAAGGAGGTGACTGGCACGCTGCTGACTCCCTTTGGATTAGAACGCATTCATTCACGGTATCTGAACAAAGAAAAACATTCAACAACCACTTTTTTTTTTGGAAAGTTATGTTACCATTATACAAATACTAGCTCGGCTGCTTTACCATGTGTATTTGTATTGCAGTAACTCAGTGTATGAAGCTGGCTCAATGACTGCAAAGTGGTAGGTTGACAACCACTATATGGATAAACAGCCACCTCCTAAAGTACAGGAGCAGAATATCCACTTTGAATCAAGTATAAAATTGGGACTGGTTGCTGTGGGGCGGTGTCAGCTTCAGAGCGCTACCAAGATGCCCTTGTGAAGGTCACTTCGACACCTCTCCCTTTGAGCAGACATGCGTTTGTACATGTTGTCTCGAATGAAACAATGCAAAAGTTGAATATCGCTTTCAGGGACTACACAAGAAACGAAAGCCAAAACATGCCTAGTTACATACTGGGTTTTCCCAAAAATAACATCGGAATTGGAATGTGCTTAGTCAATTTGAAATTCAACGCAGTTAATGTTTGCCTTTGGCTTTTTTTTTCTATGTATATTATTTCATTTTTAGTGCACTACATATAAATTGTTGTTGATAAGACTTTATCCAATTTGTAACTCCCAACTAAAAAAAAATTTTTTTTAAATCAAAACCTACAGGTAAACTAATGAAGTTAAACGCGGGCGATATATTTTAGTTCCTCAAAGAGAGGAGGGCAAAGAACATGACAAAATCCAGAAAATAAGCTTGTTTCACCGCGGCACGCATTAAAAGTCCAGTCCAGGGTGCAAGCCGCTCATTCAGTGTCCGTGTGTGTATGTGCATACTATATATAGAGATGTATAGATATATAGATAGTGGGTGAATGGCATTAAAATAAAATGTTGGTGCAACGTATACAGTAATGTTAGTTTGGTCACTGCGATAAATTCAAAAGTGAATTATCTGTCAATTTTCTTGCAATGAATGTTTTTTAACGTAGATCACGTCATGTGTATATATTACAAAGTGCATACTGTCTTTCTTAAAGTTACACTCATTGGGTTTCTGTGTGATGAAAGGTATTCATTTATTGGGGATAATTTCAGTCAGGCTATGTTTTGAATTGCGTCTTAAGAGTTTGAGGATAAATGTGGTCAGGAGAGAAATTGTGGTCAAGGGAGGAAATTGCTTTTTTTTTTTTAATATTGCCGGACACGAAAAAAATTGGCGCTCTAAAATGTTTCAGGATATTCGGCTGTCATGAAAATGTCGCTAAAGGTCATTGATGAATTGTGTTCTTCTTACAATAGGGTTTAACAGACAAGACCTTGCCATGACGGTGAAGCTGTGAGGTCACAAAGCGTAAACCGACCCCTTTATAATTTTGCGCCTGGCGAATCAAAGTCACCGTCAACCATGAGGAGGTGCTGTCACGTCCTGCCTCTCGCTGTGCTTGCCGCTCTGCTGCTCTCTCAGGTCTGCTCCGGCATCAAATGGCTGTAAGTATCCATTTCCCTCAATCGCAATCCACCAGTTCACACGACGTCATGAAACGATGCAACGTCGTGTGACGCTTTTATGCATGGGGTGGCCTTTTATGGGGTGAAGCCCCCGTGGCAGCTTTGAAGTGGGCCCCGACATTCTTGAAGTTGATCCTTGAAGTTGATCCTGATGAGAGGAAAAGCTTGAATGTTCAGTCCACGTGTATGTCATGAAAAGGAAAGTAGATTGAACGGGCAGTTCCTCTGGCTATGACTGGAAACCTCTTTTAATAACTTGGATGCGGCTTCAGTAAACAGAAACGGGCGAAGTTGACTTTCAAGCTATCCGACGAAATTTACCACGGTGTATAATAATCACAGTAATAACTTTCGAAAGGCAAAGATGGAGATGGCAAGGGAGAGAAGTCTGAAGATTTGTGGTCCTGTTTGGCATATCCTTGTGAGGCCACGTGTGTGTGTGTGATGAGAACAGAGAGCCGTGAATGCAAATCTGTGTGTGTCGCTGGTTTTATTCATTCATTCATTCATTCATTTTCCGAACCGCTTTATCCTCACTAGGGTCGTGGGGGGCGCTGGAGCCTATCCCAGCTGACTTCGGGCAGTAGGCGGGGGACACCCTGAACCGGTGGCCAGCCAATTGCAGGGCACACAGAGACGAACAACCATTCACGCACACACTCACACCTCGGGACAATTTAGAGTGTTCAATCAGCCTGCCATGCATGTTTTTGGAATCTGGGAGGAAATTGGAGTACCCGGAGAAAACCCATGCAGACAGAGGGACAACATGCAAAGTCCACACAGGGAGGCCGGAGCTGTAATTGAACTCGGTACCTCTGCACTGCGAAGTCAACGTGCTAACCACTAGACTACTGGGCCGCGGTTTTATTTTTATCGCAGTAAAAAGTCAACAATATTACCAAGAATGAAAGCCAAAAGCAGCGACGACTGGGCCCTCGTCTCACACCGCCTTTTTCATGACCAATCCTCAAAGTTATCAAACCTCCGTCCACGTAGATGGCAGAGATGAAAAAGCTTGAGATTTGTTCTGGAACAAATAATGGGTGCATTACACCATGGGCTTTATTTTTGTAGACGGTGCATGCAAAATGCCGGGGTGTCCTGATTTTCATGGAAGTACAAGACTCGCCGTGCCTGTTTGGGAATCTGACAGACTGCTCTGTGCTTTGCTCGCGAAGGTGTGTAATCGGTGGCTAAAAGTTGATGTAAATTTATACTTCTCGGACGACGTCTAACTTTTGGTGCGAGTTTGGTGAATTTGTTCGAGGTGCAGGCAGACAGATGCGTGAACACGGCAGACATTTGTGGTGGGTGTCATCGTATCTCATTCATAAATATGACCACAGCGGGCATCAAACCCTCTAAATTATTGAATAAGTTATTCTAATTATCATCAGCACTATATATTTTACCAACCAAATATTAACAGCAAAGAATAGCGTCTATAATCTTGGGGTCAATTTATTTACTTCAAGTTCACGCGCATTGGCTGCATCATAGGCTTTACGTCATGTCTTTGGCATGGTGCGTGCGTGTATGTGTGTGTGTGTGTGCGCGTGCGCGCGTGTGTGATTGCATGGCGCAGAATGAATTTCAATCCCACTGCTTCAATGTTTTGTTAATTTGATTTCAAAATGTGAACACTGTTGACGTGGAGTTCATGGAAAAACAATAAACAATATTTTGATGACTCAAAAATGAGCTAAAAATCAACAATTGATAATGTGATACGTCATCGTTGAAGCTGCAAAGGTTAAAGCTGTGCAAAAAATGTTGCAACTTTTCATATGAAGCATCTGACTGACCACATGAACAATTTCGCAGACGGAATAAAAACGTAAGCGGCCTCGGTGGTCGACTGGTTAGCGCAGGGGTGTCAAACCCATTTTTGTCTTAGGCCAACTTTTAGTTACCGTTTCCCTTGGACGGCCGTTTGAACTGAAACCATATAAAAAAGTCAATAATAACGGTTTATTTAACTATTGTTTAAGTTAATGTAATGAGGGGTTTGGTATCAACAAAATGTTGACAATATGTCTCTTATTTATTAAATATGACAATTTTAAATTTTGGTCGAGATTTTAGCAAGCATCATGGAAGTTGACATGTTTGATTTGCTTTCGCGGGCCACATAAAATAATGTGGCGGGCCAGATCTGGCCCCCGGGCCTTGAGTTTGACACCTGTGGGTTAGCGTGTCGGCCTCACAGTGTAGAGGTGCAGGGTTTGATTCCGGCTTCGGGCTTCCTGTGTGGAGCTTGCATTTTCTCCCCGGGCCTGCGTGGGTTTTCTCCGGGTACTCCGGTTTCCTCCAACATTCCAAAAACATGCATGGAAGGCTGATTGAACACTAAATTGTCCCTAGGTGTGAGTGTGAGTGTGGATGGTTGTTCGTATCTGTGTGCCCTGCGATTGTCTGGCAACCAGTTCAGGGTCCCGCTTACTGCCCGAAGACAGCTGGGATAGGCTCCAGCATGCCCCGCGACCCTTGTGAGGATAAAGCGGATCAGAAAATGGATGGATGGATGGATGGATGAAATAAAAACTTGGGCAGGATTATGTCTCATTGGGTGTGGGGGGTAGACATCTGCCTTGACCGGTTGGGTTGCAGTCACGCTCGAGACAGAAATAGCCATCTCTACATACTGTATTAAACCAGGATTTAGGCACGTGCGTCATGCTAAATCCAAGCGTGGAGTCGTGATGACGTGATGCCTAAGCAGATGTGACAATAAACACCTGCGAGTCACTATGAGCGGCGTGCCGTCACAGCTGATCACTGGGAATTGCCCAGTGCCCCCACAGAGACACGATAGTATAAAACAGGCCCGGGTTGCTTCCCTGCATCACCGCATGTTTCTCAAGAGTATAAATCTGAGACAGCCGCCCCTGCCTGGGGTTTCTCTGTAAAAATATTCAATCTAAATACGATATGATAAATCCAATACGTTCCTTGAATAGGATATAAATAGATCACTAACACTGAACTGAGGCCAAGGACGACAAAACCTCCCATGGTACCAAATAGATATGGTGAGGAAAATGGTGATTGATATTATCTCTTGTAGTTGGGTATTTGGAGGAATATCTCATCGCCAGTTCTGCACTGTAAGGACAAAAAGGGTCAGAGCCAAAAATGTGTCAAATATGTTTTATGGATCTGCTACTAATTTTCCTCAAGGTATGGATGTCACCTCAAAAGTATCTCCAGAAACGTTTTCTATTTTTTGGGGACAGCGGTTACGACAGTTGACGGCTTATCACATTAGCAGGTTACAGGGTGCGTGAAAGGATTAATACAACTGCATATATTCAAATTTCCTGACAATGAAACACTTCCCATACATAGCCTTTAGTCCTCCATTTAAGTAGCTAAACGACATAAAACAAATTGTTCCCAACAGCTAATTGTTGCTCGTGACACAACTCTGAAAGTGTGACAGGGTTCCCACGGGTCCTTAAAGTTCATAAAAATCCATAAAAAAAGAAGTTGTACAATTATGTTCTTAATTGTCCTTAATTTTCAGGGAAAGCTTTTAAAATCAATAAAAATCCTTTAAAAATAAATTTTATTCGAAAATAAATTAAGTTTTATATTTTCTAAATTACATTTTTTCTTAGTGTACTTTATTTGAGAATGAATTCAAGTTTTTTTCATGTTCCTACTTGTAATACGGGTAGGAAAATGAAAATTTGACACAGTATGTCAAATAAAGGGTTAGCTGATTGCCCCTAAAAATAAAAATGTGCCCTTCCTTTGGCAGCAATGATTTGAACAACAGCTCAGTGATATGTGGCTTTCTGTTCTGTTGCTGAGCGGGCATTAAATCCACCGTGAATCCCCTGCTGAATGGAGAAAAGGTCCTTTAAAAACGGCTAAATTAGCCCTCAAAAGTCCTTGAAAGTTCCATAAATAAAAAGCAAGTGGAAGAGTAGGAACCCTGTGTGAATCATTCTAATTTGACTACAGTATTAGTAATGCAATTAGTGATACGATGCTTGTATTAGAACGAAATAACGATCATTTTACATCTAAAACACACACACACACACACACACACACGAAGACAACCATCCCGATTCCAATTATAAGTGATTTCTGTGCGTGACCTCTTTTTTTTTTTTTCCCTTCTCTTTTTACGCCACAGAGCAATATCGCACACACCCAAGACCTTACACATCAACCAGACCCAACACTGTAAACTGTTGCCTGGCCTGGTGTCGTCCCAAGCTCAGCTGTGCCGCAGCAACATGGAACTCATGCAAACCATCATCCAAGCAGCCCGCGAAGTCAAGAAAACGTGCCAAAAGACCTTTGCTGACATGCGCTGGAACTGCTCCTCCATAGAAATTCCCGGCGATTCTTCCAAGTATCCTCCAGACCTTGACCGAGGTAAGACCATGAAATTTACAGTATTTTCATTTACAAATTGACACGAGAATCGAAATGCATCAAAAGCCACTCTTTGTTTACGACTGGAGAGCATTTAGCCAAGAGTAGAACTTGGGATCTCTTGACTGTGAGGCAAATGTAACCACTCCAACAGAGTGCTGCCAATGCTTTCTTTTACTGTCTTGTCTCTATCCAAAGATGGTCATTCTTCAGTCACATATGATTTCTCTGGGTTATGACTACCGTCCCGAGCGATGAATGCTTTCCACACACCGTTGCCAATTGATTCCGTGCTCGCTCTGTACGACAGTTGGGACATATATTATGCGCTCGTCTTTGGAAGTCCATTACCATAAATGCAAATCAATTCCAAGTAAATTTAAGAGCATAATTTTGCCCGCACTGACATCAAGTACACCTGCACAATCTAGGATACTTACATTTACAAACATAAGTTAAGGAAATGGCGGCCCAGTGGGTGACTGGTTTGTGCGTCTGTGTCACAGTGCAGAGGTCATGGGTTCTATTCCGGCTCAGGCCTTCCTATGTGGAGTTTGCATGTTCTCCCCGTGTCGACGTGGGTTTTCTCCGGGTACTCCGGTTCCCTCCCCACATTCCAAAAACATTCATGGCAGGTTATTGGGAATACACTCAATTGTACCTTGGTGTGACTGTGCATGCGGATGGTTGTTCATCTATGTGTGCCCTGCGATTGGCTGCCAACCAGTTGAGGGTGTTCCCCACCTACCGCCGGAAGAGATTAGATTAGAAGGGCTAGGCTCCGGCACGCCCCGCGACCCTTGTGAGGATAAGCGGATCAGAAAATGGATGGAAGTGAAAGAAATGCTACAAATGGATTCACTCAAAATTGAACATCCATTATCTGAGCCACTTATCCTCACGAGGGACATGGGCGTGCTGGAGCGCGTATCCCAGCTGTCTTCAGGCAATAGGCGGGATACACCCTATATTGGTCGCCAGCCAATCGCAGGCCACTTGGACGAATAACCATTTGCACTCACAATCACAAATTTAGGGTTCAATTAACCGACCATGTGTTGCTTTTAGAATGTGGAAGGAAACACGAGTACCCGCAGAAAACCCACGCAGGCACGGAGAGAACATGCAAACTCCGCACGGGATGACATTGTGTCGTGATAATTCAGCCACACAGACAAATGATTTGTTGCGTTACGTGACGTCTTCATGAAATGACAAGATCACGGAGCAAACGTCTCATTTCCCTGAACATTTTTTTCCCTACTGACTCCTTTATTGTTCACTTCCAGTTTTTGATGGCATCACTGATGGGAGGAGATTAAGGCGGTTATGGATTTCTCATCCATCTTTGAATGTTTTCTATGTCTGCAGTCCAAGTGCAAAGGCCGGTACCGGTCGTTTTATTTTCAGCCTGTTGAGTGTTAGTTGTTTGTGGTGTCATTGGCCAGGAACCAGAGAGTCTGCGTTTGTCTACGCCCTTTCTGCCGCCACTATTAGCCACACCATCGCAAGGGCATGCACCACTGGAGATTTGCGTCTGTGCTCGTGTGGGCCCATTCCGGCTGAGATCCCGGAGCCAGGCTATCGCTGGGGGGGTTGCGCGGACAACCTGCACTACGGGTTGATCATGGGTTCCAAGTTTGCAGATGCTCCCATGAAAATGAAACGTGCAGGCTCCCATGCCAACAAACTGATGCACCTGCACAACAGTGAAGTCGGTAGACAGGTGAGCAAGATGTCGTCCTATTGAAGAAAATGATTTCCTTTTTGCTCTCTTGGTGAACTGATCACATGTTCTCTGTTGACAGGTATTGAGGGAAGCAGTGGTGATGAAGTGTAAGTGTCACGGCGTATCCGGCTCCTGCTCTATAAGGACCTGCTGGCGAGGCCTTCAGGACCTGAGAGAGATCGCCATGGAGCTGAAGACTAAGTACTTGTCGGCTACGAAGGTGGTTCACAGACCGATGGGGACACGCAAGCAACTGGTGCCCAAAGACATTGACATCAGGCCTGTAAGGGAGAACGAGCTGGTCTACCTGCAGAGTTCCCCGGACTTCTGTACCAAGAATGACAAACAAGGTTCGGTCGGCACACAGGACAGGTGAGAATGCTTTTCACAATATTGCACTTAGTTTGCTGCTAGAGAAGGAAAAGTTAAGATCTATAGACTACGTATGTGTGTGTTTATATTCAGTACTGCTCCGTCTGAATCCATCTGTCCTTCCTCCCAACTATTTTAGGATTTTAAAAATCATCTTATTATGCTGAAATACAGTATCAAGAGCCGTTGCATCACAGGTAGATAACTCCTGTAGTCACAATAAGTACGCTTCAGCCCCATCAAGAAGTTCTTTTCGATCTTTATTGATGCCCTGCTGTATTTGCGGCCTAAGTTTAAATTCACTTTCGGGCTGACCTGAAAGCAGCGGCCGAGTCCTCTCACTGGTTCTGACAGGCTAGCTCGCTTCGGAGTTTTATGACGGTTCTTAATAATGTCCATCGTTTCTTCAAGTCCCTCTTGAAAATGGCCCTGACAGTTAATCTGCCGCCAAATCTTATTTTTTCTCCTCCCTCAGCCATTGTGGGGTGACTATTTAGCCATGGCTGGTTGCCATGATGTTGCCATATATGCCAGACCATTTGGAATTACTTCATTTAATTCTTGAAGTATTCATGGAAAAAAATATATAATTAACATCAGTCTGTGATTCAGATATATTTTTAGGCCAGCAGAGAAGGTCCTCAAGGCCCCGATGGTCCACCACTGATGTATACAGATTGGTCGGAAGAGAATTCATAATTCCAAGGGGCGAGTTTCAACCAAAAACAGTAACAGCAACAACAGCAAAAACCCACAAAAAACTAAGTAAAATCCAATGTTTGAAATTTTGAAAAATTAAACCGTCGTTGTGTCATTGCGTTTCTTGGTTGTGAGTTGAATGAATGAGTCGTCAATCGCCAGAATGCAAAATGGCGTCGGCCATCGAAGACAATTGATCCCTCTGATTGGCAGTTAGCTAGCAAACGAAACAGAAATAGACTATGAGATACAGTGGACGCGTGGTTCATATATTTGCGGGTTAAAAACAAAAAAAATCATCCAGTGTGTTTTTAATATTCTTACCGGGAAATTATTTTTTGTTTGTTCCCCCCCAGGATTCTCCCTCCCCCATCCCATCAGTTTTTCTTGGAAAACATATACAGTATTGAATGTTTATCAACATAAAAAAAAGAAAAAAAGAATAGTTTCCTGGGTTTCTAAAGACAAAAGACAAAATTCCCACTGCATTTCAATGAGTGTCAATTATTTTCAATAATTATTGTCGATTTTCCGGTCCCCATCCCCCACCAATGGTGGTGGTTGACTGTATGCGTGCGTGCATGTGCATCTCATTTTACAGCCACCCCTTAGTCAGTAATTTTGTCACTTTGGCCACCCATTATCATTTTTTGGTGTTTCCACTGCAAACGGCCACAAAGTTCCAAAACCCACTTTTCCGAAAATGTGTGTTGGCGTACCAGTTGTTGTAGCAATTTACAGGAATTTACACCATTTAAGTTCCTGGATAATGACGGCATCCAGCACTGCTTAGCTTCTTGAATAATTCTCATGACATTTGCACGTTCCATGCTGTCTGCTAGCTATAACGGACTGTTTATGTAGCTGACGCATTTATTGCAGTCCTGCCAATGGTCAGCCAGTCATTGTGCAGCATGTCCACCTGACCTATAACTGTGGTCAAAAAGTGGCTTAACCTTTTCATGCACCCTGTAACCTGATAACATGACAAGCTGTCCACTGTAGTACCCTCCGTCCCTGAAAGGGTTAAATTGTGGATGCGACCTGAACTCTGCTGCTGTGTGAAAACGTGGCTTAAGAAGGCTCTTTAATTCAGTGAATCGAACAATGCCAAAGCCAAGCCACACAGCAGCAGATAGGAAATGACCAATCCTGACGGTCAACTCATCCAGGATGTTGACTTTAGGAAAGTGATGTTCTACCCGATGGCACGGTTTAGTTAGCGGGCTGGGTGATAACAACCTGAGAGTACTCTCTGTCTGCGTCTTGTCTGAGCACGTGTCACTGAAGAAGGCCACTGTGACTGGGGTCCTTGTGCTTTTATTATCTGAAACAGTGACTAATGCTCTTATTCCTGGGCCCGCGAGAACTCCAAAACAGTTATCAACTGAAGGGGCGCGCACAGATTTGGAAGCATCAAGGTTTCCTCGAGATAAAAGTTAGCTGACACCATTTTGCTCTCTCCAAGTCCGGACTGTGTGTGGTAGGGAGCAAAGGAGTCATTCTGTCTGAGGGTCTTACTCACTCATCCTGAAATCTGGCCAACCAGTATCACAGGGAAAATATGCTACATTATCTTTGAAACGTATTGAAGATTTTTTTTTAAACGTATTTTGGAGAAGGACATGCTTTAGCACAGACGATCTGTTGTGCTTGCATGACACCGAAAGCACCGTTTGAGAATAACAACTCGCAGTTGCAGGAGTTTCTCCACCCAAAAAATAAATAGATAAATAAATAAAGTTTGCCACAGATTACATTTCATTTTAATCAACGAGATGTTGGATTACCTCAAATTGCGTGTGAAAGCTGAGATATGTTGTCCATGAGCCAAAATACAGAGGAAAGAAATTACTGTAACTCCACTGCCAACCTGTCCAACTAAATGCAGTCATCACAGTCTTGTTTACTTTGTTTTACATATTTAAAGGCTGTAAATGTATTGTTATAGCGTTGGCTCGCAGTATTCACCCAATACGTTGGAATGCTTGACTCATAACTCGCACAACTAATTTGTTGCGGACCACATGGTAGTTATGGTTTCCTTCGAAGGGCTGTTATGACCATAAACCCAAATAAATGCAGTCGTACCTCGTATTTCGACCATAATCCATTCCAGAAGGCTGTTTGAAAAGTGATTTATTGGAAATCTGAAACTATTGTATTAGCCCATGATTAGGGGCTAATACACTATGCAGAAATAACACAAAAACTGTCAGATTTGCGTAAATCACAACAAACATGTCTGCTCACAATGAACGCTACACGAGGAAGCGTCACTTCCTCGTGTCAGGAAGCTGAGAGGAGTCAAGTGGCGTATTCAGGTTTGCTGAATTTGGTCGAAAAAACGGTTTTCGGTCGTAATCCGAGGCGTAAAAATCTCGAATTTTCTGGTCGAAATCCGATTTGGTCGATAACAAAGACGTTCGAAAACCAAGGGTTGACTATATGGTCGCCTCATATTACATAAACACAGCAAATTGATGAGTAACTAGTTTTGAAATCAGAAGGCCGGTAAAAATCATTTGCTCAACATTTATTTATTTTAAATGGGGGATTGGTAACAAAAAAAAAAAATGCTTGCGATATTTCAATGTCTTTAAAAGTGAAGACAACTTGAAATTTTGATATTTTGGAGAGAAACATGTTGTCGAAGCACATAATTTGGTTGCCGGGGCCACATAAAATAACGGGGCGGCCCAGATCTGGCCCCCCACGCCCTGATTTCAACACATGTGCATTAGAAGGACTGGAAGTAGTGATACCTCTACTTACGAACGTCTCTTCATACTAAATGTTCAGGTTAAGAAACACCTCAACAGGAAAATATTGCCTCTTGTTACGGAAGAAATTCCAAGATACGAAAGGTAAAAATACAATATGGGCTACCACTCGCAGTTTCCGAGTTCCTTGAACGCAACATACTTATAGATGCTTTGCCATTGGCTATTACCTTGCATCATCCTGGCATCCCATTGGCTAAGAGGGACCTCTACCGAATGTGTCTATGGAGTGTCTTTGTCAGTCGCCCCTCAGTCCATGAGGCATTCCGATAGTTTTACGTAAATGTGAATCACCCAGAAGAAGTGTTCACCAGTCCGGCGATCGCTCACTATGCGGATGTTTGCCTTGGACATTTTCAAAGGATTGTTAAAAGCCGACAAAAGCAAATGTCCTTGGATCAGTTCTTTCCAAAACGCCAGGCAAAAACCACTTCTGAGCGAGAACATGAACCAAAGAGGGCAAAAAATGAAGATGAGGATGCAGTTAAAAGTTAAATGACCGACATTTTTATTTTTTACTCTTTTCTTTGTTTTTTACATGATGCACAACTCTCATTTATTGTGTAATAATCTAATTGTAATGTGTATTTGTTGCATATTTTGATGCAATTTTGTGCTTTAGAAAACATTTATGTCTGAATTTAGGGGGTCTTGGAACGGATTAGGGCATTTACATAGAAAACGCGTCTCTACTGACAAACTTTTCTAGTTAAGAAATTTCTTCCAGAACCAATTAATTTCGTAAGTCGAGGTACCACTGTCGTACTCAAATATTCCACGGGGTCAAACCTTTCAATCAAAACCATTCTCTTCACTTGTTACGTAAAAGTCCAGTACATTAAAATAGCATTCTGTTGGACGCAGTCCATCACACGCCCCCTCCCAGAAAAACACACACACCATATTGGGAAATCCACAAAGCACATCATCTATTCATCCATTTTCTATACTGCTTGTCCTCATCAGGGTGATGGTTGAGTTGCAGTGTATCCCAGATGGCTTTGCGTAAGAGGTGGGCTACACTTCCGGACCGGTCGCCAACCACTCAGCACAATGAATGATGTTTAATAAATAAATAATAAGAATCCTAATATATCACATGAACGTCATCAGACATCTTTCGGACATTTTACAGATAAAACAGCAGCCATGCTTCATGTCAAGGACACTCACCGGATGCAATTTCTGCTGCCTGATATCCAAGCAGCCGCATGAGCATGCAACATGAATGCTTTGGCGAAAAATCACGAGGCACTCGGATTTGTGGGCCGTGAGAGGAAACACTCAGGGCATCGGTAAAGGGAAACTTTTATGATTTTGCCTTTGCCTTACACTGCAACACCACTGATTTGTCACTCACCGGTGGCCACTTAAAGCAGAGGCTTTATCAGTCTTGACACTTGAATTGACCTCCTGTCTACATTGTTAGCCCTGACATTCACAGGACCTCGAAGCAAGAGAGACTCTTGAAATAGTTTGTGTTTTAATGGAGGGGAATAGGAGGGCAAATTTAGTGCGGTATGCGTCAGTGACAGGCTGATAATAGTTTCATGACAGTGAGTTTTGTTTTGTTTTTTAATGCATTCGTTTTGAAAAAGTTTTCAGAATGGGTTTGTTCATTTAGGTTTTGTTTTTCCTTTTCAAAATTGCCTTCTTTTAGTTCAGTTTTTATTTCTTTATAAGGTGCACTGTTGGCTTTTGAGAAAATGGACTGCTTTTAGGTGCGCTACACAGTGCGGAAAATACGTTTTTTTTTTTTTTTTTTATCCCTTGCCCCCCCCCCCCCCTCCCCCCCTAAAAAATGAGCACTTGTCTCCTAGCGTCATGCTTCTGGCTGAATTAAATGACAAATGAAACGGAAGACATAAACCCGCAAGCTTGGAGTAACATCATTTTGGTGGCGCTTTTTTAATCGGCTGCCGCTAGATTACATCACTTGAAGTTGACACACAGTAAAAGGGCCACAATTCCCAGATGACTGTTCGACTTTTCCTTTTTATGGTGCTAATGGTGCTCATACGGGAATACATATGTATAAAAATCAACCCTTAAAGGCCCGTGTATTAAATTCATTGACAAAGACAAAAACAATGGACATTTTTCGCTATAGTTGTTTGTTTTTGTTAGTTTTGGTTATGAAAACTGTAGTTTTTAAAGAGTTAAAATTAAAACTGATGTTGAGAAATGATCTCACCCTGTAAATCTACCGGTCCTGCTGTGTTGCCGCACCTTCAGTTCAAATGAGTCTTAATGAGATTTTGCTTCAAAACTATACAAAGAACGCGTGGGTGTTCCTATCTCCCAGCTCCCCAACGACGTAATAAAACCTGCCTTTCACTCTTCTTCTACACTCCCGCTGCCACCATTTACTTAAGCGCCCCTCTCGTCACGCCGGTCATTAACACTCTGCCGTCATAAAAAAACGGAGCCGTAATGTGGAAAAGGGCAAACTGAAGAGAAATGGGGGCGGGCCTGTGTATTCAATGTGATTTATGGCGGAGCTGTTCACCGCCTATTCAAGAGTCCATTGGCTCCCGAAAGCATCCGAGGCATCCAGCGCCCAAAGACGATGTGACAAAAGGAAAAATGAGAGAGAAAAAAAAATGAGGGCGCATCGCTCGGTCAAGAATATTTAAAGGGCCATTGTGAGCTCTTCACAAGCTCTGAGTTTGTACAGGCCCGGCGGATGAAATGTTTAGAACGAAGCCATTAGCTTAATTGTCTCCTTGCGGGGAAACCAAACTAGAAACAGGTTGTCTTTCAAACAAAAGGTGCTCACTCAATCTTCTGACTTTATTTATGCTAATTTGCAGGCAGTGTAACAAAACCTCAGCTGGCAGCGACAGCTGTGACTTGATGTGCTGCGGCCGCGGCTACAACCCGTACACGGAGAAGCTGGTGGAACGCTGCCATTGCAAGTATCACTGGTGCTGCTACGTCACCTGCAAGAAGTGCGAGCGGATTGTGGAGAGATACGTCTGCAAATGAGACCCATCGGCCGGACCGAGCCGCCAGAGTGAACCAAAGCACTACAATACCCAGAAGGCAAATTTTTGTCTTCAGCTTTCGCATGTGTATTTCACCACCAAGTGTCATTATCACTTTAGTATCGATTTTTTCAAACTGTCGGTTGAGTTTCTACTGGACATGGAAAGCGACGACAGTTTATGTGAAGACCGCCGTCCTCCTGGGTAGTTTTTTTTTTCTTTTTTTAAATTGTTAATGACCATGAATTCCCCCAATGCGGATAAGGAAAGTCTATTTTATTATAGCTCTCATAAAAAGTAATAACGTTGGATTTTAAAGCTGGAGGGAGACGTATGAGATCAGATCTGTGGACTTGTGGGTTTTTTTTTTTTTTTTCCGGTACAGTTGATACTTTTTCCTTCTGCATCAATGGACATGAGAGGAAAAGCCAAAAAAAAAAAAAAAAAAAAAGGGAACATAAAGTACTGTTCTAAACACAGAACGTTTTGGACTCCGGACCCGCACGTTTGTCCTGTGTGCCTTTTCAGCATGACTTTAACCCTGTGGACCGGAAAGAAAAAAGGATAAAGGACTTGCAGATTAATCATCCTTCACATCTCATGACATGCAGTCAGTTCCAAATATATTTTATTTTTAAGAGCATTATGAACTCATGGATATTGTAAACCACTTTTGTGTGGATGTACATACTCTTATTTTGTATACTGAAATAAAGATAAGTATTTATAAAATTATGAAAAATTTTTTGCCATGAATTTCATCTTCATAATGAATGATTGTGTCTGTCTGATATTTAAAGCAACTGTGTTTTGTTGTTGCTCTGTTCAGTGGTGATTGAAATGAAGTTTAATTTGCACTTCCGGCGGTATTCTGATCTTCTGCAACCTTTCATAATTAAACAATGAATAATTGTAGCAGTAGTTAAGGCAATCGAATATGTTGATATGAAGCTAACAAAACGGTGTCATTCTGAACTTATAAACATGACAAGAAGAAAATCTAGCTCCAGGTCGCGTATGACCAAAATTAATAGCTCATACAAATAACTTCCAAAAAGTAAATAAACATAAAATGACAAACAACTGGTCAGTGTTTTCAAGTCATGACTTTAAAAGGGGTACAGCCGATTCAAGTAGGTGTAGAGAAAAAAAAATGCTCAGTAAATTCAATATTTAGTGAGATGACATTTTCACTTAAAAATGTAGCATATATAAATATATATGTTTACAAATTACCGTATTTTCTGCACGAGTAAGATGACATTTCACTGAAAAATGTAATACATATAAAGATGTACATTTACAAATTACCATATTTTCTGCACGATACGGGCAACTAAAAGCATTCAATTTTCTCAAAAGCCGACAGTGCGTCTTCTAATCCGATCTGAAGCATTCAATTTTCTCAAAAGCCGACAGTGCGTCTTCTAATCCGATCCGCATTATATATGGATCAATATTCAGATTTCTTGGATGCAGTATTTTAAATGTTCTGTGAAGCGCTTTGTTTCAGCTGAAGCAGTTGTGAAAGCTCTTTATATATAAAGCTGTACAGTACTGTATTGTATTCCCTTTAGTGTAGCTCCATCTAGTGGATGCATAAGGCAACCGCAGCCACTATTGTAGCTTCTATTCTCTGCGCCTTATAATGCGATACGCCCAATGTATGAAAACAGTTTTAAATAGGCCATTCATCGAAGGTCTGCCTTATACTTGGAAGTGCCTTGTCGTGCGGAAAATACGATAGTTTAGAATTAAACTACAGGATTTTCACAACAGTTTGCTGCGAAACAAACCTTGCTTAGAATAAATATGACAAATCCCTCAAAGTGCTGGAACAAGACGTTTTAAAACCTTCAGGTGGTTGCAGCCACAAGGGAAACATTTACTTGGAAATTCCACCATGAAAAAAAAAACAAAAAACCCACCAGCAGGGAACATGCAATGTTTTTCATCACAAACACAGTATCGTTTTGAGAAGCTGGCCTACAATGCCCACATGTCAAATCCAAAAGAAATCTGATTAATGTGAGAAACAAAGGCAGTGGGTTGGCTTGTCAGAGGGAAGATGGTGTGGTTTTGTGTGCAGCACATGTTACCCTCTGACCAGCCTTGTGTTACTTGAAGTGGTTCTCATGATTTTGCACGGACATAAATAGCGATGAAAGATGGCGCTCCATACTGTGAGGCCACATGACGCGGACTCAACATACACCCACTGGAGTTTACTTTCTGACCGCAGCATGTTTAACACATCAAACCTCAAAAACAACTTCAAAAACTAAGACATCCTCCCAAGATTGAACTGAGTGCAGACATTTTGTTTTACGAACTGTTTGTTACGAGCAGACGTACGCCAACGGCTACTTTGGGTCCCAACATATCGGCGCAACAAGGGCATGCTGAGGGTAAACTTTGCTGTCGTTGCTGTTTTTCGCTTATTTCATATTTAAGGTCTAGAAGTGTTTTCGTACAAACATTTACCATAATTATGACTTTACTAGCGTGCTAGTGATAGACCGTGATGCGTTCCGACTTCGATCACAAATGACGAACGTCCTCTATTTTACCGACTGGCTTTCTGGAAGTGCGGCAAAAACATGAAGCAGGCAAAAAAAAAAAAAAAAATTGGTATGGACGTGTTCCTTAGATCACAACTGAGCATAAAAAGACTGTCGTTGGTTGATCCAAAAGTGTATGTATTATAAAAATGAAATTGTATCCCTGTCGTTGCTGTTTTTCGCTTATTTCATATTTAAGGTCTAGAAGTGTTTTCGTACAAACATTTACCATAATTATGACTTTACTAGCGTGCTAGTGATAGACCGTGATGCGTTCCGACTTCGATCACAAATGACGAACGTCCTCTATTTTACCGACTGGCTTTCTGGAAGTGCGGCAAAAACATGAAGCAGGCAAAAAAAAAAAAAAAATTGGTATGGACGTGTTCCTTCCCATGAGCGCTAACGTCCATTGCTAACTGCGTCTGTCTTTGAAAATACCAAAGCTCACACCCACTTTGCGCCAGACTTGTGCTGGGCATGAAAATAAGGCCCGGTGTCGAAGGATTGAAGAAATAGTGTTGAACAAATCTGCCTCACAGTTTGGAGGCTCACGGTTCAAATCTACATTTTGGCTTTATGGTGTGGAATTTGCATGTGCTTCCTTTGCTTGCGTTGGTTTTCTTCCAGTACTCCCGACTTTGTCCGGCTGTCTCAAAACGTTAACGGATGACTCTAAATCGTCCTTACAGTAGGTGTGAAAAGGAGTGCGAATGGTTGTTTGTCTATACAGTATGTTCCAGGATACACCCTGGAAATCATTCCAGGGTGTATCCTGCCTGAGCTGGGATATGCTCCAGTTTACCCGAGATCCTAAAGAAGACAAGTGGTACACAAAATGGATGGATGGATCCCAGGGTTCCAAAAGCAGAAACAGGCAGTGGGGGTCATATGCAGTGTACTGTGGTATTCCGGTTTTGGAGGGGGCTGTAGTGCATCTGATTGTGTGCAGGTGAGCGAGGGTCTGAGGGAGCGTGCACACGAGCCTGCCTGTCAACAGCACCAAGGTCTCTTAAGTCACTGGCATTCCTCTGTGAAGCAGATGGAGAGGAGAGGTTTATGTACGTCTGTGCAAATGCTTTTAGATAGAGTACCGTAGCTAAGACATTGATTCGGAATATAAATACCGTGGAAGTTTGAAAGTCAAGCACTGCTACGGTCACACGTAGCGATTCAACTAAAAGTTCCTCGGTGAGAATAGAAAGCAATAACGGCAAAAGCATTTTTTTGTGATGCCGCAGATGGGTACTGGCGAAGGCAAAAGGAGAAAAATGTGACGATGCCGACCTCTCTGCCCGTGTCAGCGTTCAAATAAATCCTGACGCAATTTATCGCTATCATGGCCCAAAAGGTAAGTTTGACACTCGGTGTATTTCATCACAGCATCGAGATTAAGACGGACCTGTTTTTACAGTCGACCTGGTCAAGTGACCCTCCGAGCAACCGTTGTTATCATTAAGCCGTGCAACTATTCATCTCACCCCAAACTAACCCTCGCTCACTCCAACGCCGTCCGCAGAATATTTCACGTCGAGGACTGCTTGTGCAAACATAACAATCCTGGTTGTTAACCTTAATTTGGTCCACATTCCTTCATTTTTAAGTCTGTCAACACAAAGCTGGAGCTGAGCAGCTGTCTGACTCGCTAGATCGACCGACCGACCCTCATCTGGGTTGTAAAGCGTATTTTTGTCCAGAATAAAGACAAAACAAAGTCAAAATGTAAAAAAAATAAAAGAATGGGATTAATCACCGCTGTACTTTCTTTCGACATGTCTTTGTTTGTCAGTCGCTGAGTATCTCTTCATGGTTCGGTGTGTGACCTCTTGTTCTGTGGGAATTGCCTTGTAGTAAAGAAAGTAAAAAGGATGTTAATGGACAGCAGTGAAAATATCAGGGGTTAATGTCTGCCCGAACAATATAATACCAATTGCCTTTGTGCTGGGAGCGCTCGAGATAACTTGCTGTGAATGAGGGAGACAAAGAATTTGGCTGGAGTGGTAAAGGCATTCAAATGTACTGACCCGCACTGTAAATGGACTTTTGTAGACCCCCCTCTGAAACCCCCACCCTCACCCTCAAGCCTTTAAATAGGACCCTGGCGGTATGCGCTGTTGAAGGACTTTTTTTTTTGTTTGTTTTTGTTTTAGTTGTGAGTGTGTGCGTGTTCTTAAGAGCGTTGCTGGGAGATAGCAAATGATGCAAAGCATGCACCTTTCTAAAAAAAAAAAAAAAAAAAAACTGACATTAAACCAACCGACGGGAACAGAATGTGACACTACCACGCGTTTACACCGCACACGGAAACTAATCGGGCCACTTATCGCTGAGACAATGTCAGGTGTTAAAATTATTCTGCTGTTTGTAGAGAGCAAAACCTCTTTAAATAATCGCGATAGCATACTCTAATGTAGCTTTTCCCCCAACGCAGTCAGTTTGTCAGTTGGTTTATATCAGAAAAAAAAAATATATATATATATATATATATATATATATATATGTATATATATATTCATTCATTCATTCACTTTACGATACGCTTTTCCTCACAAGGGTCACGGGGGGTGCTGGAGCCTATCCCAGCCGTCTTCGGGCAGTAGGTGGGGGACACCCTGAACCCGATGCCAGCCAATCGCAGGGCACACAGCAACAAACAAACATTCGCGCTCACACTCACACCAAGGTAGAAAGGGTTCTGTCAGTCGTCATCTGTACCTGTGGGTACAGGTACAGATGACGACTGACAGAACCCTTTCTACGATGGAACTTTCCTGTACGACTGAGAGCCTCCACAAACACTCACACCAAGGGACAATTTAGAGTGTTCAATCAGCCTGCCACACATATGTATATTGTTTATTTTAATAAAGTTAGTCGCGATCGCATTCACACTTCTTCCCCGGTGGTCTTCTTTTTCAGGTATTTTTTCAGATCATCAGATGAGGTTGTCATGATCCTGTCTTCTTTGTCTTGATTGTGTTTCAGCTCCAGCTGGAGTGAGGGGCGGTTCCCTCCAGCAGGCGCACCTGCGCCGCGTTTCCTAATCACGACTTGTATTTTAAGGACTGACAAGATGCCCAGTGATTGTCAGTATTTAGCTCACGACTCCCAAGTGCCTACTTTTCGAGGCATTCTTGACATTTCTTTTGCCACATAGCCTTGCCTTGTTAGTTCATCGTATGTTTTTGTTCTTGTAAGTATTTTCCTTGTGTATTCTCGATGTATGTTTTTGTATTGGATTCATTTGTCCTTTGAGTCGACAAGCAATTTACGTTTTTCTTGCTCCTTGCCTTTTGCGAGCATTTTTGCTTTGTTCTTGCCTTTTCCGGGTTCTTTGTTACCAGCGTCCTTAATTGTACTTTGTCGGTCTTGCGTTTTTGTAAATATATCAATTCTACTTATTTCTGTCTGCGCGTGTGGAATCCTTGTTCTGTCCGGAATCTTAATTTCAGCTTGTGGATACATTGTTGTCATATGTATTTCTAGTTATTTTATTATCATTGTTGTGACATATTCAGCAGTAATCCTCTCTCTGCATATTTATTTTGATTCACAGTTTATGACAAGTGAGAATGTTAAAAGTGAGTCATGACGCCTTGGGTCTCTTGTGTGTTTGTTCCGCCGAAGTACAGCATCATCAAAGGGTGAGTAATATGTATTTCATTTCATTTGGTCTTGCCATGTGTTGAACACCTTTTTATATGATTTGATCACTACTCATGTTAAATTGTTGTTCAAAACATTGCATAGCTTAGTTTCATAAAAGTTTATGATGAGAGCAGTTTTGCCGTTATGAAATGTTTTGCTGCAATGCACATTTTAAAGTACTGTGCTATCTAGCACAATTTGTGCTGTCAGTTGTTTTGGGTGACATTTTTTTGTTTGTGTATTTTGTACAACATTGAAACATTTTTGTAACCAAATGTCAGTGCAGCCTTACGTAGCCAAATGAGCCCATTCATCCAATCCAAGTTTCCATGCTGTGTCCTTACCCTGTTATGTGAAACTGACCTCAAGTCATTTGTTTTTTGATGTTCACGATCTACTGAAGGAGAAGCACTTTATCTTCAAGAAACCAAACATCACATGACATGTTTTGAATAAGAAGAAGTCTTTTTTTTTTTTTTTTTTCCAGACAAAATTCCGCTTTACCTCTCCCAGATTCGGTGATCTATTTGCACCGTCGCAAGGAGGGATCATCAAGATGGATGAAAATGGCTTAGGGAGAAGAATGAGTGTGGTGGAATTAATTTGAATAAAATAAATACAGAGTTAAGTACGCTGGGAAAAGTAAACACTGGTCTGGGTAATCACAGTAAATCTGTTCTGGAGTAGAGGGATGGTGGTGGGGTGGGCAGCCAACGGTTTGTTCCTTGGAGGAGCTAACAAAGCCGGCGAGAACAGCTTTACTGAGAGAGGATAAAGTCAGAGAGTGACGGCAATGTCTGGCTGAGTTCAACTATGTCAACATCAGCGTGCAATTCAAAGGGAGAAGAAAGCGATCAAAGTACTCAAGGAACATATTTGGAAGGCGCTGGACTCTAAAGTACACTTTATGTTCATGAACTTGTATGCTAGCTAAAGCTAGCTAGATCTGGACATAATATAACCCAAAGGATTTTCACCACCCTCGTGGAGCCCCGACAGTGAGATAATGAAAAAATGCTCAGGGCTGTATTGCGATTGAGCATGATGATTTGATAAATGGAGCAGCTTGACACCCCCCCCCCCCAAAAAAAAACAAGGACCGCACATCACTTAAGCCACCAGGCCCACTGCCTTTGCTTTTCACCGCCCTGCGTGAAAGTGTTTTCCTCGACTGTAACTGTAACTGTTAGTTGCTTCGTTGAAGCCCAAAAATCATTCATAACCCGGCCACATTTTGATGGCAAGCGATTTTTGAACCTGTTGAATGGTTATCATCACACAATATTATGGAAACAGGCTTTCGTACTTTGTGTAACTGCATATTATTTAGTTTCCTCAAAATGGGTTAAGAATAATTTCCAAAATGTTACAATATAAATGATGAATTTTTCTCTTGACTGTAGATGCTTTGATCTTTGTCACATATAGAACGGATTGAAAATACGGTGGCGTAAAGAGGAAATCAATTTAGAAAAGTCACGTTACAGAAGATTCACCCAATTCATATCCCATTCAAAAACCAGTAAATAACAATTTTACATGTTTTTACATGTCTTTTTCAGATTTACAATCATATGATGAATTACAGATCTTTGTTGCAATTTACATTTATTGACGTTTTTATGTATCTGAGAACCAATGAATGGTTTTTATGAGCTTCATGGGGCCAAAATTGAGAAACATCGACTTTGTTGTCCCACTCTGTCTTAATTAGACTTCTGTGCTTGATTTGTGTACAACCAAGCATTTTGCATTCCATGTTTTGGACATCAAATGTGTTCTTGTTGGAAAGCTGTTTTTCCCATCGCTATACTACATCAGTCCATTAAGAACAGATGTCTGGAGCTTGTTTATTGCGAATAAATAATTTGCTCCCATTGTCACTTTGCTCACAAGTTTGAGCGTGAACTTCATTTTTATTTCCCCTTGTTTCTTTTAGTGCGCATGTGATCGCTATTCAGCCTTGTTTCAGTATTTGGTTAACCCCGACAACTCAGGTTGAGCACTGGAACATGCTGACAGGCTCAAGCTCAAGTGCTAAAATAGTTTCTCCACTTCCTTCCACAGCCGCAGCTGCAGACATATAGAGGGTTGCCTTTAACAGCCCAAATCCCCCCAATCTGATTAAAAGGTTCTCTGAAGATGTCCAAATGAAGTTTTAAAATCATTTTTTTTCTCGCAACAACTCAAACACATCAGTGTTAGAAATAAAAATTGGCTAGTGCAGACTTAAACAAATGTGTCCGTGAATATATAGCCACTTCCTCCTAATTTTTATTTTTTTTGTAGTGTAGGCTCTACATTATAAGAGTGAATTTTGAATGGCAGCCAGAGGCACCGATACCCCCCACCCCCTCCCCACCCACCGTCCCGTTTAATGGTTTCCATATTTCTCAGCCTGAGTGAGGTAATACAATTGATTTGGCAGCGGTCTAAATGGGAAGGGCAGACAGCAAAGTCATTACGCGTGATTAGCGCCATTTGCGGTGGTTCAACTGATTTGAGAATGATCCGCGTGGTGACATGAGCAATGGCAAATACTGTCTTTTTTTTTTTTAAACGGCAAACTAAAAATTAAACGGGCAGTGATATTCATGTGATTTTGAAGGGGAACCTAATGAGGATAAGCGTTGTGTTGAAAATGGATAGATACATCAGTAAAGCTATACAATATGTAGTTGTTCTGTTCTGTGATGATAAATAATTAGATTAAGCGTTTTGCATTTAACTTGCTTTGATTTGCTTTTCTGATTGTTATACTGGGCCTCAAACAAGTGGTACAATGAACAAAATGATGAGCTCACCAAAAATGGTCATCACATTCTGATCCAACCAAATATTTTATCCCGCTCATCTGTTCTGTCACAGATCGCAGCAAATCAGCATTCTTAGACCCCTCGCGCGGGCCGCCTGAAACATGATGAACTCCACCATGAACACTTTTAAGAGAATTCATCACACAAACCACATGTAGTCAGGGAACTCTGTTTGAGTGTGGTCAAACTATATCTACATCTCTGGCAGCACACAAAAGAAATGTCATCTTTAGACGGAGAAAAGACGGAATGCGTAAATTTACCAAACTACAAAGGCCCAACAAGGGATGCTGCATCTGGAAAAAAGGAGTCTGAACTCCATTTTAGTCAAATATCAGAGGAAGTCTAACGCGCTGCGATAGGTAGAAAAGGCAAAAAGCTTGATCTTTGGCTTCACCTCGAACTCCCACATCCTGCTTTGAAACGATTGCAAAATTTGTAATTGAAGTTGAAGTTGTCCATTGCAATTTGAATACGCTGTAAAACACAGCAATCAAAATTAAAATGAAATACAGTGGTACCTCTACTAACAAAATGAATTGGTTCTGGAAGAAATTTCTTAACTAGAGCATTTGTAAGTAGAGACGCGTTTTCTATGTAAATGCTCTAATCCGTTCCCCAAAATTCAGACAAAAATGTTTTGTAAAGCATAAAAATGCATCAAAATATGTACCAAATACACGTTACAATTAGGTTATTGCACAATAAATGAGAGTTGTGCATAATGTAAAGAACAAAGAATAAAAATAATGGTCATTTAACTTTTAACTGCGTCCTCTTTTTTTTTTTTTTTGCCCTCTTTATTTCATGTTCTCTCTCGGAAATAGTTTTTGCCTGGCGTTTTGTAAAGAACTGATCCAAGGGCGTTTGCTTTTAACAGTCCTTCGAAAATGTCCAAGGCAAACATCAGCATAGTGAGCGATCGGTGGTGAACTGGTGAACACTTTTTCTGGGTGAAATCACATTTACGTAAAATTATCGGAACACCTTATGGCCCGAGGGGCGAATGATGAGGACGCTGAATAGACACATTCGGTAGATGTCCCTCTTTGCCAATGGGATGCCAGGAAAATGAAACGTAATAGCCAATGGCAGAGCAGCAAAAGGTACGTTGCGATCAGGAAACACGGAGCTGCGAGTAGCAGCCCGTGCTGTATTTTAACCTCTTGTATCTTAACATTTCTTTCGTAATAAGAGGCAATATTTTCCTGTTGAGGCGTTTTGTAACTTTCGTATGAAGAGACGTTTGTAAGTCGAGGCACCACTGTACAAAAGTTCCAAAAGCGATGCCAAACGAGTGTTGCGCATCAACACTTGGGACTGATTGTATGAATGTCTAATGGGTACCATTCATGTCACAACAACCTTGACTTGAGGGTATAGAACAGGAGGACCACGACAAGGAGCGAGTTGGTGTGACGCATTCGAGCAATTAGCACACAAATTGCACTGGTTCCGCCCCGTGGACTCTTTGTCTCCTCATTTCTCCTCATTACCCCCGCTGCCCCTTTCATTGCCCCAGTGTGGGCTGCACATTTCCAGCGCTTTTATAAATAGTTCTACTGCTAATATTTACTCCTCACTTTCAAGCCCAGACAGAGAAGGAAAGCGGGCTTGCATTCTGTTGCTCGGGCAGGAGGCGGCAACTAACTGATGCCCTCATTAATTCCGCAGAAGGGGAAACAAACATTTGTCCTTTCAGAGCCTTGTGTGAGTTTGCGGAGGGGGCCCGGCTGAGTGACAGCAGCAGTCTTGTTAGGCAGGTTTGTATTACCGAGCCGTGTGTGCGTTTGCATTCATCAGGATGTGTTAGTGAGCCAAGTATTAACCCACAAAAGAAACCTGCAACCAGCAAGAGAATTTGCATTGGCTCGCAGCAAAAATACTGCATGCGGTGTAACATTCTGTCTGGGGCAATAAAAAATGTTAACTGTTGAGGATCTTGTCGCACTTTAGTACAAGTTTCACAGACAATGAAATCGTTTTGGCAAATCAACACTATCGACAGGATGAACCGTTTAAATGTGTTTTGTGTCTCCTGTTTAAATGTGTTTTGTGTTTGGATTAGTGCCTGTTTCTGAGAAAGAATCTCACACCGGAGCCACCTTGTTCGTCAAGTATCAACAAGAAGCATGATGACAAATATTTTATAATATCACTTATTATTATTATTATTATTATTATTACTATTATTGTAATTTTTTTTTAAAAACGAAGTTTAAATTTCAGTTGAAATTCTTAACATGATTCCTTAGTACAGTGAGACTGTAACCTGTTGGTAGTTTTAAAAAAAAATACTATTCTATACTATAATAATTTTTTTGGTGGGAATGGGAGACAACTGCCGTTTTCATGGAAAACACACACACACACACACAGTTTCTTGTATCAGCAATCATAATGATGAATGACATATAACTATAGTTAAGTATGATGCGGTGGGCCGGTGGGCGACTGCTTAGCATGATCGCCTCACAGTGCTGAGGTGCGGGGTTCGATTCCGGCTCCGGCCATCCTGTGTGGCGTTTGCATGTTCTCCCCGTGCCTGTGTGGGTTTTCTCCGGGTACTCCAGTTTCCTCCCACATTCCAAAAATATGCATGGCAGGTTAATGGAACCCCAAATTTGTGATTGTGAGTGTGAATGGTTATTCGTCCATGTGACCTGCGATTGGCTGGCAACCAGTTCAGGGTGTGCCCCGCCTACTGCCCGAAGACGGCTGGGATATGCTCCTACATGCCCGCGACCCTCGTGAGGATTAGAAAATGGCTGTCTGGATGCATGAAGTATGATTCACATGTTTTGTATGAACATACTTTGTATTTAGAAGTAAAGTCACACAGGGATCTTGTAATGTACTCTGTAATCATATTCTAGACGTAATTTAAAATTAAAGTTCCTGTAACCACTGAACTGGCTTGGAACAAAACAGGAATTACATTTAATGTTCATTCTTTTTTTTTTCGTAAATGACTCTTTTCTAATTTGTTTTTTTAAATCTTTGAACACTATAAGACAGCATTCATGTGTGAACACAAGCTCAAGTCTTTGACAAATTAATCCAGTGTACTGGAATTTTTGTTTTTTTTTTCTTTGCTATGAGTTACGTTTCGAATTACAGTCTGCACTTCCTTGCCTCCGACCAAGAGTGTCAAACGTTGGTAAATGAAGATGAAGTTGTGTGAACCACTATTTCTTCTTGCGGGTCCTTTTTACCTTCCATTTCTCCTTCCTCTGCGGTGAAACCAAAGTCTGCTCCTTGAAAGTTTGAAGGCTGGCTTTACATTCCAACACAAATGGATTCCCTCAAGATTTTGCGTCACGATTCTCGTTCCATAATGCGCGCAAGCACAATTCGAAGCTGTCAGCACCCGTTACCCTACATAGATTGCAGTGGCAGATACCTGGCTTTTGGCATCGCCTCTGTGACGACAGCTATTCATGACAAACACATTACAGAATTCATTTGGCCAATCTGAGGAATTGATGTGGTGTTCCTTGCTTCCTCTTTAAACTGTAAAAAAAATGACATATCTCACCCAAAACTAAGCATTTTATAAAAAAACGCCGCACCACTGTTCAACTTGGGAAGAAACATGACTGATGCATTATGAGCCTCTTATCACATACTTGAGCATAGCAGCGCAAATGCGCAACACCCCTCACTTCCTAAGTACATTTGACAGCAAGGACGCGGAGCACTTTCCAGTGATGGACAGCCTCCTGAGCGTGGAAGCCCTCGTGTTTCTCTTCGGCCCGCCAACTGGGGATTAGCACTACCTCATTGACTGCTAACCCCCTCAACCCCTCCCCCAAGCGCTCTCTAACCTTGGCGGCCCATTGCCACGTCATAACATCACGGACTTGCCGCGCTTTCTCTTCCCCTTTCACTTCATGTCAACGTCCAGCGTTTCTCGGTGCATCGCATGGCACCCAAGCTTGCCCCAAAGAAAAGAGAATTAAGGATTGTATATTTCCCCCTTTCAGGCACAGTGGTTACTACAGTGGACAGATTATCATTTTATCAGGTTAGAGGGTTAAAATTATTGGTGCATGAATGAGTTAAACAAAAAAAAAAAAATCCCACCAAACCATATATGACCAAAAGTGCCCTATGCGTAGTGCAAACATATAATAATCAATTTCCATAGACAGATTAATGCAAGATGTGAAAGTCAAGGCCCGGGGGCCAGATCTGACCCGCCAAACTGTTTCATGTGGCCTGCGAAAGCAAATCAAACATGGCAACTCCCATGATGCTTGCTAAAATATGGACCAAAATGTCAAATTGTCATATGTAATGAATAAGAGAGATATTGTAAACATGTTTTTGTTGCCAAACACCCCATTACAGTAACTTAAACAATAGTTGAATAAACCGTTATTCTTGACTTCTTTATATGATTTCAGTCATAATGGCCCTCCAAGGGAAACGGTAACTAAAATCTGGCCCGCGACAAAAATGGGTTTGACACCCCTGGATTAATGGATATGAGCATCAATGTTAGGGTAATTACACATGGAGCAGCATCACAGAGTTCAAATGAGAAATTTTGCATTGTACTCTAATATTTAAACAGCAAAATGTTCAACCAAGCCAACATTATTCTCTCTGCGGTCTGGCCTGCAGCTTTGAAGGGCAACATTTTTTTTTCTCCAAAATATGCTGCCTCTCCATCCATCCGTGTTGCGGCATAATGTGATTGTGCGAGGAAAGCGTGCAAGTCTAAATTCAAAATTTCGGCACTGTATTCAAAACCCATGAAAAAAAAAATCTTTTCAAAATCTGCGATATGGCAGGAATGCAAAAAAGTGAATGTCGCGAGAGTTCAGCGTTATAATATTATAAAATCAAATCCCAGTATAGCTTATTAATGCAAAATTTCACCAATGTGAAACAAAGGTTCCTTGACAGTGTTTTTCTTTTTCACCAATCGATAATAGTCAACCCTCTTGTGTCTTCTATCAGGCCTGCTTGTGTTTCAATGAGAAATGAAATCATCTGAAAGACGCAGCCAAAAAGCAAACCTGGAGAGTGTCTCTCCATTCGGAAATTCAGAAAGATTTGAATTGAGTGTGTGTTTGCTTCTCGCGGCCACTCTTGTGCACACTCTTTCAAATTGGCCTTCTGTGGTCAAGGTTAGCGCGGGCATGCCACTTGAGCGGCTTCAACAGATACGTAATTTCGGAATGCATTTATTCCAGCTCGCAAATTAGACTTCCCAAGCTTTTATTTGCTAAATCAACCATTTTAAGTTTGGACCACACAACACATACATGCTAGAGATACAAAAACTGCATGACACGTTGGTTCATTGCAGTCGTTTGGGATTGTATAACGGATGTCAGCGTTCGCCCGTGACCCTGACTCAGTTGGGAGACGCTTTGACCCTACAAATGAAAGGAGCACACGAGATGGTTCCCACATGAGCGACCCTGCTTGCTATTTTGCTTTAATCATCGTTGGCCCCCCGGACAAGAGGAACTATTTAATGTCTGTGTTACAAGCTCTTTCTGTTACCTGTTTCCATCCATGTTGAACGTCTGGTTGAAACTGCCACAAAAGGGCACAGGCCTGCGTGAGGCAGCAACCATTTCCTGCGCACCCTTTCTTTTACTGACAGAGCATGCTGCCTTTCAGCAATACGAAACACTATTCTTGAACCCTTTCAGGGACAGCGGTCACTACAGTGGACAGCTTATCATGTTATCAGGTTACAGGGTGCATGAAAGGGTTAATTGCCAATATTAGCTGACAATCACTTCATCACGATTCCATTGGAGAGCTGGTTAGCGCGTCGGTCTCACAGTGCAGAGGTGCAAGGTTCGATTCTGGCTCTGGTCTTCCTGTGTGGAGTTTGCATGTTGTCCCTGTGCCTGTGTGGGTTTTCTCCGGGTACTGCGGTTTCCTCAAAAACATGCATGGCAGGCTGATTGAACAATCGAAATTGTCCCTAGGTGTGAGTGTGGGCACAAATGGTCGTTTCTTGATGTATGACCTGCGATTGACTGGCAACCAGTTCAGGGTATCACCTGTCCGAAGACAGCTCGGATAGGCTCCAGCATGCCCGCGACACCCCTTTTTTACATTAACGTTAACAATGTTTAAACAAGTAATTATTCTTGACTTGACTGATTTCAAAACTATAGGTATCCATCAATTTGTTGTGTGCTGTGTATGCAATATGTGGAGGTGGTTAACCATTTACATGGTTTTCCAAAATTCATAACAGCCCTCCAAGGCAAACCGTAACGACAATGTGGCCCACGACAAAAATGAGTTTGACACCCCTGGTCTACAAATACACCTCTCCGTGCTTGAAGCAAATTAGAATTAAAAAAAAACAACAACTTTTTTTTTACACTGGTTGCAAATGTATTTGA
>NW_017806158.1:373174-389332 GCF_001891065.2 Hippocampus comes
GTCAATATGCATACATGCGCCTGTAATCGGTGAATCTGCTCACACAGTTCTTCAAATAAGTGGCAAAGAGTGCTTCTTGAAGTTTTTTAGTGGTCATTCCCAGTTGCAGCTGAACGCAAAACACCCCAAAGAAAAGAGAATTAAGGATTGTATATTTCCCCCTTTCAGGCACAGTGGTTACTACAGTGGACAGATTATCATTTTATCAGGTTAGAGGGTTAAAATTATTGGTGCATGAATGAGTTAAACAAAAAAAAAAAAATCCCACCAAACCATATATGACCAAAAGTGCCCTATTCGTAGTGCAAACATATAATAATCAATTTCCATAGACAGATTAATGCAAGATGTGAAAGTCAAGGCCCGGGGGCCAGATCTGACCCGCCAAACTGTTTCATGTGGCCTGCGAAAGCAAATCAAACATGGCAACTCCCATGATGCTTGCTAAAATATGGACCAAAATGTCAAATTGTCATATGTAATAAATAAGAGAGATATTGTAAACATTTTCTTGTTGCCAAACGCCCCATTACAATAACTTAAACAATAGTTGACTAAACCGTTATTCTTGACTTCTTTATATGATTTCAGTCATAATGGCCCTCCAAGGGAAACGGTAACTAAAATCTGGCCCGCGACAAAAATGGGTTTGACACCCCTGGATTAATGGATATGAGCATCAATGTTAGGGTAATTACACATGGAGCAGCATCACAGAGTTCAAATGAGAAATTTTGCATTGTACTCTAATATTTAAACAGCAAAATGTTCAACCAAGCCAACATTATTCTCTCTGCGGTCTGGCCTGCAGCTTTGAAGGGCAACATTTTTTTTTCTCCAAAATATGCTGCCTCTCCATCCATCCGTGTTGCGGCATAATGTGATTGTGCGAGGAAAGCGTGCAAGTCTAAATTCAAAATTTCGGCACTGTATTCAAAACCCATGAAAAAAAAAATCTTTTCAAAATCTGCGATATGGCAGGAATGCAAAAAAGTGAATGTCGCGAGAGTTCAGCGTTATAATATTATAAAATCAAATCCCAGTATAGCTTATTAATGCAAAATTTCACCAATGTGAAACAAAGGTTCCTTGACAGTGTTTTTCTTTTTCACCAATCGATAATAGTCAACCCTCTTGTGTCTTCTATCAGGCCTGCTTGTGTTTCAATGAGAAATGAAATCATCTGAAAGACGCAGCCAAAAAGCAAACCTGGAGAGTGTCTCTCCATTCTCTGCTATTGAAATGGCACTGATCCTTTTAATGGCCGCAGCAAGCATGAAGCCGGACTCCCTTTCCATGTTACTCAAACTGTATGCAAAATCTCGCCTGCCAAAATCAATTACCACCTCCAGAGCCTGCCGCTGCCGCTTCAAGAAGCCCAATGAGGCAGAAAGCGGCTCGGTCCTACGAGGAGTAAAATACCACGGAATCAAACTAGTGGACTTCCTCCTTCTCCACATGCCTGAGCAATGTGTCAGAGCAGCCACGGCCAGGCCAGATGATTTATGAGCACCTTTGCTCCAGCCTCCTCTTGACTCCCTGCAGCCAAGAGGACAACGTTACTTCACAAATCAAAGCTCTGATATGTTCAATCATAAAAATAACTGGGAGTGATATGGTGAGATATGAGTTTTTACGATGGGCTTTTCTTGTTTTTCTTACTTATCTCCACGCGTTGGTTCTTCTTTGTGCTTGACCTCGGTTATTCTCTGCTCTGTTCTTCTGACCTTGCGTTTTACTTGTTTCTGACAATTGCCGGCTTGTGCGGCACAGGCCTGCGTGAGGCAGCAACCATTTCCTGCGCACCCTTTCTTTTACTGACAGAGCATGCTGCCTTTCAGCAATACGAAACACTATTCTTGAACCCTTTCAGGGACAGCGGTCACTACAGTGGACAGCTTATCATGTTATCAGGTTACAGGGTGCATGAAAGGGTTAATTGCCAATATTAGCTGACAATCACTTCATCACGATTCCATTGGAGAGCTGGTTAGCGCGTCGGTCTCACAGTGCAGAGGTGCAAGGTTCGATTCTGGCTCTGGTCTTCCTGTGTGGAGTTTGCATGTTGTCCCTGTGCCTGTGTGGGTTTTCTCCGGGTACTGCGGTTTCCTCAAAAACATGCATGGCAGGCTGATTGAACAATCGAAATTGTCCCTAGGTGTGAGTGTGGGCACAAATGGTCGTTTCTTGATGTATGACCTGCGATTGACTGGCAACCAGTTCAGGGTATCACCTGTCCGAAGACAGCTCGGATAGGCTCCAGCATGCCCGCGACACTCATGAGGATGAAGCAGGTCGGAAAATGGATGGATGGATGGATGATATCGATGAGCATTTTCTTTAGTTTCTTGTCATGGTTCATTTACCCAAATGACCACAGGCATTTATTAGAGAGGCACGTAACACTTAGCATTCAAATAAATGTTGGTATAATTCATGCTAGCGCATAAAATTCTTCTCAGATTTTGCCAGTGTTGCTTCGAAACGTTTTCATATGCAAAACCTGGGCCGCTTATATTCTTGCATAAGAATTAGAATGTTTATCTCTCAGGAACGGAAAAAAAAAGCGCGCCTACGAACTCACACTGCACATAAAAGAAGACAAACAAAAAAACCTGCTTGGAAGCATAAAATGCAGAGAAAAAGACTCACGGTGAATTCCATGCTGTCGTGTCAATATGCATACATGCGCCTTTAATCGGTGAATCTGCTCACACAGTTCTTCAAATAAGTGGCAAAGAGTGCTTCTTGAAGTTTTTTAGTGCAATTTTAATTGCACGCTACCTTTGTGTTTGAATGTTTCTACCCGACAAAGGACGTCTGATTTTCAGCAGGCAGACCAAATCGCAATCGGGCGAAACCGAGCGGCCGTGTTTTACGAGAATTTACAGAGTCAGAATTCACAGTACGGGTTTGTTTTACAGCAGCATTTTAGCTGACAAGTATCATTTCCTCTGTGTGACCAGCAAGTTACAATAGAACTCTATCCCAAATCTGAACACTTCACAACGCTTTTCGTATGACTCGTTCATTTTCAACAAAGTTTGCTTTTAAATACTCGTGGTAATATATCGAGTCGACCCATCAATGATCAATGAACACCTTTGCCGCTCTAATATTAAATATATTTCAGTGTTTGACTTGGCAGCGTTTCCCTCCGCCTCTCGCGCCAACGTCAGCCAGGGTCGGCTCGAGCTCACCTGTCACCTGAATGAGGAAAAGTAGTTTTGAAAATATACAGTTTGTGTCCATGTTTAATTTGCCACGTTGGCAATACATTTTTTTTTTATAATGAAAAATTTACTTGAGCCTCAAGGCACACATACCAGCAAGGTTTGGTCAGAAATTTTACTTGAAAGCTCAATAAACAATATGACTGGTTATGAAGGTAAGGTGGATGTTAAAATGATTTTCATATCAGTTAAATTCTAATCTTGATTTCATATCAGTGGGTGGCACGGTGGTCGACTGGTTAGCACGTCGGCGTCACAGTGCAAAGGTGCAGTGTTTGATTCCGGGGCCTGGCCTTCCTGTGTGGAGTTACATGTTCTCCCCGGGCCTGCGTGGGTTTTCTCCGGGTACTCGGGTTTCCTCCCACATTCCAAAAACATGCATGGCAGGGTGATTGAACACTCAAAATGGTCCCTAGGTGTGAGTGTGAGCGCGGATGGTTGTTGGTTTCTGTATGCCCTGCGATTGGCTGGCAACCTGTTCAAGGTGTCCCCCGCCTACTGCCCGAAAACGGCTGGGATAGGCTCCAGCACGCCCCGCGACCCTTGTGAGGATAAGCGGATCGGAAAATGGATGGATGGATGGGTGGCACGGTGGTCGACTGGTTAGCGCGTCAGCGTCACAGTGCAAAGGTGCAGCGTTTGATTCCGGCTCCGACCTTCCTGTGTTGAGTTACATGTTCTCCCCGGCCTTCGTTGGTTTTCTCCGGGTACTCGGGTTTACTCTCACATTCCAAAAATAATGCATGGTATGTTAATGGAACACTCTAAATTGTCCCTAGGTGTGATTGTGAGTGGTTGTTTGTCTACATGTGCCCTGCGTTTTACTGGTGAATAATAAATAAGCGTTACAGAAACTGGATGGATAGATAATACACACTAGTGTTATCATCCAAATGCTGAAAAAATATGAAAGAAAGAAGTCCTTATTAGTTTGAATTCTCTTGTGGTATAAAAAGGGCTTCAATGGATTTGGAACTGCTGGTCAAAGAAAACTTTTCATTGGCACCCTTCTCTTTGAACGTGTGATGAATTTCTGACAATAAATCCAAAATAAATGTCAATTACTCTAAAATAACAGGCACTGACATTTCAATACAGATGTGATGAATTTTGATCCAGGTTTTTTGTTGTTGTTGATCAGCTTAATCAAAAAAATAAAAGATTATTTCAAGTGGGCATTCCTTCGTCAAATACGTCTTAATTGAGAATGCATTCTGCACCCGGTCTATAGACTTCTCACAAAGAGCTCGTGGAGCAAAGCATCCAAGGGATACTTGGTTTCTCTTGAAAAACCTAAGCCAGTCATTGATGGAGGATCTGAGATGTAGCCCTCATGGGGGAACAAAGAGATTTTATTGGAGTCCCTGAAGGGAGTTTCTGGCTTTTACAGGGGCTCCCTGAGCTGTCCTTGTCGCTCCGTCCCGACAACGGCGGGATTATAAAGTGAAGGCCCATCTGCTATCATGTCGAAAACTGGGACGCTCAGGATAACTGAATAGAATAGAATAGAATAGAAGGTTCCCATAAAATGAGTGTGGGTCATTTTAGATCCACTTATGGACGTGCTAAAACTGGTTAGCACGTCCGCCTCACAGTGCAGAGGTGCAGGGTTCAATTCCGGCTCCGACCTTCCTGTGTGGAGTTTGCATGTTCTCCCCGTGCCTGGGTGGGTTTTTTCCAGGTTCTCCGGTTTCCTCTCCCACATTCCATAAACATGCATGGTAGGTTAACTGCACACTCTAAATTGATCCTAGGTGTGAGTGTGAGTGTGAATGGTTTTGTCTATGTGTGCCTTGTGATTGGGAACCAATTTGGGGTTCTCCCCGCCTTTTGCCAGAAGACGGCTGGGATAGGCACCAGCACACCCTCCTGAGGATAAGTGGCTCGGATAATGGATGGCGGGATGGATAGAAAAGGAAAATTACAAAATATCAGAATGTCAACATGTTTTGAAGAATACCTGAAATATAAAATAAAAGGGGTTTTCTTTTGTTTGTTTGCTACTTTGGTTTCATGTGGTTTTCAGGACTTTATTCGGGTATTTCAGTAACTTTTTCCAGTGTATTCCTGCAAGGAATTTTTGGGGGAGTATATTTGTTAGGGTGGTTCTGTTTGTGACCAACAGGTGGCACTGGAGGGCTCCTCCTGCAGTGGCACACCTGTTGGTCATTGTTTCATTAGTGTGTGGTTAAAAGGACTCCCTGCCCGAACAGTCAGTGTCGGATCATTGTGTGTCTCTGTGCACGTGTCATGTTTTGTTTTCTTTCTTAGGTTTTTGCTACTTTGATTTCTTGTGGTTTTTCTGGACTTTAATTGAGTGAGTTTTTTTGAGTTAGTTTCTCCGGTGTATTCCTGTTTGCAATTTTGTTAAATACATTTTGTTCAGTCCACCCTGCTCCCCCTGCCTCTCTGCTTTTTTGGTTCCACGGCTTTCACACAAACCACGACAGATGCTAGCAAACAGCTATCTAATCAGCGCAAAGCCTATTTACGTATTGAATATTAATTACAAAATGGCCCCTTCAAAGTGAAAGGTGTTTTTGACCAGTGAAAAATAGCTTGGGAAAATTCCGTCCTGTGCCATTTCCAACCGAAAATGTCTTGCAAACACGATCACTTCCACTCTCTGTTGTTGAAGTCTGCAGCCAAAAGGGTAAAAAAAAAAAAAAAAAAAACGCCCTGTGTGGCGCTTGTTACCCACTTCGTAATACACATGTAAGCTTACGTTATATTATTAATTATCATTTTATGTTTGAGCATCATATTATTTCATGTTAAGCATACCTAAATTATATTCTGTTGTCTAATAATTGCTTAGACATGTTTTATGTTGATAGGTTTTGATTGGCTGTTAAAGTAAGAGAAGGAGGAAGTGATTTTAGTTACGAGAGTTGTGTTCTCGAACGTGCTGCGATGCAGACGTCTTTTTTTTTCTCCCTTTTAATAAACTGCATTGAAGGATTCCATCTCTCCTTTTGTCATTCGTAAAGAAGAGCTATCCACTAAAAACAACGAACCCCTCAACTTACACACGTAAGGTGTCTGCGCCATTGCAGTTCTGGCATTAGATGGATGTGGATGTCATAGCCTATAAATGGGTAATCAACCTATAGATTGGTGTGTGTACTTTGGAGTGAATACTCTGAATGTCTGGAAGTCATTTGTTCCTTTTGTCATGTCAAGCGCTGATCTACGGGTTCGGAGGCGCCCTGATGACAGTGACTTACTGTATGGGCCTTCTGTATATCCCGTGTAGAAAATCTTTTGTTCTGTTGAAGACGCCTCAGAGAAATCCTTTGGTTCCAGAGTTGGAAATCTGTTTTAGTTTTCTAGGAACAGCTGCAACAATGATATCTTTATAATAAATTACAAAAAGAAAAAAGGATTATAAAGTGAAGGCCCATCTGCTATCATGTCGAAAACTGGGACGCTCAGGATAACTGAATAGAATAGAATAGAATAGAAGGTTCCCATAAAATGAGTGTGGGTCATTTTAGATCCACTTATGGACGTGCTAAAACTGGTTAGCACGTCCGCCTCACAGTGCAGAGGTGCAGGGTTCAATTCCGGCTCCGACCTTCCTGTGTGGAGTTTGCATGTTCTCCCCGTGCCTGGGTGGGTTTTTTCCAGGTTCTCCGGTTTCCTCTCCCACATTCCATAAACATGCATGGTAGGTTAACTGCACACTCTAAATTGATCCTAGGTGTGAGTGTGAGTGTGAATGGTTTTGTCTATGTGTGCCTTGTGATTGGGAACCAATTTGGGGTTCTCCCCGCCTTTTGCCAGAAGACGGCTGGGATAGGCACCAGCACACCCTCCTGAGGATAAGTGGCTCGGATAATGGATGGCGGGATGGATAGAAAAGGAAAATTACAAAATATCAGAATGTCAACATGTTTTGAAGAATACCTGAAATATAAAATAAAAGGGGTTTTCTTTTGTTTGTTTGCTACTTTGGTTTCATGTGGTTTTCAGGACTTTATTCGGGTATTTCAGTAACTTTTTCCAGTGTATTCCTGCAAGGAATTTTTGGGGGAGTATATTTGTTAGGGTGGTTCTGTTTGTGACCAACAGGTGGCACTGGAGGGCTCCTCCTGCAGTGGCACACCTGTTGGTCATTGTTTCATTAGTGTGTGGTTAAAAGGACTCCCTGCCCGAACAGTCAGTGTCGGATCATTGTGTGTCTCTGTGCATGTGTCATGTTTTGTTTTCTGTCTTAGGTGTTTGCTACTTTGATTTCTTTTGGTTTTTCTGGACTTTAATTGAGTGAGTTTTTTTGAGTTAGTTTCTCCGGTGTATTCCTGTTTGCAATTTTGTTAAATACATTTTGTTCAGTCCACCCTGCTCCCCCTGCCTCTCTGCTTTTTTGGTTCCACGGCTTTCACACAAACCACGACAGATGCTAGCAAACAGCTATCTAATCAGCGCAAAGCCTATTTACGTATTGAATATTAATTACAAAATGGCCCCTTCAAAGTGAAAGGTGTTTTTGACCAGTGAAAAATAGCTTGGGAAAATTCCGTCCTGTGCCATTTCCAACCGAAAATGTCTTGCAAACACGATCACTTCCACTCTCTGTTGTTGAAGTCTGCAGCCAAAAGGGTAAAAAAAAAAAAAAAAAAAAAAAAGTTTAAAAAGAGGCCAGTCCTGTACCTTGAGGAAGAGAGGACACTGGTTCTGAGCTTGAGGACAGGCTGACCAGAACCAGTCGGGCAGCGGGCCGGCCTTGGCGGGGGGCCACAAGTAGACCATTCTGATTGGCTGTTAAAGTATGAGAAGCCGGAAGTGATTTTAGTTACGAGAGTTGTGTTCTCGAACGTGCTGCGATGCAGACGTCTTTTTTTTTCTCCCTTTTAATAAACTGCATTGAAGGATTCCATCTCTCCTTTTGTCATTCGTAAAGAAGAGCTATCCACTAAAAACAACGAATCCCTCAACTTACACACGTAAGGTGTCTGCGCCATTGCAGTTCTGGCATTAGATGGATGTGGATGTCATAGCCTATAAATGGGTAATCAACCTATAGATTGGTGTGTGTACTTTGGAGTGAATACTCTGAATGTCTGGAAGTCATTTGTTCCTTTTGTCATGTCAAGCGCTGATCTACGGGTTCGGAGGCGCCCTGATGACAGTGACTTACTGTATGGGCCTTCTGTATATCCCGTGTAGAAAATCTTTTGTTCTGTTGAAGACGCCTCAGAGAAATCCTTTGGTTCCAGAGTTGGAAATCTGTTTTAGTTTTCTAGGAACAGCTGCAACAATGATATCTTTATAATAAATTACAAAAAGAAAAAAGCTTTTAAGTTTGCCGGAGTGTTTAAAGTTATAGTATTACTAAAAAGTAAGTGAGACACTGGTATTTTAAAATAATTCATTTCGGTCATTTTGAGTGATGGCGGTGCAAATATGAACTAGGATGACTATTTCAAGTAATTTGTTTATTTAGTCTGAGACAGATAGGAGACTTTCCTGTGCTTTCACCTATTGTCTGACATATTATTGAGACCATTGTTAGCTTTTGCGAGCCAGCACACCCACAACTGCCAGTCAGCAGTGATTTGTATAACTTCCTCTAATCAGAGTCGGCACAACGTTCCAGCAAGCCGCCATTCACCAAACAAAGATGCACAGAGAATGTAAGCATCTGTCACCGGACTAAATCCAGCGGGTATTTTGGCTTGCGTGCAATGACATTGCCTTTGGCCGTGACGAATATGAAAGGATTCTTAAGTGTTAGTTTGCACAAAAAGAGCACACGGCTATCAGTCAACTGACGACACTTTTCACCTGACGTCATTTCTTACGTGTCACATCTGTGACAAAATTAGCAACATTAACAGCACAAGTGACCCAAGTTAGATTTGAGCTGCCGTTCCATTTTTTGCAAGAATTGAGATACGAGCACTGTTTAGTGCCAGTGACTCAACTCACTTCATATACAAGCAGCAGTTTGGCAGATATAATTCTTTGAAAAAAGAGGCTTAAATTCTGTTTATTGTCAATCCAATTTATGTTTACTGTCAAACTAAATCATATACAAAGAATTACACTTTGCGTATTTAAAACAACCACATATCTTAACATTTCAGCTAGCCGCTAGCTTAATGTTAATGCGAAAACACATCACGTTGCAGTGCTTTAACCCTACAAATGTAGAGGAATACTATCACAGTATTCCGTCATATATTCATTATCCTCTGCATAGAAAAACTAATATTTGGGACAAACTGATGAGCTGAGAAAGGAGTTGAGACTTCTCTCTGAATATTATATCCGTCTGGCTGTCCTAAACTGCCCAAATGTGACCAAGGCAAGCACTTTACAATAATACGTTCAATGCAGTTGCACTAGCTTAAACACGGGATTCGGGTTAATGTGTGTGTGTGTGTGTGTGTGTGTGTGTGTGTGTGTGTGTGTGTGTGTGTGTGGTGGAACTGATTAATGGTATTTCTATTCATTTCAATGGAGAATGATAATTTGAGATATGAGTGTTTGAATTACAAGCATGGTCACGGAACAAATTCAGTTCGTATCTCAAGGTACCAATGTAGTACAGTATACATTTCACAGCAACCAGCCTTACCCTGAAGGCACAATGTCACTTCTGGTATTTCCTCTTGGATTCATCAAAGTCAAAGGCCTGATGAAGTTTTTGCTTTCTTTTCAGCTGCCTTTGCTTTTTTTTTTCTGGACCAATGACCAAGTGTTTATTTTGTACCAATTGAACAAAGTGAGAGCGCTAAGCCACGCCCTGTGTGGAGAGGGGATGTGAGGAACCGCTCCATAATAGGAGGCTCCCTGCGCTCGGGTTCATTGTGAAGACGTCGATGATGAAAAACCAGGACTTTGCTTTCGGGTCAGTCTGTGGACACATGCTGCCAGGAGCTGAATGGCACCCCACCCTCCTCTTGAAACAAGAGGTCAGGGGCCGGCTACATCAATACACCCTCCTGACCTCAAATCCTCGACCCCCGGAGCACCTCATGTCTCCTTAGTATCTTGACCATCGGGACACGAGACCCAACAGCGCTGCATATGTTACAGGTGCCATTTACAGAGAGACAGATGATGCTAACCAGACAGTCGAGCAGTCAAGAATCTCCCAAGTCCTTGTATCGTTTGGTGTTTCGTGGTGGCTGCGACGCTTCGCGGGGGGGTTGCCCCGCTTTCACTTTGAAGCCTCGGGGGGGAGCCGACTGTAAATTGGGCTTTATTACAGGGAAATGGATGGGTCAGGTACCTGCTGTGGCCACGTCGTTAGTCCTAAAAGAGGTTTATCACCTAGCTCTCAGCTACTGTGGATTACATATGCAGCCACTGCTGTCGACGTCCGTACCCCCGCTGTCCAAATGAGGCATCGTCACAATGGAATCCAAATGAGGCAAAGTGTGAACACCGCATGGGATGATTCTTTTCCATTCACAAGTTGTGAGTAAACTCGTGAAAGACACGCCTCCCTAAAGTGTTATTCATCCGTGCGCTTTAGCAACACTTCACAGGTAACACCGGGTTTCTAATGCTTGCTTTTGTAGTATAACTTGCAGAGGCGCACTGAATTTTGTGACACCAATTGAAAAAAAATAAAAAGATTACCAGACAGTGATCTTGAAACTTCCCTTGCCAAATCTGCTAAGCAACCCTTTCCTCCCTTCTGAATTATTGCTTCTTAACGGGCTGCTTATCTGCTTTTTTTTTTTTCCAAGCAGTGATTTATCCGTTCAACCATCCATCGTCGCTTATCCTAATTAGGGTCGCGAGTGAGCCAGTGATTATCCCAGATGACTTTTTTCAAAGAGGCAAGGCGCACGCTGGACTGGTCAATCACAGGGAACATGGAGAAAAAAAAAAGATTCAAAGCAAGGCAAGTTTATTCTTAGCACCACCCCCGATCTGTCACCGGACTAAATCCAGCGGGTATTTTGGCTTGCGTGCAATGACATTGCCTTTGGCCGTGACGAATATGAAAGGATTCTTAAGTGTTAGTTTGCACAAAAAGAGCACACGGCTATCAGTCAACTGACGACACTTTTCACCTGACGTCATTTCTTACGTGTCACATCTGTGACAAAATTAGCAACATTAACAGCACAAGTGACCCAAGTTAGATTTGAGCTGCCGTTCCATTTTTTGCAAGAATTGAGATACGAGCACTGTTTAGTGCCAGTGACTCAACTCACTTCATATACAAGCAGCAGTTTGGCAGATATAATTCTTTGAAAAAAGAGGCTTAAATTCTGTTTATTGTCAATCCAATTTATGTTTACTGTCAAACTAAATCATATACAAAGAATTACACTTTGCGTATTTAAAACAACCACATATCTTAACATTTCAGCTAGCCGCTAGCTTAATGTTAATGCGAAAACACATCACGTTGCAGTGCTTTAACCCTACAAATGTAGAGGAATACTATCACAGTATTCCGTCATATATTCATTATCCTCTGCATAGAAAAACTAATATTTGGGACAAACTGATGAGCTGAGAAAGGAGTTGAGACTTCTCTCTGAATATTATATCCGTCTGGCTGTCCTAAACTGCCCAAATGTGACCAAGGCAAGCACTTTACAATAATACGTTCAATGCAGTTGCACTAGCTTAAACACGGGATTCGGGTTAATGTGTGTGTGTGTGTGTGTGTGTGTGTGTGTGTGTGTGTGTGTGTGTGTGTGTGGTGGAACTGATTAATGGTATTTCTATTCATTTCAATGGAGAATGATAATTTGAGATATGAGTGTTTGAATTACAAGCATGGTCACGGAACAAATTCAGTTCGTATCTCAAGGTACCAATGTAGTACAGTATACATTTCTATACGGGTTAATTTATTTTCGAAATGGGCTGCTACAAATCACGGCATAACTTGTTCCATGAGTTTCTCATAGCTAGCTACTTAAAAAGTCTCAACATGGCCCTGCAGCAGACAGCAAGCTCAAACATTTCAATAATCTCTACCCTTGTACGTCAGTCTGTTTTCCCCCTGCCTGAACGTCATCCAAAGCTGTGCGCTGTCCAAACTGACAAATCAAAATACACCATGTCCAACATGGACCGAGCCTTTGTTTCCATAATACACCGCAGCTGCGCTATTTGTTGCTGCCTTCGATTGCCTTCGATTTTTTTTTTTTTTTTTTAATTGTCTCACTTTCACTGTTTAGCTCTCATTTTCACATTCCATAAAGTATGCTGGGAATCTGGAAGGATGTGACCTTCCTGAAAGCAAATATACACTCATGAAACGGCTGGGTTAAGAGTAACCCAAATTTGGTGAGATCGCCAAACTGGTGCTGGTCCTGACGTAACCTTGCCATTTTTTCCACTGGCTAACTTCAGCTCTTCAACCCAACCAAATCCAATCTGCTGGATCAAAATCGTTAGCCCAATCCACAGATACCCAATGAGTAGGTTAGGAAAATAACCCAGCATTTTTTAGTGCGACTATAATCCAACAGTTCTGAGTCAATAATGTCTTCCCATTGTTTTAAACTGATGCTTCTGATACTGCCCTCCTAAAGTGGACATTCCTTGAATCTCACAGTGTCACTTCCCTGGAGCTAATGTGACGTGATCCTCCTGATGGTGACCCTAGAGGTCCTGGGACTGATTTGGCTACTGTGTTTTGTGAGTCGGGTGGGGGGAGAATTTGCACTTTTGGACTATTTAGATACTCTGCCCTCAGGCAGGTACAAGTCCTGAGTGTTTGAGAAGCAAATTAGCAGCTCCTAATTGTATGCACCGAATGACGTGACATAAATCATGTGAGTCCGTGCGCAATGCGACAACCTGTACGAGCATTCAAGGCTTCCAAAAGACTTCAGACTCCCTAAACGAATCTGTCAGGTGATGGTGAAGTCTATTTTCGATATTATTATTCGTGTTACTAGATTTCAAGTGGTGAACAGCATTGCATGTAAATAAGATGTGGAATACAGTTTTTTCAATGTTTATTTAATTTTTTTTTAAAATAGATTTTTGGTTTTGTTTTAACAGTAGCAAGTCAACCAGAAAACAGATTGTGTGGTTGAACGTTGAGAACTGTAGCCTGCCCACGGTGACGGGTGTGATGCTGCCAAGTAACATTTCGGATCATTAAACAATTATGTAATTTTACCAGTCAACACATCATGTACTACTACACACACTACAGAAATAATGCAATTACAGAAATGCACAAGTCACCTTGTAAATCCCCAAAGGGAGGGAAAAAAAGGCACATGTGGCTAATTGCTACAGCAACCAGCCTTACCCTGAAGGCACAATGTCACTTCTGGTATTTCCTCTTGGATTCATCAAAGTCAAAGGCCTGATGAAGTTTTTGCTTTCTTTTCAGCTGCCTTTGCTTTTTTTTTTCTGGACCAATGACCAAGTGTTTATTTTGTACCAATTGAACAAAGTGAGAGCGCTAAGCCACGCCCTGTGTGGAGAGGGGATGTGAGGAACCGCTCCATAATAGGAGGCTCCCTGCGCTCGGGTTCATTGTGAAGACGTCGATGATGAAAAACCAGGACTTTGCTTTCGGGTCAGTCTGTGGACACATGCTGCCAGGAGCTGAATGGCACCCCACCCTCCTCTTGAAACAAGAGGTCAGGGGCCGGCTACATCAATACACCCTCCTGACCTCAAATCCTCGACCCCCGGAGCACCTCATGTCTCCTTAGTATCTTGACCATCGGGACACGAGACCCAACAGCGCTGCATATGTTACAGGTGCCATTTACAGAGAGACAGATGATGCTAACCAGACAGTCGAGCAGTCAAGAATCTCCCAAGTCCTTGTATCGTTTGGTGTTTCGTGGTGGCTGCGACGCTTCGCGGGGGGGTTGCCCCGCTTTCACTTTGAAGCCTCGGGGGGGAGCCGACTGTAAATTGGGCTTTATTACAGGGAAATGGATGGGTCAGGTACCTGCTGTGGCCACGTCGTTAGTCCTAAAAGAGGTTTATCACCTAGCTCTCAGCTACTGTGGATTACATATGCAGCCACTGCTGTCGACGTCCGTACCCCCGCTGTCCAAATGAGGCATCGTCACAATGGAATCCAAATGAGGCAAAGTGTGAACACCGCATGGGATGATTCTTTTCCATTCACAAGTTGTGAGTAAACTCGTGAAAGACACGCCTCCCTAAAGTGTTATTCATCCGTGCGCTTTAGCAACACTTCACAGGTAACACCGGGTTTCTAATGCTTGCTTTTGTAGTATAACTTGCAGAGGCGCACTGAATTTTGTGACACCAATTGAAAAAAAATAAAAAGATTACCAGACAGTGATCTTGAAACTTCCCTTGCCAAATCTGCTAAGCAACCCTTTCCTCCCTTCTGAATTATTGCTTCTTAACGGGCTGCTTATCTGCTTTTTTTTTTTTCCAAGCAGTGATTTATCCGTTCAACCATCCATCGTCGCTTATCCTAATTAGGGTCGCGAGTGAGCCAGTGATTATCCCAGATGACTTTTTTCAAAGAGGCAAGGCGCACGCTGGACTGGTCAATCACAGGGAACATGGAGAAAAAAAAAAGATTCAAAGCAAGGCAAGTTTATTCTTAGCACCACCCCCGAGGTAAAACTATTGTGCTGTACAGACAGAAAGAAATAATGATTAAAAACATGATGAAGAAAGATGAAACTCAAGATTCCAGCATCAAGCAGGATGAATAAAAAAGCAAAACAGAAAAATGACAAAAGACAATTGTGGAAATGCTGAAATAACAACATGAATAAACATTTAGCAATCGTGCCACATTCCAAACCTGACTCTCGTTTGACTTTTGTTTGAATCCGGGCCAATTTCAGGTCTCGTCTGGCATCGCTTGTCATGTACCGCATAGGGAATATGAGGAGTAAATGTCCCCTCCCAGCCGGCTCTATGCTGATTTCTGAATCTTAAAAAAAAGCAATGGCTTTGGCAGAAGCTTCAAAAGTTCCCTATTCAATAAATGGCGAAGGTTTGGGGACCACTAAGTATAGCCTGACCTCAGAGTAATCAGCGCAAGTCAAATTTAACCTCCCAATGATGTCAACAAACATGGTTCAAGTACAGTGATGCCCCAGTTATCGCAGAGGATATGTTCGAGACCCACCTTAAATATTTGGACTCCATGACGCAGACAGAAAATATACTGAACAATCCTTGAAAGAAATAGTTTTACCTACTTTATGCCTTTCATGCACCTTGTAACCCGATAACACGATAAGCTGTCCCCGAAAAGGTTAAACACATTTAAACTTATAAAGTATGCCTTGGCTCCTGTTTTCACTCTCTTACTGTCAAGAAATAGAAAAGGATCATATAAATCCACTTGGAGGGAACAAAATGGCACTCGCTTGCAGCGTTCTCCAAATAAGAGGCGCGGCGTGCTTGCTTTAAGAAAGTTTGTCACTTCTTTTTGAGGCTTACTTTAAAACCGACGCAAGCTTTAAACAAAACAGAATAAAGACATTAAGCACTTCAAACAAACAGCTTCAAACAACCCACATTATTTTGACTAACGAAAATTAGCTGTAATGCTAACATATAACGTGAAACAGCATAGACAAGCTAACAGATGGCACAATAATCCTAAACTTTCTAACTGCTACTGTTTGGGGACTGCCACTTTGTGTTCTTGCCGGCAATAACAGTGCAAATCTCCCCTGGGAACTCAGTGCTGCTTGGCATACTCACATTCACACCTCTTATCATCATGGACAGTTTAGAGCAGGGGTAGGCAATTATTTTGCAAAGGATTATTTTGCAAGAGAAACTGGAGTGCTTGCCAAGGACCAAGCCAACATGTTCAGCTCAGCTTTGTTCTACAAAGTATTTTTAATGTAGTGGGAAAAGCATATTGTCTTGTGTCGATCTGGTATATAATGTCATAATTAAGAAATACCAAATTTTAAACAAACGTAAACCTCCGGAAGGGGGAGTTGAAGATCCTTTTTTTTTTTTT
>NW_017806158.1:389566-395987 GCF_001891065.2 Hippocampus comes
TGGGGCGGAGGGCGGGAAAAACCCAGCCAATTGGTTGCCAGCCAATCCCAGGGCACACGAATAACCATTCACACTCACAAACACATCTCAGGACAATTTAGAGTCTTCTATTACCCTACCGTGCATGCTTTTTAGAATGCGGGATGAAACTGGAATACCCGGAGAAAACCCACTCAGGCACGTTCGATTACCCTACCGTGCATGTTTTTTAGAATGCGGGATGAAACTGGAATACCTGGAGAAAACCCACTCAGGCACGGAGAGAGCATATAGATTCCACACTGGATTCGAACCAACGATTTCTGCACTGTGAGGTGGACGTGCAAACCAGTCTTCCACTGTACCGCCCATTTCACATTTAAAGCTTCAAAAGTTCCCTATTCAATAAATGGCGAAGGTTTGGGGACCACTAAGTATAGCCTGACCTCAGAGTAATCAGCGCAAGTCAAATTTAACCTCCCAATGATGTCAACAAACATGGCTGAAGTACAGTGATGCCCCAGTTATCGCAGAGGATATGTTTGAGACCCACCTTAAATATTTGGACTCCATGACGCAGACAGACAATATACTGAACAATCCTTGAAAGAAATAGTTTGACCTACTTTATGCCTTTCATGCACCTTGTAACCTGATAACACGATAAGCTGTCCACTATAGTAACCGCTGTCCCCGAAAAGGTTAAACACATTTAAACTTATTGAAATACAGTTTTTAAAGTATGCCTTGGCTCCTGTTTTCACTCTCTTACTGTCAAGAAATAGAAAAGGATCATATAAATCCACTTGGAGGGAACAAAATGGCACTCGCTTGCAGCGTTCTCCAAATAAGAGGCGCGGCGTGCTTGCTTTAAGAAAGTTTGTCACTTCTTTTTGAGGCTTACTTTAAAACCGACGCAAGCTTTAAACAAAACAGAATAAAGACATTAAGCACTTCAAACAAACAGCTTCAAACAACCCACATTATTTTGACTAACGAAAATTAGCTGTAATGCTAACATATAACGTGAAACAGCATAGACAAGCTAACAGATGGCACAATAATCCTAAACTTTCTAACTGCTACTGTTTGGGGACTGCCACTTTGTGTTCTTGCCGGCAATAACAGTGCAAATCTCCCCTGGGAACTCAGTGCTGCTTGGCATACTCACATTCACACCTCTTATCATCGTGGACAGTTTAGAGCAGGGGTAGGCAATTATTTTGCAAAGGATTATTTTGCAAGAGAAACTGGAGTGCTTGCCAAGGACCAAGCCAACATGTTCAGCTCAGCTTTGTTCTACAAAGTATTTTTAATGTAGTGGGAAAAGCATATTGTCTTGTGTCGATCTGGTATATAATGTCATAATTAAGAAATACCAAATTTTAAACAAACGTAAACCTCCGGAAGGGGGAGTTGAAGATCCTTTTTTTTTTTTTATACTCGTGTGACTAGGCTTTATAGCTGAGCTATACTGATCAACTGGATTGAATCAGTAGATTTTTTTTTATTTTTTATGCAAAATCTGTGATCGGTTGTAATGTTACGATTTGCTAATTGATCAGTGACATAATTGATCCGATCTACAAAATCAGCCATTCATTTTTACTCCAGGGATGTTCTGTCCTGCCATTGTTAATAATCCAAGGTTTGTCACCAAATAGTCAGATTAAAAAAAAATTTTTTTAAAAAGAACCCAATATTTTAAAATATTTTTGGGTTTTTGGGGGGGCGGCGGGTGTCAGGTGTCATTCTCAGCGTTTTTGGGAGAATTTCTAGGGTTTAATTGTTTTTTTTTCCAATGCATTTTAATGCATTATTCAGTTAATCACGAAATATGGCTATTCGTTTGCCGGGCCGGTCACAAGATTCTGTGAATAGCGGAGGTCGACTAAATGGTAAATAAACAAGTTGTTTATTTGATCGGTCCATCTTCTGATCAGATTGTTGATCAGTTATAAATATGGGACCATAAATTCAATCAAACTTGAACACATTTCCTATTCCAAAAGTGCGTATGAAACTGCTTGCCTTTCGGATTAATCCGTTCCCAAGAAGCTGCGCTCAGCTTCAAAGAGGTTGATGACTCCTGGTGTCCAAATCCTCTTGGCCCTCTTCCCTTCAAAATAAAAGCACAACTTTAAAAGCAGAAGCACTTCATATTTAACGTTTTATTTCGACTTCATGGTCTCTGTGAGGGCCAGACAGAGACTGTGGGTGGGCCGGATGTGGCCCGCAGGCCAAAGTTTTCCTAGCTCTGGTTTGGAGTCTTCAATTGACCTACAGTCAAGTCAAAACCGCGAGGACCCACGCAAACATAAAGAGAACAAACAAACTCCACACAGATGGACCTAAGCCGAGGTTCGACCAAGAACGACATGCTAACCGCGACCCAACCCGGCTGGTCAAACAGCGATATGTAAGAATATTTGTTTCGCAACCACTCCGAATGGAAATCAGACGGAAATCCTGTACTCATTAACTAGCACTAAAGGCGCTCACATCTGTTCCATATGAATGCAGTGGATTGCCGACTCCCTCAAGGATGGATGTTTCAACGATATGATATGATGATACGTTCCATATCCAAACCACAACAAGGCTGCAAAATACAGTGATTTCATTTGGTTGCAGTTTGCGTGGGATAAACAGCTGTCAATTTGTTGCGCAACTACTATCATTTGCAAGGAAACGTGAAGAACTCGAGTTCAGAATTGATTGCCAGTTGATCTGAATTAGCGTGGGTATTTCCTCCATGTGGTATTCAACAATGTTAACTTCTCTTGACTTAAAACAAATCCTACAAAAACATTTTACACTCATCCATCTATTATCTGAACCGCTTTCTACTCACGAGGGTCGCAGGCGTGCTGGAGCCTATCCCAGGCGACTTTGGGCAGGAGGCGGGGAAAATCCAGCCAATTGGTTGCCAGCCAATCGCAGGGCACACAAATAACCATTCACACTCACAAACACATCTCAGGACAATTTAGAGTGTTCGATTACCCTACCGTGCATGTTTTTTAGAATGCGGGATGAAACTGGAATACCTGGAGAAAACCCACTCAGGCACGGAGAGAGCATATAGATTCCACACTGGATTCGAACCAACGATTTCTGCACTGTGAGGTGGACGTGCAAACCAGTCTTCCACTGTACCGCCCATTTCACATTTACTTATATCGTAATCATGAAGCACCACCAATAGGTCACACATTGTTCAGCCTTGGCAATGGTCTTGTTCCCATTTGTTGGCCTAGAAACAATACTAAAAATCGGCGAATGCATCCGTGTAGCCTTGGCTTTAATACCAATGATGGAAGAAATAATCTTCCTGTTTTCTCAAGTTTCAGATCTTTGCTGCAAAGAATATGAGTGTTGACGTTCCGTAATTCGAACCTGGCAGCCAATTTGAAATGAATTGTGTTTACTAACACAGGCATGAACAATTTGATGGTTAATTAACTTTGGTGATTATGACAGACATGTTTTTATTACAATAAACATGATTGGGAAAACATGCCACATTCAAATGTGTCTGGAATTTTTTAGGGAGGTGGGGGCTAACACTCGGATAAGCTCTAGCTCACCAAGGTCAAGCGCTCCAAGGACGGAAGGATGGATATTATTCGTGATGCAAATAGTAGTTAGTATTTAGAATTTAAACAACCCAAATGAACTTGATGCATTCTACGCTGAAGAAAAAGAAATAATCCTTTTGGAACACCTGAAGGAGACATCTTGTGTACAATGTCAAACATTTCCGAGACGTGTCTTAACATGTCTGTGTGAGATCGCGTCTTTTGTCAAAATGCCTCAAGGGTCAAGAATGATGAGCACATTTATTTTAAATCTATTTTTGTTCATATAGCATTTATTGGTAAATGACAGACAGCATTGCATACTGGGAACATATTTTCAAACGCTATCCCGAACTGTCATCATCAAGTGATAACATCAAACAGCCTTTTAAAAAAACGTTCCTCTTTTTCACATTTACTCCTTGAATTTTTCCTCATGTATTTGACATACAGTATTTGTTTCTGTGTTGCTCTGTATGTACTTGGTGATGCTTTCAACATATACGGTATGTGCTAAATTGGATACTTGAAAGGTCCAATTATTTGGTTATTTCCTTTACGTAAAGCGTTTTGTGGTCGTTGTTACCTCAATGTAAGCTCTGCGTTCCCATTTATTTCTGAACACTCAAGCATTAAAATCTTCTGCATTAACTTTTGGTTAAATCTGTATTTTTTTTACTCCCTGCTGGACATGTTTGCGAAAGACCCTGCTTGCCATTTCTGTCTGGTTATTCATTTCCTTTTCGCGCCAGTTGGTCAGTTGTTAGTTCAACATTTTGATTTTATTTAATTCAAGCTGACTACTTTGGGAGAACGATGCTCTTGAGCCAGAGAATCCAACCGCATTCGAAGAATCTAATGAGATCTTATACAAGAGGTGCACTGTATACATTAAGAAAATATTTACGGCTGTGTTTGCAATGCACAGACGAGTTCCAAAATGCAATATAGAATATTAGTAGTTCCTGTCATTCATCTATCCATCCATCCATCTTCTATCGTATCCTTTTCAGTGGTGGTGTGAAGCTGGAGCCCCTCCCAACTGTCTGGAGCGAAAGGTGGTCAACACCCCGAAGTGGTTGCCAGCCAATCACAGGGCATAGTTACCAGCATTTCAAGGGAATTCAATATTTTCACTATTTTTTTAATGTCACATATTTCACACTTTCAGGTAAATTGCATCCATCCATCCATTTTCCGATCCGCTAATCCTCACAAGGGTCGCGGAGGGGGGCTGGAGCCTATCCCAGCCGTCTCCGGGCAGGAGGCAGGGGACACCCTGAATTGGTTGCCAGCCAATCGCAAGGCACAAAGAGACAAACAACAATCCATGCTCACAGTCACACCGAGGGACAAATTAGAGTGTTCAGTCAGCCTGCCATGCATGTTTTTGGAATGTGGGAGGAAACTGGAGTACCCGGAGAAAACCCACGCAGAACATGCAAACTCCACACAGGGAGGCCGGAGCTGGAATTGAATCCGGCGCCTCTGCACTGTGAGGTCGATGCGCTAACCACTGGTCCACCGGGTCGCCCTTCAGTTAAATTCATCCAATAAAAATGTATTTTGTCTCAAGATTTGTGTGTGTGTGTGTGTGTGTGTGTGTGTGTGTGTGTGTGTGTGTGTGTGTGTGTGTGGGTGTGTGCACGCCAATTTCATTCAATATAAAAATGAATGTTGACACCCTGGCCACCTCAAGGATAAAAGTCTAGCGACACCACTGTGGCTAAAGCATAGTATGTGTGCTGTACCTTGTGGCAAGGAGGGACAGTGTCGCAGGTAGAAGCTGACCTCTGGCCTCCTTGCCCCCCACTGCTGAAGGAGGTCCAGGAGTAACAACTGCTGAGGGAGAACTCGCTCTGACAAGAGACAGAAGGAAAGCCAAGGTGTCAAAAAGGATGACAAGAAGAATTTAGCGAATCCGATTCCATTATTGTTTCTCTCAGCGATTCGCATTCGCCGGGGTTACATGCTAAATTTTATGTCATTCTGACTGAAATCATTCCAATTGAAGATCTCTGGTCAACTGTTCACATGTGACATAATCTATTCCGAACTGGAATGGATTTAATTAGAACAGCTGTTTTACAGACATGTGACATAGTGTGACAGATCGATGCAAACCTCACATCGATTGATCAAGATGGTCGTCAGATGTCTGTTTAACACAGTACAGTAGTTGAGATTCCTATTGCAATTACAGTAAATATTCCCATCCCCGGAATTCTATGAAAAGGAATTTCCTTCACCCGGAACAAAAACCTGTGCATTAACGTTTTGACTACGATATTACATGTTACCGGAACTTACGTAGGCGGAAATTCCACTACCCGTAACCCGGATTGAGACGTCATGCCGCGGGAGCTTAAATACATGCAACGCCCACCCGATGCTACGGAACTACGACACTGAGACACATTTTCACTTCGCGTTTTTCGATCATCAGATTCAAAACGACGACGTGTAAGTGAGTTTTTATTGGCGTGCGTTTTACTGTAATTGTGAATGATTTTAACTTTATTCACTTAACGTCCTGTAGAACGCGGCACTAGCTTAAAAGCAGCACCCACTCGACACGACCGAAAAAAACGTGTTCGCTTCGCCGTTTTCATTCATCAGATTCGAAACGAAGACGTGTAAGTGACTTTTTATTGGCGTGCGTTTTACTGCAATTGCGAAAGATTTTAACTTTACTCACTTACGTCGTGTAGATCACGGCATCGAAACGTCGAAGAGCTGTAATGACTGGAGCGGAGCGAGTGAAATGCATCCGTTTGAGCAAGGCTGGACACAAAGTTAAAAGCATCCAGCAGACACTTGGAGTCGGAAAGACGCAAATCTACGAAACTTTAAAAAACAAG
>NW_017806158.1:396413-403193 GCF_001891065.2 Hippocampus comes
CTTTATTTCATGTTCTCTCTCGGAAATAGTTTTTGCCTGGCGTTTTGTAAAGAACTGATCCAAGGGCGTTTGCTTTTAACAGTCCTTCGAAAATGTCCAAGGCAAACATCAGCATAGTGAGCGATCGGTGGTGAACTGGTGAACACTTTTTCTGGGTGAAATCACATTTACGTAAAATTATCGGAACACCTTATGGCCCGAGGGGCGAATGATGAGGACGCTGAATAGACACATTCGGTAGATGTCCCTCTTTGCCAATGGGATGCCAGGAAAATGAAACGTAATAGCCAATGGCAGAGCAGCAAAAGGTACGTTGCGATCAGGAAACACGGAGCTGCGAGTAGCAGCCCGTGCTGTATTTTAACCTCTTGTATCTTAACATTTCTTTCGTAATAAGAGGCAATATTTTCCTGTTGAGGCGTTTTGTAACTTTCGTATGAAGAGACGTTTGTAAGTCGAGGCACCACTGTACAAAAGTTCCAAAAGCGATGCCAAACGAGTGTTGCGCATCAACACTTGGGACTGATTGTATGAATGTCTAATGGGTACCATTCATGTCACAACAACCTTGACTTGAGGGTATAGAACAGGAGGACCACGACAAGGAGCGAGTTGGTGTGACGCATTCGAGCAATTAGCACACAAATTGCACTGGTTCCGCCCCGTGGACTCTTTGTCTCCTCATTTCTCCTCATTACCCCCGCTGCCCCTTTTATTGCCCCAGTGTGGGCTGCACATTTCCAGCGCTTTTATAAATAGTTCTACTGCTAATATTTACTCCTCACTTTCAAGCCCAGACAGAGAAGGAAAGCGGGCTTGCATTCTGTTGCTCGGGCAGGAGGCGGCAACTAACTGATGCCCTCATTAATTCCGCAGAAGGGGAAACAAACATTTGTCCTTTCAGAGCCTTGTGTGAGTTTGCGGAGGGGGCCCGGCTGAGTGACAGCAGCAGTCTTGTTAGGCAGGTTTGTATTACCGAGCCGTGTGTGCGTTTGCATTCATCAGGATGTGTTAGTGAGCCAAGTATTAACCCACAAAAGAAACCTGCAACCAGCAAGAGAATTTGCATTGGCTCGCAGCAAAAATACTGCATGCGGTGTAACATTCTGTCTGGGGCAATAAAAAATGTTAACTGTTGAGGATCTTGTCGCACTTTAGTACAAGTTTCACAGACAATGAAATCGTTTTGGCAAATCAACACTATCGACAGGATGAACCGTTTAAATGTGTTTTGTGTCTCCTGTTTAAATGTGTTTTGTGTTTGGATTAGTGCCTGTTTCTGAGAAAGAATCTCACACCGGAGCCACCTTGTTCGTCAAGTATCAACAAGAAGCATGATGACAAATATTTTATAATATCACTTATTATTATTATTATTATTATTATTACTATTATTGTAATTTTTTTTTAAAAACGAAGTTTAAATTTCAGTTGAAATTCTTAACATGATTCCTTAGTACAGTGAGACTGTAACCTGTTGGTAGTTTTAAAAAAAAATACTATTCTATACTATAATAATTTTTTTGGTGGGAATGGGAGACAACTGCCGTTTTCATGGAAAACACACACACACACACACAGTTTCTTGTATCAGCAATCATAATGATGAATGACATATAACTATAGTTAAGTATGATGCGGTGGGCCGGTGGGCGACTGCTTAGCATGATCGCCTCACAGTGCTGAGGTGCGGGGTTCGATTCCGGCTCCGGCCATCCTGTGTGGCGTTTGCATGTTCTCCCCGTGCCTGTGTGGGTTTTCTCCGGGTACTCCAGTTTCCTCCCACATTCCAAAAATATGCATGGCAGGTTAATGGAACCCCAAATTTGTGATTGTGAGTGTGAATGGTTATTCGTCCATGTGACCTGCGATTGGCTGGCAACCAGTTCAGGGTGTGCCCCGCCTACTGCCCGAAGACGGCTGGGATATGCTCCTACATGCCCGCGACCCTCGTGAGGATTAGAAAATGGCTGTCTGGATGCATGAAGTATGAATCACATGTTTTGTATGAACATACTTTGTATTTAGAAGTAAAGTCACACAGGGATCTTGTAATGTACTCTGTAATCATATTCTAGACGTAATTTAAAATTAAAGTTCCTGTAACCACTGAACTGGCTTGGAACAAAACAGGAATTACATTTAATGTTCATTCTTTTTTTTTTCGTAAATGACTCTTTTCTAATTTGTTTTTTTAAATCTTTGAACACTATAAGACAGCATTCATGTGTGAACACAAGCTCAAGTCTTTGACAAATTAATCCAGTGTACTGGAATTTTTTTTTTTTTTCTTTGCTATGAGTTACGTTTCAAATTACAGTCTGCACTTCCTTGCCTCCGACCAAGAGTGTCAAACGTTGGTAAATGAAGATGAAGTTGTGTGAACCACTATTTCTTCTTGCGGGTCCTTTTTACCTTCCATTTCTCCTTCCTCTGCGGTGAAACCAAAGTCTGCTCCTTGAAAGTTTGAAGGCTGGCTTTACATTCCAACACAAATGGATTCCCTCAAGATTTTGCGTCACGATTCTCGTTCCATAATGCGCGCAAGCACAATTCGAAGCTGTCAGCACCCGTTACCCTACATAGATTGCAGTGGCAGATACCTGGCTTTTGGCATCGCCTCTGTGACGACAGCTATTCATGACAAACACATTACAGAATTCATTTGGCCAATCTGAGGAATTGATGTGGTGTTCCTTGCTTCCTCTTTAAACTGTAAAAAAAATGACATATCTCACCCAAAACTAAGCATTTTATAAAAAAACGCCGCACCACTGTTCAACTTGGGAAGAAACATGACTGATGCATTATGAGCCTCTTATCACATACTTGAGCATAGCAGCGCAAATGCGCAACACCCCTCACTTCCTAAGTACATTTGACAGCAAGGACGCGGAGCACTTTCCAGTGATGGACAGCCTCCTGAGCGTGGAAGCCCTCGTGTTTCTCTTCGGCCCGCCAACTGGGGATTAGCACTACCTCATTGACTGCTAACCCCCTCAACCCCTCCCCCAAGCGCTCTCTAACCTTGGCGGCCCATTGCCACGTCATAACATCACGGACTTGCCGCGCTTTCTCTTCCCCTTTCACTTCATGTCAACGTCCAGCGTTTCTCGGTGCATCGCATGGCACCCAAGCTTGCCTACTCCGAGTGATTGAGTACCGGTGAAATGCCAACATTCCAGTGTGGCGGGTGTTTTGTTGGGGGGGATTTCCTGATGTCTTTTGTGCCGGCGTGGCACAATTACTGTTGCTGAGCAATCACTGGCTATGAGTTGGACACTGGCTCAGAGGCATTTGACCATAGGCAGTCAGAGCTTTCCCAGGCCTTGGTTCAGTGCAACATCTCATTTGGAAAGCACCAAACTTGTGCTAGAAAGGACAATGAACGCCTAGTCAGGATTGCTTGACAATAGTCTTCCATTATCAGAAATGAACTCCTCACTGTTTTAGGTAAAAAATTGTACACTGGAAAATTCCAAATACGTTGATAACTTTCTTGCTCACGCAAAATCCGAGTACAGAAGGTCCTCAATTTATAACAGTTGTGCTCCTTCTGTGGCGGCATCACCCGAATTTGTATGTACCGGGGGCTCTTGGACTTAAAAATTACCTTAAAGTGCAAGAAATCGTTTTGTGCATTTTTTTTCCCACAAAAATCAACCCACTCAAAATGTGTATGTTATTCATTCCAAATCTGCAAAAAAACTTATTCGGCCTACCAAGTGTGTAGGAGCAGTGTAAGTGCAACAAAGACGTGACTGACACCTGGTGGCGGATGTTGATATTACAACTTAGAACTATGTAGCGGAACCCTGCCTTAACACAGCATTGAAGTCATAATTATAGAACATAGTTGTATAAACTTAGAACGCAATCAAGCGAAAAAGGGTAACTATGGCAATAACGGAACGTACCTTCTTGTGCCACGGGAAACTTGTACCTGAATTCTGATAAATTGGAAAAAAACGATCACAACATTATTTCCTTAATTATTATCAGAGTATGATAATAATAATCCTTTAATATATATTCTATACACTATAATAGTTAGATTTTTTTTTTAAACAAACATCCGATGAATGGGTTTAGCGGACAGGGGAATTTTGACCTAAGGCTTCTAGAACGTTCCCTATCTTTATCAATTTCATTGTCTCAGGTTGTGCTGCACGTCAACCACACAAGGGCCGGATCTGCTTTAAATGAAATCATGTTGAACTCCGATTAAATCAACTCCGTTTCTCAACTAGGTGCAGCTGTGTGTCCATCTACATTTCGCTTTTGCTTTCTGGGGTCTCTTTGATGAGAACCGTGGCGCGAATCCCAAATCTGTCATCCTTGCTATATTTCACAGATATGACTTTCCATCTATCTAGGAAGCTTTGCCAGATTTGGAATCTGTGCCTTTTGGGTGGTGTGTTTGCACGAGGGGTGTTTCAAAGAATGGAAATTCAGAAAGATTTGAATTGAGTGTGTGTTTGCTTCTCGCGGCCACTCTTGTGCACACTCTTTCAAAGTGGCCTTCTGTGGTCAAGGTTAGCGCGGACACGCCACTCAAGCAGCTTCAACAGATAAGTAATTTCGGAATGCATTTATTCCAGCTTGCAAATTAGACTTCCCAAGCTTTTATTTTCTAAATCAAACATTTTAAGACCGCACAACACATACATGCTAGAGATACAAAAACTGCATGACACGTTGGTTCATTGCAGTCGTTTGGGATTGTATAACGGATGTCAGCGTTCGCCCGTGACCCTGACTCAGTTGGGAGACGCTTTGACCCTACAAATGAAAGGAGCACACGAGATGGTTCCCACATGAGCGACCCTGCTTGCTATTTTGCTTTAATCATCGTTGGCCCCCCGGACAAGAGGAACTATTTAATGTCTGTGTTACAAGCTCTTTCTGTTACCTGTTTCCATCCATGTTGAACGTCTGGTTGAAACTGCCACAAAAGAGGATGAAAGGTATGCAATTACGACAGACTGCATGGAGGAGAATATGCAGTGACATTTCTGGGGAGTGACTAAATTCCTATCAAGATGCATGTTTGTCACGTCAAAAAAAAAAAAAAAAAAGACAATGGTACCAGAAAAATGAACCCAGTATTTTGAATATGCTACGATTTAGAATTGAAAGTAATGGAGGCACAAATAGTCTGCAGCACAAGTGTCAAAGTCAAGGCCCGGGGGCCACATCTGGGCCCACCACATCATTGTATGTGGCCTGCGAAGGCAAATCAAGCATGTCAACTTCCATGATACTTGCTAAAGTCTGAACCAAAATTTCAAATTGTCCCATGTAATCCACAATGACGTGGAGATATTGCAAGAATTTTCTCGTTTCCAAAACCCTTTTTTTACATTAACGTTAACAATGTTTAAACAAATAATTATTCTTGACTTCTGATTTCAAAACTATAGGTATCCATCAATTTGTTGTGTGCTGTGTATGCAATATGTGGAGGTGGTTAACCATTTACATGGTTCCCCAAAATTCATAACGGCCCTCCTAGGCAAACCGAACGACAATGTGGCCCACGACAAAAATGAGTTTGACACCCCTGGTCTACAAATACACCTCTCCGTGCTTGAAGCAAATTAGAATTTAAAAAAAAAAAAAAAAACTTTTTTTTTACACTGGTTGCAAATGTATTTGAATACAAAAAAACCTGCTTGGAAGCATAAAATGCAGAGAAAAAGGCTCACGGTGAATTCCATGCTGTCGTGTCAATATACATACATGCGCCTTTTATCGGTGAATCTGCTCACACAGTTCTTCAATTAAGTGGCAAAGAGTGCTTCTTGAAGTTTTTTAGTGGTCATTCCCAGTTGCAGCTGAACGCAAAACACCTCATAGAAAAGAGCATTAAAGATTGTATATTTACCCCTTTCAGGCACAGTGGTTACTACAATGGACAGATTATCATGTTATCAGGTTAGAAGGTTATAATTATTGGTGCAGGAATGACTTAAACAAAAAAAAAATATCCCACCAAACCATATATGACCAAAAGTGCCCTATGCGTAGTGCAAACATATAATAATCAATTTCCATAGACAGATTAATGCAAGATGTGAAAGTCAAGGCCCAGGGGCCAGATCTGGCCGGCCAAACCGTTTCATGTGGCCTGCGAAAGCAAATCAAACATGGCAACTCCCATGATGCTTGCTAAAATATGGACCAAAATGTCAAATTGTCATATGTAATAAATAAGAGAGATATTGTAAACATTTTCTTGTTGCCAAACGCCCCATTACAATAACTTAAACAATAGTTGACTAAACCGTTATTCTTGACTTCTTTATATGATTTCAGTCATAATGGCCCTCCAAGGGAAACGGTAACTAAAATCTGGCCCGCGACAAAAATGGGTTTGACACCCCTGGATTAATGGATATGAGCATCAATGTTAGGGTAATTACACATGGAGCAGCATCACAGAGTTCAAATGAGAAATTTTGCATTGTACTCTAATATTTAAACAGCAAAATGTTCAACCAAGCCAACATTATTCTCTCTGCGGTCTGGCCTGCAGCTTTGAAGGGCAACATTTTTTTTTCTCCAAAATATGCTGCCTCTCCATCCATCCGTGTTGCGGCATAATGTGATTGTGCGAGGAAAGTGTGCAAGTCTAAATTCAAAATTTCGGCACTGTATTCAAAACCCATGAAAAAAAAAATCTTTTCAAAATCTGCGATATGGCAGGAATGCAAAAAAGTGAATGTCGTGAGAGTTCAGCGTTACAATATTATAAAATCAAATCCCAGTATAGCTTAT
>NW_017806158.1:411916-413614 GCF_001891065.2 Hippocampus comes
CTCGTGTGACTAGGCTTTATAGCTGAGCTATACTGATCAACTGGATTGAATCAGTAGATTTTTTTTTATTTTTTATGCAAAATCTGTGATCGGTTGTAATGTTACGATTTGCTAATTGATCAGTGACATAATTGATCCGATCTACAAAATCAGCCATTCATTTTTACTCCAGGGATGTTCTGTCCTGCCATTGTTAATAATCCAAGGTTTGTCACCAAATAGTCAGATTAAAAAAAAATTTTTTTAAAAAGAACCCAATATTTTAAAATATTTTTGGGTTTTTGGGGGGGCGGCGGGTGTCAGGTGTCATTCTCAGCGTTTTTGGGAGAATTTCTAGGGTTTAATTGTTTTTTTTTCCAATGCATTTTAATGCATTATTCAGTTAATCACGAAATATGGCTATTCGTTTGCCGGGCCGGTCACAAGATTCTGTGAATAGCGGAGGTCGACTAAATGGTAAATAAACAAGTTGTTTATTTGATCGGTCCATCTTCTGATCAGATTGTTGATCAGTTATAAATATGGGACCATAAATTCAATCAAACTTGAACACATTTCCTATTCCAAAAGTGCGTATGAAACTGCTTGCCTTTCGGATTAATCCGTTCCCAAGAAGCTGCGCTCAGCTTCAAAGAGGTTGATGACTCCTGGTGTCCAAATCCTCTTGGCCCTCTTCCCTTCAAAATAAAAGCACAACTTTAAAAGCAGAAGCACTTCATATTTAACGTTTTATTTCGACTTCATGGTCTCTGTGAGGGCCAGACAGAGACTGTGGGTGGGCCGGATGTGGCCCGCAGGCCAAAGTTTTCCTAGCTCTGGTTTGGAGTCTTCAATTGACCTACAGTCAAGTCAAAACCGCGAGGACCCACGCAAACATAAAGAGAACAAACAAACTCCACACAGATGGACCTAAGCCGAGGTTCGACCAAGAACGACATGCTAACCGCGACCCAACCCGGCTGGTCAAACAGCGATATGTAAGAATATTTGTTTCGCAACCACTCCGAATGGAAATCAGACGGAAATCCTGTACTCATTAACTAGCACTAAAGGCGCTCACATCTGTTCCATATGAATGCAGTGGATTGCCGACTCCCTCAAGGATGGATGTTTCAACGATATGATATGATGATACGTTCCATATCCAAACCACAACAAGGCTGCAAAATACAGTGATTTCATTTGGTTGCAGTTTGCGTGGGATAAACAGCTGTCAATTTGTTGCGCAACTACTATCATTTGCAAGGAAACGTGAAGAACTCGAGTTCAGAATTGATTGCCAGTTGATCTGAATTAGCGTGGGTATTTCCTCCATGTGGTATTCAACAATGTTAACTTCTCTTGACTTAAAACAAATCCTACAAAAACATTTTACACTCATCCATCTATTATCTGAACCGCTTTCTACTCACGAGGGTCGCAGGCGTGCTGGAGCCTATCCCAGGCGACTTTGGGCAGGAGGCGGGGAAAACCCAGCCAATTGGTTGCCAGCCAATCCCAGGGCACACGAATAACCATTCACACTCACAAACACATCTCAGGACAATTTAGAGTGTTCAATTTACCTACCATGCATGTTTTTGGAATGTGGGAGGAAAACAGAGTACCCAGAGAAAAGCCACACAGGCACGGGGAGAACATGCAAACTCCACACAGGAAGGCCGGAGCCGGAATCGAACCCTGCACCTCTGCACTGTG
>NW_017806158.1:415199-433436 GCF_001891065.2 Hippocampus comes
GGGAGAACCCCTGAATTGGTTGCCAGCCAATCGCAAGGCACAAAGAGACAAACAACAATCCATGCTCACAGTCACACCGAGGGACAAATTAGAGTGTTCAGTCAGCCTGCCATGCATGTTTTTGGAATGTGGGAGGAAACTGGAGTACCCGGAGAAAACCCACGCAGAACATGCAAACTCCACACAGGGAGGCCGGAGCTGGAATTGAATCCGGCGCCTCTGCACTGTGAGGTCGATGCGCTAACCACTGGTCCACCGGGTCGCCCTTCAGTTAAATTCATCCAATAAAAATGTATTTTGTCTCAAGATTTGTGTGTGTGTGTGTGTGTGTGTGTGTGTGTGTGTGTGTGTGTGTGTGTGTGTGTGTGTGTGCCCTCGTCTCTCCGTGACCTCGGCTCTGCTCGAATCAATCCAAACGGAATTTTGAATTTGCTCTCCTATTTATACTACTCGGGGCGGCCCAGTGGTCCAGGGGTTAGCGCGTCGACCTCACAGTGCGGAGGTGCAGGGTTCAATTCCGGCTCTGGCCTCCCTTTGTGGAGTTTGCATGTTCTCGCCGGGCCTGGGTGGGTTTTCTCCGGGTACTCCGGTTTCATCCCACATTCCAAAAACATGCATGGCAGGCTGATTGAACACTCTAAATTGTCCCAAGGTGTGAGTGTGGATGGTTGTTCGTCTCTGTGTGCCCTGCGATTGGCTGGCAACCGGTTCAGGGTGTCCCCTGCCTACTACCCGGAGACGGCTGGGATAGGGTCCAGCACCCCCTGCAACTCTTGTGAGGATGAAGTGGATCAGAAAATAGATGGGTGGATGGATTTATACTACTCTGGAAATGGGCCGTCTGATTGAATCCATATCTCAGATATTTGTTCATTTGTCTACTCTTGTCAGTCAATGATCAATTATGGCCAATAACTGATTGACAGGCATGCCGCTCTCCACGTTAACAGTTTAATATATCTCCTTGCACCTCACATGATGAATCGAAGCTAAAATGTAAATGTTTTGCTTCAGCGTTTCCTTAGCCGCGAAACACTTAAGATAGCAAACACGAAACTGCATGCTTAGATGAAAGCCAGCGTAACGCTAAAAGGATGACATTATGGTTGCTTTTTCGCTTTCCCCAGAAAGCGTCGTCCTACCACACACGTGCCAGCAGACATCCAGTTGGACTGGGCCCGTGCAAAAGTCCTCCCGTGAAATGCTCCCACTGTCCCGCTGTGGTGAGACTGAGGCCGTGTGGCTGAAGACTAAAATAAAAGTCAACTCTTCCCCCCCGACTGTGAGTAAAACCGCATGCCTGTATAAATGTTTTGACACTGGGGTGACCAAAAGGCATCCTCGTTCCTTATTAAAATTGTAATAATCCATCACTAAATATGTATAACACGGGGCCGGGGGCAGGGGGGGGCCTGAAAGCAAATGGATCGAATTATGTGTTTATTTGAACCATATTGCCGAATGTGCCATGGAGGTCTAGGTGACAGCTGTGCCGCGATTGAAACCGTGGCTCAGAGATTGAAAATATACGGAGCTCCTATTTTTGGTTTGCGCTGACTAGAAGCAGGCATACAAATCAAAACCCGAGCTGAGCCAACACGTGCATTTCGAGGATTATTTGCGCTTCGAGCCGACACCTTTGTCACTTTAAGGATATACGACCTCATCATTTTTAAGCCTTGTGCCAACAAAGTTAATGTCTAATCAGTGATGGTGGCTTGTTTGATATATTTTGGGCCCCACGAAGCTGTTCTTTGATGGTGCAAGCCTCTTCTGTTTGCCTTGTCGGTGGTGGGGGGAAAAAAAGGTGAAGGGAACAAAACCAGATCACTCCCGCGGTCGGTTTGAAGCAACACCACAGTGTTGTCTGTGTTCTGATGTCATGAAGAAGCTTTTTCAGGAAGTACGGAGCATTCAAACATTCAATGTGGATGATGGAGGCCCCGAACTGCTTCACACCAATACAGTGGAACCCGCAACCTGTCGCCTTTTTTTGTGACGCTGGTCAAACCAAACGGTTGACTGAAGATTTTGGTCAACCTCCAAATTGTGCGGCTTTCGTATATTTTTGTTTTCAGAGAAAAAAATAATAATTTAAGAATGAGAAACACTGATGACAAATGACAAAAGCATGTCTGTGGGGAGTAATTGGAAGGTGAACCACACAAAAATAAAATGCAGCTCACCAACACTTTATTCTCCTTTTATTATTTTTTAATTTTGACTTGGAGACTTTGTCTACACTGATAATTTGTGCAACACTATTTACATTAATCCCTCGTTTATCGCGGTTAATGGGGACCAAAACCACCCGTGATAAACAAAAATCCACGAAGTATGAATATGTAAATATGCGATGCACCGAAGCCGCGATAAACGAACCGTGAAATAGCGAGGGATCACTGTACTGTACATCAGAACTGGGGAGCTGCAGAGAAAATCCCAATCCATCCTCGAAACCAGGGGTGTCAAACTCATTTTTGTTGCGGGCCATATTGTAGTTACGGTTTGCCTTGGAGAACCGTTATGAATTTTGGGAAACCATACAAACGTTTAATCACCTCCACATATTACATACACAGCGCACAACAAATTGATGAATAACTAGTCTTAAAATCATAAGTCAAGAATAATGATATTGTGGATTACATATGACAATTTGGAATTTTGGTTCAGACTTTAGCAAGCATTATGAAATTTGACATGCTTGATTTGCTTTTGCGGACCACATAAAATGATGTGGTGGGCCAGAACTGGCACCCAGGCCTTAAGTTTGACACAAGTGCTCTAAACTCTTTACTTTCCCAATAAACACATTATTTTTTACACAGACATTTTTACAACACTGATCTAAAAGAAATGGTGTTTCTGTACACAACTGTTAGTGTTGTCTAAGCGCAAAAACGAATTACACTAGTCAACAGCAAATTTTAATCAGGGATGGCTTCATCAATTCCCAAACGTATTTTTGATTTCAAAAATGTCTTTACCTTTTTTTCTGAGCACATCGGGTCTTCGAGACATTTCTAAAAGTTTGACTTATAAAAGCTTCCACAATACTGAATTTACTCGAAATCCTTATTCATAAAAATTACATATATTATTATTAAAACCTGATTGTGAAATTAGCGCCCACAAAAAAAATCTCCAGAAAAGTTTACTCACATGTCTGATTAGAAAAAACATTTTTTAAAATTGTTCACCTGTGTTATTGTTCTCTTGAACTTTATGTAATAGCAGAAGAATGTCCGTGACCTCCGTCCTTGAAACATCTTGACGGCAAAAGAGGGACATTTGATCGCTTTCGCGTTCTTCTTCCTCAACAGAGTCTATATTTAAAATCATGTTGGGAAGCACATAGTCGAGTGTTGTCGTATTCCTTTAATCCTATTTTATCACGTTGGCCACAGGATCCGCCGGCTTCCAAACGTTGTTTTTCTGGTTACAGTCTGTCAGTCGACGGTTGTTTATGGCGCCACTGACCTGCACGCCGGATAATTAATAATAGTCTGATTCATCCCCTTCCAAATGCGCACGTCTACTCCGAAGGAGGACACGGCGCAGCTCCCCCCCCCCCACCAAAACTGAAAAATCTCTCTTAATTTAAACCTCCAAGACTCTGTGAGTCTCCTGTACACTGAGGCAACAGCAGCGGGAGCCCCCTCGGAGGTCTCACATGACTTATGTGACATGTTTCATTCATGGCTAAATATTTGAAACGCGTGTGGACGGTAGGGATGTAAAGGTCTTGCCATGTGTAAGGCATTTACAGCATGTAAAGTCGGAAAATGGACGTTTTTTGGGGGGGGGGGGCGGGGGGGGGGCATTTGGCACTGTTGTTCGAAAGGTTTGTCAAGATGAAACAATGTTATGTCATCAAGCATTTGAATGTAGCCACCAAGTGTTATTTTTGAGGCTGTTACGTTGCATTTACTGACATGAACGTTTTTCATTGCAACCTTAATGGCAGCTCTTTGGTGTTTACAGTATGCCTTGTGTGCAGATTACATTTTGAGACTGGATTATTTTTAAGAGAATGTTGTACTTGTAAAAAGGTGTTTTCTTCTTCTGAAGGTTTGTATTTTTTTCCTTAACCCTCTCCTGCACCCTGTAACCTGATAACATGTGAAGATGTCCACTGCAGTAACCGCTGTCCCTCAAAGGGTTAATTATGATAATTAATTTGCATAACATAAGTTATGTTTTTTTGTTATTTTTTTGAGGAAAGGGAACTAATGTAGTTGTAGTGAAATTATTTTCCTATTCATAAATACAAACCAGCATTGGAGAAAATAAAGGTAGGGCTCTCAAAAAAAAAAAAAAAAAAAATCCCGTGCATGATAGTCATTGAACTGGACTTTTGGCATGAATTTAAAATCACCTTAGATGTACTAATTATTATTTTTTGAATATTTTGTCTTAATTTGACTTGCAGGCATATGGTACTGATAACTAGAATAAATTACAGTTGAATAATTATGTTTTATTAATTACACAAGTCAAAGGCAAATTCAGTGAAGGCATTTTGTGTCCCAAAAGCTATTTTTGACACTGATTCAAAAAAAAATATATTTAACTTTTTTTTTCTAGCACATCAGATATTTTAAGTCATTTCATGTTTGACCTACAAAAGCAAAAGAAAAAAATCATCTAAAAAAAGTAAACATTTTGTTGATGTGTTATTTGCCATGTTTAATAGTAATGTTAATAATATAATTAATAATGTAATTAATGAATTATTATAAAATAAATCATGTTCTCCTGTTACAATAGAAGCATTTACGTACACTGAAAAAAAATGGTGTGCTGAATTTACTCCGTTTTATTTTGTCAAGTCATTGCACACAATAGAATCATCTGGATTTTAGATCCTTTTTAAATTTTTTTTTTTTTTTTTAATAGTAGATGGATAGTCTACTTCAAAAATGGATCCAGATGATTTTATTTCAGGCAACCGCTTGACGAAGTAAAACTGAGTAAATTCATGACACAATTTTTTTCTGGGTTTTAAACAGAGATGAATCGTTTAAATTTGGGGGTAAAATGCATCTTGAATGAAATAAAATAAATTAAATATGAAGTAAATAGTCGGGAACAGGGAACCGGTCTGCAGTCATTTCTTATTTATTTATTTTTATAACTTCTGGCATTCTCAAGAGGCAGGGTTGTATTTCCTTTTGCTCACTTTGTTTTGTAATTAACACACAGAGCTAAATGTCTTCATGTGAACTGACCTCAAGTGAAATGTGAGGCAAGTCTTTCAGAAAAACATGCAGTTGGAGGTTTAAGTGTCAAAAATGACACGTTATTACAAAGATTTGAGAGAAACGTGTCCCATGTTCAAGAAAAGTTTGTGTGTGTGTGTGTGTGTGTGTGTGTGTGTGTGTGTTTTTCCAAATCAGAATTACAAGATGGAATGGCACCATCAAGTATTGGTTCTTGATATCGGTGGATACTCAATGTACTTGTACTCGGTCAGAAAAAAAAAAAAAAGCGGTGTCAGTGCATTCCTGGTAAGAGTGATTCATTTTCAAAAGAGCAGCTGTTTTGGCTCAACTTCTGACTTTAACATCTCCTTCATGGGCAGATGCCGTAAGCGTCCTCTCCTCTTGTGCTGTGGGCTAATGGTTGTATCACCTAACGGGTCTTTACAAAACGTTCTTGTCTTTGTGTAATGAAGCTTGTAATAGCTGAGCACTGACAAGACACGTCACTGAACTCATCTGCGGCTAAGCTGCGGAGTTCCCATCTTCTGTTACGGTTGAGCCTGCGTGGCCTCATCCACTTAACACGCGTGTCATCCGTGGCTAGACAAAAAGGGATAATATTGGGCTGAGTGCTAAACCTTTGTGAATCATGTTCTGTTTACATGGAATTTAAGGGGGAATTCTTCCAAAAGGTCATGAACTATGTCGCATACAGAAAAGGCCTCACCAATATAGCTTTTTATTTTATTTTTTTTTTTAAGACTGATGACAATTTTCATTATTTGGCAGAATACAAATTCAAATATCCAATTGTTTAATTAAAAAATATTTAATCAGAATAAGAATAAGAAAACCTTTATTTGTCTCACAAAGGAGAAATTCCCAATTTACAGCAGCAAAGTTATGAAAGGAAGAAAGTAGAAGAACAAAAAGTGTCCAGGAGCTGCTGTAAAGGCAGCCACTCACGCGGCGCCATCTTGAAGTCATAATGACATAATAACAAAAATTTCATCAATTAAATACATTTCTGTTGGTCCCTTAACGTTTACAACGATCAATATATGAATTGCAAGCAATGAATTGCAAGCCCCGATGCCACTGTTGAAGACCAGGTGGCAAACGATTTTTTTATTTTATTTTTGGGGGTCTTTCAAAACATTTACTTGCTGCATTTAATGAAAAAAAAATAAATTGGTTTATACTTGAGGACACTGCACAGTTTATTTAAAGCTCAATTGTTACCGTGTGACAACTAAGATTAGCATTTTTCAGTATGTAAGCCTAAGTAAATTGTTTTTTTTTTTCTTTTGTACCCAATAATTCAGGCTGCATTCTGAAGCTTGAAGGAATAATACAAGACAATACGAGACATCTTTATTAGCCTGAAGGAATAATACAAGACAATATGAGACATCTTTATTCATGTAGCGCTTTCACAACAGCTGCGGAATTTCAAAAACAACCATGATCGATAGTTTTAGGAAACAAATGGACGAAATATGCGCTATTATTCAGGAACTTTTACTGAATAATAGCGCATGGAAAGTTTATAGTCATGGCATACTGTACAAAAACAATTTTAGTGACTACAAAAACTACATTGTCTACAATTGTTCATTTTCTCATTTAATTAAAAAAAATGTCCAAAATAATAAATTGGGATAATATAAATTACTAAATAAACAAATAAATAAATTAGACTTTAATAATTAGCAATTATTGAATGTAAGATATGTCTGAAATAATTAAATTACAAAAAAAAACCCCAAACAACTGGGATGTAATTGAATATGTAGTTCTTGGAAATATTTAACATTTGGAGTTTTAGAGAATCAAGATCATCGCCCACACATATTTCCAAAAATTGCGTGTGGATTCTGCTTCCATATAAAATAACATTAACCCTTTGATGCACCCTGTAACCGGATAACATGATCAACTGTCCACTGTAGTGACCGCTGTCTCTGAAAGGGTTAAAACGAAGAAGGCCACAGAAACACAAAACCGGACTTAGGAATGAGGTTTTGAGAATCCGAACGGTTCACCTAAGCTGTGAGGATGCGGACAGATGTTTGGATACAGAACGAAAGCATTTAAAAGCACAAACAATGCCTCTGTGTCCAAGAGAAGACCGTTAGATACTGGAGATACTTTAGAAACCGATCCCACATGGAACCTGGTTGTTAAAATGCTTCGTTTTAACCTTCAAGGCTACTAACGTTTAGGGTTAATGGGTTTCAGGTTTCATTTTCAGGACTCAGTTCACATCGCATCGGGCAAACGGTTGTACAAATCTTGGTTTTCAATGAGGTCATGAAAAGTCACTACCACCGGGAGTTTGGTGGATTTAAGGCGCAAAGAGGACACATTTTATTTTCTTCATGACCACGACCAAAAAAGTGATCCCCCGCTACCTGCAGAGCTTCAGGTAATGACAGAGCGCCACGTTATCCTTTCGATCTGGTCTGGCTCGGTATCTGCAGCAGATCACACTGAGACATGACCTTTTCTCTTTCCTGCTGCAGGTCCCCAAAAGCCCATCAGGCGTTAGATGATACCTCCATTTTTTTTTTTTTTTTTGGCTCACAAGAAAAATACACATGATGGCGAACAGCTTCGGAGGGACCATAAGAAAAGATGTTCAAATGGGGAAAATCTCGGTCTGTCTGGGGAGGTGAATTATTTTCACAGACTGTCTTGACGGGGACACAGTAGGGCAGATATCAACGATACTGGGAAATAATCGTATGAACCGTACCCTGTTCAGACAGGTGAATGATGGTGCGATTATGCGACGTTTAGCGAGCACACACGCGAGAGCATGCCAGCATGACACACGGGAGTTTAAGTTAAATGCCTTGCTTGAGGGCACGCTCTCAACACGGCTCTCACTGATGCGCGAAAGACCCCCGCGCAGATACTTGAGTGCTTTGAGGTTTTCTTGGCGAAACAACAACAACAACAACAAAAATGGCCAAGCAACTATTACACTCATACCGCCGCAACTATGTTTAACATAATTCACACCGTGTTGTTGGTGCGTCTCCAATCCATATCAAATCCTGTAAAGTAAATGTAATGCAGAAGATTAATACCTTTTCATGACTTCAAACTGATTGTACGAAACGACATATGGTACCAATAGCGAGCGATTTTTTTTTTTTTCCAATTGCGGCTCCAATCACAGTTGGCTGCAATGCAAGTTGAAGAAAAAAAAAAATTGGACCTCGAATATTGTTTTCCAGATCTTCACTGTTCCCTTCAATGACCTCTTGCAAGTTGAGCGCAAACAACATACTGTAGTGATCCAGTCCGAGATTCTCTCAGAACACATCTCCGTAACTTGAGATAAATATAAAGTGTATGTGGTCACACGGTGGGATAAAACCTGGCTTAGTTAAGCCAACACCACATTGTGATCTGTACTGCTGAGAAACGGCAACTGACATGACGCCGCCAACCCGCAGGGTCACAGAAATTGAAGAGACAAAATAAAAAAATAGCCCTTCTCACTATATCTACGAAAACAAAACAATAGCCCTTTTTTTTATCTCAAAGGGAGAGCAAAATCCCCCACTATGTAATAAATATGTCATAAATAAACTGGCATTTTGGAAAGTCCGATATGGGTATACATCCTTGAAAGCAATTTGTTCAACATTATGTGGTTGGAACAGCTGATTACGCCCATTTTGGAACAACAACAAAGTTTTATAAACCATGAAGAACTATTGAAAAACAGTTCAATATTTCAATATTCTTTACCCTTGTTGGCACACACAACAACGTCAGCTTGACAAAGTTAGCAAATAGAGGAGGAGCTCTTTTCCAAACCAAGATAATAGCCAAATTATGGGAAAGAAAAAAAAAAAAGATCGCTCTTGCTATGCTGTTCATTGTGTGCGGACTCAATTATCTTTTATTGAACATGCTCAGGTTCAAGTTAACTGCACTCCAAGGGCTCTATATTCATAGACAGTGTATCTGGGCCGGCTGATTTTCATATCGGCGCAAGGTGAGCTGCATGTGACGATTGGGAGGAGCGGTCTCGGCCAAGATGGGCGGGCCTGCGCAGCAGAAGGGGTGTCTTTGAGATCCGCCTCACGGAGTAACAAATTGGTGGTAGAAAGTTGATCTAAAGGCCTGCATACCACATGTAACACCGGTGAAGGGTACACAGCTGGTCTAACGCAATTCATGTATTTTATTTATAAATATGTGAGGAGCACCAATGTATTAGCTTTATTGTATTATATATTTTTTAATCATTTGGGCAGCACAAGAATGCCTTTTTGCCAGTGCCCACTTCATGGCGCGGGGTGCTTTCGCAATGTCAAGTCTCGAGTGCACGCCGCATGTAAAGCGAATAAAGCAGCCACTTTGATTGGCCATGAGTGAAATGAGAGGTGACCATTTCCACAGCGACCGTAAAGTATTCACGGCGCTTCACATTTCCCACATTTCACGTTAAAGCCTCATTCCAAAAATTCAATTCCCTTTTTTCCCCCCTCTCAAATTTCTACACCACCAACACACAACATCCTCTCCATCCATTCATCCATCCATCCATTTTCTAATCCACGTATCCTCAATAAAGTATTCACGGCGCTTCACATTTTCCACATTTCACGTTAAAGCCTCATTCAAAAAATTCAATTCCCTTTTTTCCCCCTCTCAAATTTCTACACCACCAACACACAACATCCTCTCCATCCATCCATTCATCCATCCATCCATCCATTTTCTAATCCTCACGCACACACTCACACCTAGGGACAATTTAGAGTGTTCAATCAGCCTACCATGCATGTTTTTGGAATGTGGGAGGAAACCGGAGTACCCGGAGAAAACCCACGCAGGCCTGGGGAGAACATACAAACTCCACACAGGAAGCTGGAGCCGGAATCGAACCATGAACCTCTGCACTGTGAGGTCGACACGCTAACCACTCGACCACGGGGCCGCCCTCTTATGAGGACATGCGGGATTTAAAAAAAAAAAAAAAAAAGGATGAAGTTCAGACGGACACAACCTCCACACAGGAAGCTGGAGCCGGAATCAAACCATGAACCTCTGCACTGTGAGGTCGACGCGCTAACCACTCGACCACGGGGCCGCCCTCTTATGAGGACATGCGGGATTTAAAAAAAAAAAAAAAAAGGATGAAGTTCAGACGGACACAGTGAGTTAGTCTAACAGGTTGTAATTAATATTCGTAAAATTTGAAAAGCTGAGTCAAAAAGGTCATTTTTCTCAGAATAATCAAATAGGACTGACGGCATTTTGGAAAAAGACATTCTCAGATCACTGAGAAGCACCCGCCCCCTCCTAATTAAACTACAATAGTGCAAAAAAAAAAAGACAGTGGAACTTTTCAAGCGGAACAGCTTCAAAGTCATACAATTTTTACAAAAAAACAATACAAGTCACAAAAACATTACAATCAAACCTTCATAACTGATATTATGCAAAAAATAAAGACAAAATCACTAATTTGATACCATAAATTAATCTAAATTGTTAAGTCTTTTAGAACTCTTCTCACAGTCTTACAACTAAAAGACGAAAAGTGTTTTGCTAATTGTTGTATGGAACGCAAACATGTCTATTTTTTTTTTTATTTATTAATTTTTTTGCAGGAAAGATAAATTAACATGAGTAAAATGAAAGTGCAACGTAAAAGGAAGAAATTGCTTGTGAAAAAGAGGAACAGGAAGAACGCTATAAAACGTCGAGCCAATGGATGACCTGTTAAAAAGGCATTTCTGTTTTATAGGCTTTGAAACCCTACTTGGAAGGCCCTTGTTTGTCTCGGAGAGAATCTGTACTCCCCGGAATGGGTTATTCGCCAGATGGGATTCATGTTTATTCATTTCATGAACTGGGACCACATTTAAATAACCAAAAGGCAATGCGTATAATACGTAATCTATTCTGCAACATGTCCGAGGTGTGACCTTGATCATCCAGCAGCGCAAGGTCGGAGCACTTCCCGAGGTTTCTAACATAACAAACTATGACGTCGTCATCATAGTCTTCTGCATCTCTCCGCCTTACCAAAATAGCCAAAGTGCATTAGCAAGACCGTCTTTTTACGAGATACCGCACGTGTAATGGAAGACTGTCGAAGCACAGGCATCATTATGGAACGCGCCATTTCTCAGCATTCTCCGCATTTGCGGATTAATTTGAGCCTTATGTGAGATCCTCCTGTGGCTGCGGCATTGCGGTGCGCTGAGGCCAGCTGCCACTGAACTGACCTCTAATTATCACAGCTTTTGTGTCCTTGAGAGTGGGTGTGTGTTTATGTGCGTTCCAACAGTCTCCATAACCATGTAAATCCCCTTTGAAACATCGTAACAATTCCAATGTGTGTGTGTGTGTGTGTGTGTGTGTGTGTGTGTGTGTGTGTGTGTGTGTGTGTGTGTGTGTTGGGAAAACACACATATAGACTTCCTCTTCATACATGAGCTCCGGTTGCCTATGTTTCCATATGTGTGTGGCATATAAAATCCGATTTAGTGGCGTTTACAACAATGTCGGAAAGGGGGGAAAAAAAATTTAAAAGCTCCGTGCAATCTTTTTCACATGGTAACCATATCCATTCTGGTGTGGTATTTTTCTTCATGCCGACATGTTTTGAAAGAATAACCGACGGTTTTGAATTAATGTAGTTGTTACTTGTCGTGAGATTTTGGATGAATAAAAATAGTGATGATCTGAAAAATGGGCGAAACTAAATCACATCTCTTTCAAATCGTATCTCATTCAGTGGAATCATCACTTTGTCGACTTAGCTGGCTTCTGTAAAAAAACAAAAACAAAAAAAAACACATTTGTGTCACATACGAGTTGTTTTGCGCTTCTTATTTCACTTGAAGTGCAAGTTAAATGTTTGCTAATTTCTCTGCCAGAATCGAAAAGTTCACACTTTTTTTAACCCAATCAAATAAATTCATTTTTTAACCTAATCTTTATTGATCTGCGTCAATGTTTTCTCTACTCAAGATGTAATCTTGCTCTGTTAGCATTCCAACAGCTAGCAGGTTAGCATTGTATCAATTCTCATTGAACATAGTACACAACCAGAAAAAAAAAAAGTCAATCTTTGTCTCCCTGCCTGAGTGCTTTCTCCACTCACGTTTTATCTTGCTAAATGTTGCCATGTTAGCATTTGAGCTATTCTCTTTCACTATACAGTAGTGCCTGACCACGAGTCACAAACTTAAATCATTAGCTTGACTTCCCCTTTGCTGCTGTTAATACAGAGTTGCTGCTTCAGAAGAAACTGTCTTTTAGCTAATAAGGTTTCGTTGATGATGTGACAAATGTTTTAGGCCGGATGTGTCTTGCTTCGCTGGGTCTCCGCCATCTTGTGAACTTGTCCCTAAGGTTCTGAAATGGCCGCGAGAGGATGAAAAACAGGAAACATGGTGAGCCATCCAGTGAATGAAATCTCTCATAATGCGGAATGTCGGGAAGACCAAGGTGGTCTTCATTACTCCACTTTTTTGTTTTTCTATCTGTGTGAAAGCTAGTATTTTAAAAGCAGATCAAGATTCGTTCATTCAACATATGTCGGGAAGACCGAGGTGGTCTTCATTACTCCACTTTTTTTGTTTTTCTATCTGTGTGAAAGCTACTATTTTAAAAGCAGATCAAGATTCGTTCATTCAACAGCTGTGCCCCACCTGGTGATGAGTGTGTGCATGTTAAGTTTGCATGAGGGCGGATGCTGTTATTAGTTCATGGTCACCTTCCCTTCTTGGCAGCGAGTAACGCCTGCGCGGAGTGCGAAGGCGGGCCAAGCCACACACATTTTCATATGTGGCGTTGCTGTTTACGTCCCAAGGTTTCATTCTCATGCTATATGGATTAAGAGCCAGTGGTGCTGTCTGCTTGGGATATAGTGTTGGAAGTCAGATATATTGCCTTGCGCGGTTCTACCTGGGAGAGCCGCGGAGCTCAAGAAAGCTGATCCTCTTCCCTGGCGTATGATCTGATACTGTATGTTTTTACTCTCGCAGTGATTTGACACTGCGGCGCATGAAGGCTAAAGCATTTTCAAGAAAGTTGTGTGTGCGCGCAACCCTTGCCAACCTCATCGGGAGATCTTGGATGGGAAGGCTCAAAACGTTCTAGAAAAATAATAATAACATGGGTCCAGCTCCCTCTGGGTTGAAATCCCAGCTAGCGCCAATCACAGGGGCAACGCTGAATTCCTGTCTGGAGATGCCAGAAGCTGTTAGAGTGAGCAACGGTGCTCACTCACTGAAATATCACAGAGGAGATTGAAGATGAGGAAAATTCTATTGAAGGAAGTGCTTGACTAAAACTAACACAAAGAGTGAAGGGTATTCTTTGGCTGTCATTTGTTGTTTTTTTTGTCCTTGTTTCTTGACATAGTTCTGCGCCTCTCTAAAGTTCCCTCATCTTTTACCTCAACTTTGCCCATCATGGAGTGATTGAATTTGCCGTATCTCGGCATAACAATCTGATCGAGTGACAGGTTGACCTCACCAGAGCACTCCACTTTCTCTAGTGACAGGTAAAGTCCTGTTCATGTTACAGAAGTGAGTGGCAAATGAGCACAGAGGGGCATTCAGAGATGAGTTTTCACGAGCCGCTCGCTTTTCTTTGGATATTGACGAATTGTTAGTGTGTTCATGACCGAAAGAACACGATCCAAGGTACAAGTGGCCGAAATTATTTTCCCTGAGAGACTCAGAGTCGAGCCGCTGTTCGTCCACGTCGAGAGGAATCAGATGATGCGGCTTGGGCATCTGGTTATGATGCCTGCTGGATGCTTCCCTGGTAAGGTATTCTGGGCACGTCCCACCAGGAGGAGGCCCCACTGGATGACCCAGGACACGGTGGAGAAATTTTCTCCCCGCTGTCTTGGGATTGCCTTGGGATTCTTCCAAAAGAGCCGGACGAAGTGGCTGGGGAGAGGGAAGACTGGGCTACCCTGCTAAAGCTGCAGCCTGCGCGCGCTGGTCAAAAGGCAGAAGAAAATGGATGCATCGATTGATGGATGTGTTCTTTGATATCCTATCCTCTCTGTCCTGTGATTTGGTGATGATGGCGGTGCTGTCATACAGTCTCCTTTTGACTAATTTGTTTGTGTATTGTTGGGTGCTCGCTCTGAGTATCATTTTCATGTCCAGGAATGCTATGGAGTTTTATAACAATAATTTGCTCCATGTTGTTTTGGTGGTCTTTTCAGCGGGTCCATGGATCTCCTTCAAAAACTGATGTTAGAATAGTTAGGTGCTGTTTTTAAACCCGCTCCTGTGATGCAAGAAGGACCGTTGAAGGTTGTGCGTATGTGCAGAAAACGGGTCCAGATAGCATTGGGTTACACCACAGCCTGTTGCGCTTTGTTGATTGTCCTCTTTGCACTGACGTCATTTGACATTCATACCTACTTCATAACCTACAAATTGGCTGATCCCATTACTGTTCGGCCTGTGGGACGCAGAAGATCAAATTCCCAGCTGTGTAAGAGTTTAATGGATGTTATTTATCCTTGAAGCCAAAAGGGAGCTCCCATGTGAGTACAAGCCATTTGGGGTTAATGTGAAATCCTCCCTATTCCTCCCCATTCAGGATGATTTATCCCTTTGACATAAGCATCAGCATGTGTTTAGCATGGATGGAGACACATCAGCTATGATTGCTGCCCATTGAGGTTCTGGGAATTATTTGTTAACCGTCAAAAGGGGGGGAACAAAGCATGATTGACCTTACACCCGAACAAGGCTGGCAACTACGTTGTGCGTATTAGGCATCGTATTCAATGAACCTCAAAGCAAGTGCCAACAGATGGCAAATTGTCATTCTTGCTAGCATTGCGGCATAAAGACTCAAACCAAAGCAGCGTTTGTGCAGTCATCAGATCTCGGGCCTTTAATCAGGGGAGAGTCTGGATGTGACCTGAGGTGACGAGTGTCCAAGAGCTGGCAAACAGCATTCTGCATGTCCAAAGCCTTGTAGAGAGCTTATGATACACTATTGTTCCTACTCTAGGTGTGTTATCGCCCTCCTTCACTATTGTTCCTCCCCATCCACTCTCCCCGCGTGGCTTCTATTCTTAGCTCCATTGTAGCTAAGCTTACAATGACATGCTGGCTTTTGTGGCACAGTGTCAGACGCCACAGGGTAGCCACAAATGTATCGATATATGTTGAGATAACGTTATACTCGGTTCGTTCTCAGAGCTTGAGAGGATTCAAATGAAGTCATTGGTAATCAAATTCTAGGGGTAAAATGATGACATACAGTTTTTTTTCTGTTGGCTTTAAATTTGATCTTGCAGCCATAAATGTCTCGAAAGATGTACAATTAGAAGTGAATATTGTCTGGAAAATATGCTTCAATAGGCAAACAAAACCACAGAGGTTGAAGCATCATCATGCGTGACATTTGGCAAATTGCGCGAGAACTCAGAGAACATCTAAAGAGATGCCAAACTCATTTTTATCTTAGGCCACATCGTAGTAGTGGTTTCCATCAGATGCCGGGCTGTGAAAATCATCCATCCATCCATCCATCCATCCATCTATCCTCTACAGTGCTTACTCTCACCAGGGTCACAGTTGTGCTGGAGTCTATCCCAGATGATTTGGAGAAAGAAGGCAAGTACAGCCTGGATTGGTTGCCAACAAACCACAGGGCACATTCAACCCCTGACAAAATTTACGGAATGACCAGACTCGCAGGATGTTGATTCTGTTGTTCACTTGTGTATGGAAAAAAAAAAACAATTAACAGACATGACACATAACTAAAGTCATTTCAAATGACAACTCTCTGGCTTTAAGAAACACGATGAGAAATCAAGAAAAACATGGTAGCCAGTAACAGTTTTTTAGACCAACCAGAGGGAATAAAAACTGTCGAATCACTCAATTCTGATGAAAATATGGAAGCATGGAAAAAAATAACATAGCAACACTTCAACGCACAACTAGTACTTTGCTGCACCACCTCTACATTTTATGATAATTTACAGTCTCAGAGGCATGGATTTAATACGTGCTAAACAGTACCGTATTTTCCGGATTATAAATTTTTTGGGGTAAATTTATTTGATAAAATCCAACACCAAGAACAGACATGCCATCTTGAAAGGTAATTTAAAATAAAAAAGAGAACAACAGGCTGAATAAGTGTACGGTATGCTAACGTTATGTGATGCATGAACAATGAACTAAGAATGTGACTGCTAAGTTCACGTAACATGTATATTAAGAGTTATTCGGATAACTATAGCATAACGAACATGTTAACAAGTTTACCAAACCATCAGTGTCTCGCCTGATCGCGAAATCCAATGAAACCTTCATCCTCTATCTCAGTTTTAAACAACTCCACCAACTCCGGAGGTCAAAGATGCGGCACTTCCTCTTCTATGTCGCTTACGTCAGATTCATTGTGGGCCTATCAATAAAGTCCTAGAGCGCCCTCTTGCAGTTTAATGTGAAAATAACATGTGAAGTGATATAATAATGTGTTAATAATTTCATACATAAGTCGCTCCAGAGTATACATCGCACCCCCGGACAAACTATGAAAAAAATTGTGATTTATAGTCTGGAAAATACTGTACTCTTCATTAATCTGGCTCCACCTTTCTCTGATTGATTTTGCCAGATCAGCTTTGCAAGTTGGAGCCTTGTCGTGGATCTTTTTCTCCAACACTTAAAACCAAAGATTTTTCAATTTGATTGAGATCCGGACAATTTGCAGGCGACGTCATTGACCGCGTGTCTCTTTCTTCAAGGAATGTTTTCACAGTTTCTGCTCGATCATCTTGAAAAATGATTTCCTCAACCCCAAACTCCCTTTCATTTCATGGGATAAGAAAAGTGGAATGACATCCATAGCCACAGCGCCTTTAGCTGAAATTCAGCCCAATATCATCAATGACTGTGGAAACGTATATGTTTTCTTCAGGCAGCCGTCTTCATAAATCTCACTGGCGTGGCACGAAACAAATCATCACCTTGCTCAACAGAGATTCACAATTCATCACTGAATATGACTTCCATCCAGTTATCCACAGTGCACAGTTGCTTTTCTTTAGCCCATTGCAATATTGCGTGATGAATTGTACATACAAGGTGAGTGGGCCTCAAGGTTAATTGGATGGACAGGACAAATATAATACCGGAAAAATATATACATTTTGAGTGAGTTGAATTTTGTTAAAAAAAAAAAAAAAAAAAAGCACATACCAGGAAATGAGTTCTTGCACTTGTTCGTTTGCTGTTCCGCAGTTTTGTGCCATCCTTGAATGGTAATATTTATACACAAGAGTGAAAAGAATCACAGATGTGGTCAGTTATTTTTGATTGTTGAAGCCTTTGTAAAAAACACAATTACGTTCAGCAAGACACATGAATGAGACACACTATATTTGCTTGAGTGGGCCACCAAATATGATGCGCCTGATTAGATTTTAAATTTGACCTCTGGGATTAACTCCACAAGTGTGTTTTTTTTTCTTTTTCTCTTGCTTTTGTGTTATTCTGATGCTATCACAGCAGGGTGCTAGTAATGGCAAGGAGGACAGACGTGATTATGATTTCCAACCCTCCCATAGGAACTAAAACACAAGTGGAAACAGCATAAAGTAACACAAAAGCGAAACTACTGCTAGCGCTACAGCAAAATCAACAAAAATATAGTATAGTAGGGAACTTTTTTTTCTGACCGGGTACATTAAGTACCACACTTAATGGACTGAAATTTATTGTACGTGATTTTTTTTTGTTTGTTTGTTTAGGTCAGACATGGGCAAACTACGGCCCGCGGGCCGGATCCGGCCCGTTGGTCTTTTTAATCCGGCCCGCCGAAGGTTGGTACAGTACACAATTAAGGTTCGATGTAAATTATTGCATTCATTTCATTTGGACTTGTAATACAGGCATTTAAACGCCAGGTGGCGCAGTTAGTTGAAGTCACAGAGCACAAAGAGGGAGGGGGAGACGATACGGAAGCCCGGAGTAGCACTAACTCAAGTAAG
>NW_017806158.1:433645-453685 GCF_001891065.2 Hippocampus comes
TTGTAATGTTTGTAAAAAAAAAAAAAAAAAAAATGCACATACCAGGAAATGAGTTCTTGCACTTGTTCGTTTGCTGTTCCGCAGTTTTGTGCCATCCTTGAATGGTAATATTTATACACAAGAGTGAAAAGAATCACAGATGTGGTCAGTTATTTTTGATTGTTGAAGCCTTTGTAAAAAACACAATTACGTTCAGCAAGACACATGAATGAGACACACTATATTTGCTTGAGTGGGCCACCAAATATGATGCGCCTGATTAGATTTTAAATTTGACCTCTGGGATTAACTCCACAAGTGTGTTTTTTTTCTTTTTCTCTGGCTTTTGTGTTATTGTGATGCCATCGCAGCAGGGTGCTAGTAATGGCAAGGAGGACAAACGTGATTATGATTTCCAACCCTGCCATAGGAACTAAAACAAAAATGGAAACAGCAGAACATAACACAGAATCGAAACTACTGCTCGCGCTACAACTAAATCAACAAAAATATACTATAGTAGGGGACTATAGTAGGGAACTTTTTTTTCTGACCGGATACATTAAGTACCACACTTAATGGACTAAAATTTATTGTACATGATTTTTTGTTTGTTTGTTGAGATTCTCCATTTAAAAAAAAAAAAAAAAAGGTTCTCCATTTAAAAAAAAAAGTGTACTGTATGTCCTATTAGAGTGTAGCAGCCACTTTCAAAATGTAGTGACATTTAAATAATTAAACATAGGAGCAGCCATTTTCAAAATGTAGTGACATTTAAATAATTAAACATAGTTCTGGTTCAGCGTATGTAAACCAAATCAACACCTTGCATTGTGTGAATGGGTCAGGATGAAATATGTTCCGGAGTTATTTCTTGAGTCTACGTGACCAGTGTTAACATCCTCGGGGATCAAAGCCGAGCAGAAAAAACACACAGCTTAACAAGCAGCTGAGTCAGCCGCTCACCCTTCACCACACTTTGGAAGAACGAGCAACATGAAACCATCAAGTGTGAAACTGTCAAACATGTTCTTGATTCGACAAACACTAACGTACACACACACACACACACACACACACACACACACACACACACACACACACACACACACACACACACAAACACAAACAAAAGGGTTCTTGTTTTTACCAGCAGTTGCTTGGTCTTTTTTTTTTCCTTGCTATGTTACGAGCTTCTGAAACACAGCCACTTGAGTAAAGTGGGAAAAAAAAAACCCTTTCAGCTGTTTGTTGTATAGGCCAAAGAGTCAAACACACAAATACAAAATTAGGACACTCGAGAGGAGCTACGGTAGGCCAAACAATCATACGCAGACTCATCGGCCAACTCGACTGCAACTCCTATTGTCACTCACTAGGCCACACCCCCTTGTCGGTCTCCATACAACACTCCGGTTGTTGTTGTGACTTGGCTTGTTCCAGCATTCAGTAATTTTTACACGCACACGCGTGCACAAACACACACACACACACACACACACACACACACACACACACACACACACACACACACACACACACACACACACACACACTGCTGTAAATATGCTAGCAAATTGGTTTGGCCTTTTGTCCTCAGCAGAACACCACCCGGATGGTCTGCATTTGTTCACCTGTAATTTAATACGACTGCAACAAACAAGCCAAGCATTTTATTCTTCCTCTTTGAACAAAGGTTCTCTTTTTGTGCCGTGTCCTGAACTTCGCCAATCTTTAAACGGATGAGATTTTCGAAAAAAAATTCTTGCATCCGTTGCACTCTTGCGCAGGTCAAAAACAGCCAGATTAAGACCTCCCTGAGAAGGTGGTTTTCAAAATATTAGTTGGCGTAGTGATTCACGTTCATTGTAGGTAGCGTCAATAACAGCCGGATGAGATAATAAAGTGGAGCCCGTCTCCCATTAGCAATCAAGCCTACGGTGGAAGACTGGAAAAATGCCAGATGAGTCAATCACACCGGTGGTGCAACCACACGTATACATGAACACGCAGTCCATGTTTTGTTGCCTGTGCGTTTTGCTTCATTTTTGTATTCCTGCAGAATTAAGTTCTGTAGCTTTGTGTCTTTATTTTATTTTTTGCTCGTGCAGTTTACCCCCATTATCACAGGGTTTTCATTACAGCTCCCCATGCGAAAATCTGTGTAATAGAAAGACCATGTAAATAAACAGATTTTTAAATACAGTGGGGGGGTTTTATTACCCTGACTACTCTCTTTAAATACATTTCAGTTTAATAAAACAAGCTGTATGACGTATTCCTGTTCTCACTCTCTCGCTCTCCAGAAATGGGACACCATCGTAAAACATCAGTTCAGGAAATGAAAAGAAGACTCTCGCTTACTTTGTTCTCCAAATCGCCTAATGTGTCACTCTCGTTTCACGTTTACTGTAAAACTGATCCTTGAAACCAAAGAAAATGAAACATGGCATATTTCCACAGCAAAACGTTCAACCAAACCAGATGATGTCATCGAACAAAAGTACACTTGCTTAATGATAAGATAAAATAATGTAGTAGATGGGCAAATGGAAATTATGGTCATAAATTGTTCAAACTGCTATTTTAACACATATTGACAGTGACACGTGCACATTTTAATTTTGTATGTCCTGTTTGAAAAAAAAAAAAAAATCCCAAACCACAATTTAAAAAATATTGGAGGAAAAATGGGGGAAAAAATCTGCCCAAATGCTACATCTGCTCCTCTCCTTCGTCGGGCACTTAGGAGACATATAATTTTGCTTTCTTGACAGGGTTAAGGAAAATCTGCAGCTAGTTTCGCCGCTTCTTCACGATGGCACCCTGCTTGTACTCTCTTCCACACCCCTCTGATCAGCTGATCCCAAGCCTGTGAATGAACCACTTTTGATTCACACACACACACGGACTTTCTTGAGATGACTGACTTTCTTTCCTCGTCTCCCCCCGGTACAGACCTCGACTTCTTTAGATTCTCTCACTGCAGATCAACAATGTCATCTGCACATTTCATTATCCACAGACACTCCTGTCTGATCTCATCGGTCAATTACCCAAGCAAACAAGAAGGGGCTTAGAGATGGCCCTTGATGCAATCCCAACTCCACTTTGAAGTTTTCCGTCCCTCTGGCGGCATGCCTCACCACTGTCTTCCTGGAGGAATTCATACACAGAGATTCAAACTCATAACTTATTTACCTGATCCACCGGGCTATTTTGAAAAGAAAATATGGAAGTTTGACTGCCTCTGTTCAAAGCACAAAACCGCCACGCTGCCCATCCAATGAAATTTGCCATACAAAAAGACAATTTATTTTTTCACTAATTCAGATTCAGATTCAGAAAACTTTATTTATCCCTGTGGGGCAATTAGATTGATTGGATGATGGTTGGATGATTGGAAAGTGGCCTGTTTCCAAAAAAAAAAACGGTTTCTAAATTAGAAACATTTCAAATTGCTTTATTACCATACATACTTACATTTCGACCTTCGTCATACTAATTTACATGGCCTTGAACCCTGCAAAGAGCACAAGATAACTGAAGGTGGCCCATGTGCCTCCAATAAGAAGTGGTAGTAAATGGGGGGGTGCTGGGGGGGGGGGTCAAAGTTGACTCTGCTAAGGCTGCCATAACATCAGAAGGTAGAGATACGAATCTGGAAAAGTCAATATTAGTCAGATAGGAGATATGAAGACAGAGACATCTCCAGATCAGCGCCCTCAGGACTTTTCAAGCTGGGCCCCTGCCTTCATCCCTCATCTATTTTACCGAGCTTGTACTCTGGGCTATCTAATCCATCTCATCTGCACTGATGTGATGTTGGGCTGCTCCTGCTCGCACAGCTGCCGGCCTCAGGAATCCACGTAGCACCTTTTTCTCTCAGCTCCACACACGGCCTCGCGGTTGAAGGCGTCATCGCTTTGTTGTGTGTGTGTGTGTATGTGTGTGCGTGTGTGTGTGTGTGTGTGTGTGTGTGTGTGTGTGTGTGTGTGTGTGTGTGTGTGTGTCGGCAACAATATCTAGACACATATTCACACTTAGGGACAGTTGGGAGTCTGCAATAAAAATAAGGCGGAAGCCATGTAGGGATGGGATGGACAAGTAAACTCCACCCAGGAAGAGAGTCAAACCTACAACCTCAGAACCGTGAGGCAGAATGACCAACAATATTGTGATTTAGAAATTATTGGTCCAGTTGGAAAACAGACAGGATATATGAAGGCAGATCTCCAACGACATCAAGCTGTTGGATTGTAACACTTTTTCCTTCATCTAAAAAAAAAAAAATACTTTCCTGAAATATAATATCGTCTTTTAAGGTTTTCCAACTAAGTCAATTGAATTTGATGTCCTTTCTTACATGCATCCAAAATGTTCCATTTTTACCCAGAGGCAGGATTTATAGTGCAAGGGCGTAGCAAACTCCGAACATTATCGCCATTGAAGATCGTGTAATTCATCTGCTTTACGAGGTCAACTGAGAGCATATGTACCCGGACCACAGATTATTAGTGACAAGTTATTTCTCAACAGTTCCACCAAAAGAGGTAAAACTTTGGACAGAAGATTTTGATTTCAGTTTCCTCTTGATAATAAACTTGAGGGAAGACAGGGAAGCATCAAATCAAAATTGGCATTCTGGTTACTTATTAAATGGAACAAATGTGAAGGAAACAACACTGGAGTGAGAGTTTTATTTTCAGATAAATATTCCAAGACTACTTGTGTTCAAGTTAAATTGAAAACCCGTACAGCAATGCACTTTAAGCATCATGGTGCTATTGCCAAAAACTTTTACATGGTCCACAGTGTTTTGGTCCAAGAAGAGACAGTGAACAGGGTATATTGTTTTTCCACAAACGTGACTGATGAAAATTATGAAACAAAAAGTACTGCGTAAATGCCTTACATTCCTTTGTTTGTAAATGTTTTAATCGTGTTGGGAAAACTGAGTTACCTCATGTATGAAAAAATAAGGTAAATACATGAAGTTGCCTCGCCTTGCCTTGCCTTACAGGTCACAAATCTGTCCCGGTTGGCTTAATTGCAGACTCGAAAATGTACATTGGTTGGAAGGTGAGAGCGAATGGTTGCAGTGATTCCCAACCAGTGTGCCGGAGCACATTAGTGTGGTGCGGGAAATTATTTATTAATAACAAATACCGTATTTTCCGCACTAAAAGGCGCACCTAAAAGCCTTCCATTTTCTTAAAAGCTCACAGCGCGCCTTAAAATCCGATGCGCCTTGTGTCTGGTCATTACGGTAATATTTCGACCCCAAAATGGCTCCTTGCTCGAGACATGCTGACAACGCAGAGTTCAAACTTAAGGCGATCGGTTACGCAGTTGAACACGGAAATAGAGCAGCGACAACGTTAACGAGTCAATGTTATAACTTCCTGTTGGTTAAGTGAACTGTGTCGCTGCTTTATTAAATACGTTTTACTGACATCTGATCGTTCTGTTGGCGTTTCCTTGAGCGTAGCGCCATCTAGTGGATGCATTGTAGATTGTATAATGCGGTGCACCCCATGTATGAAAAAAAAAGACAAAATAGGCCATTCATTCAAGGTGCGCCTCTTAATCCAGTGCGCCTTTTAGTGTGGAAAATACGGTCACGTGTCTTTGTCCATATATGCGAGCAACTTATAGTGACAGACGAATCAAATAAATGATCTTCTATTAGATGGCAACAAGTATGAAATTGACATATGTATCCTCTTTTTGTAACAATTTTGTCTGGTGGTGTGCCGTGCGATTTTTCGAACTTGAAAATGTGCCTTGGGTTGGGAATCACTAGTTGACAGTACACAGGTGACCATTCCAAGGTGTATTGCGCCACTTGCCTAAATCCTCCCGAGACCTTCATGAGGAAGGAGTTATAAAAAAATAGATAGATATATCAATCAATAGGATTCATTGTGATTCAATGCTAAGTTCTTAACTCATTTTTGAAGTATGGTCAGTGTTATTAATCCTTTCCTACACCCTGTAACCTCATAACATGATAAGCTGTCCACTGTAGTAGCCGCCGTCCCTGAAAGAACTCAGTAACAGGAGAGAGCGCTTCAAAACTTTTACCCCGTAGTGAATACGTATTATTCTTGTGAGCCGCTGCAACGTTATGCACAGTTTGAACATTACAACTGCGCTTCAGTATATGGAAAAACAATTATTGTCCTTAATGACTCAATTGAAATATATTGCCCATAAAAATTAAATGAACGTGTAAATAAAAGTTCAATAACAAGCAGTTGTTAAAAATTAAATACAAATGTCGTGTATTACAAAGTTAAATACAACTGAATTGTATTTTAGCAGTGATTCTTTCACAAAAACGCTAAAGGGATCATGTACACCATTAGTGGTACCCCAACCACACTATGAGAATCGCTGTGCTCAAACAACAAACACCGTTAATGCCTTTCTTATACAGCAGCTTGTAGGGGGCAAAAAAACAAAACAAAAAAAATTCTCGTTAAAGTTCCGAGCTTGTTAGCCATGCTTGGCAGGTACAAAAAAAAAAAAAAAAAAATCATAAAATCAACTCATAAAAAAAAACAAAAACTTGTTGCCAACTTCCTTTTAAACACCCCAGAGCACCAAGTGTACACAAATGCAGTTATGTTATACTTGAACACGTGTTTGCGGGCAACATGTGCGTCACCCCGAATCACGTACTTCGCCTCAATCTTACCTATTATGAACGCAGCAGAGAATTGGGTGGGCCGGTGGTTGTGACGGATTAAAAAAATAATAAAATGGATGGAAGAAGGCATGACTGGATGCACGGAAAAAAAAGGGATGATGACGTGATTCTGATGCTTTCCCGGATAGACGAATGACAGATTCATTTGTGCATAGATAGACGCTGGTGTGACTTGAATGAACACACGCACGACTGAACAGGCGGCCAAATAAATGCTGGCAATACATCGGCTTCCGATCGTTTTTCCGAACTCTTCCTTCTCACCTTGAATATCTTTGTTCCTCAAGAGCCACTTGTGATCCATTAGTGTCAGAGCTATCTCTTGCTGCCCACAGCATCTGGGACCCCCGTCTCTGTTCTGCTCCTTTCCAGAATGTTGTTTTTATGCCTTACAATGTGTATCAATACTGCAGTGGTGCTTTTTGGACTCATTTCCACTGCGTATGTCTTAGTTCTTCTTACTGCTAGACTTTCGTCCATTGACATGCTTCTCTTGTATGATTGGATAAGAGATATAAATCTGAGGTGTAGTAGTTCGTTGGAGGCTCAGTCGCTAACTGGTTAACGCATTGGCCTCATAGTCCAGAGGTGCAGTGTCCGATTCCTGGCCTTCCTGTGTGGAGTTTGTATGTTCTCCAGGTGCCGGTGTGGGTTTTCTCCGGGTATTCCGGTTTCCTCCCACATTCCATAAAATATGCATGGCAGGTTAATGGAGCACTTGAAATTGTCCCGACGTGTGAGCGTGAATAGTTGTTCGTCTATGAGGGCCCTGCGAATGGCTGGCATCCAGTTCAGGGTGTACCCCGCCTACAGCTGGGACGGGCCCCCGTGACCCTTGTCAGGATAAAGCGGATTAGAAAATGAATGGACGGATGGATGGATGAATTTATTCAATGTAACTGTTAATTCAAAACACAATTTTTTCAATGACTTCAGTTCTAATCGGTTTGCCGACATAGACGTGACCATCATCGCCTTGCCCGACTACGAAATGTCTGAAGTTGTCAAACCTTATGAGCTAATATGTGTATAAAAGGAGAAAAATCATCACCTAACCTCAACTTTATAGAGGACACATTCTTGAAAGGTAGATCTATCAGTGTGTGACTATTATTTTTTTGTATCTCATATTGCCGTTGGTGTCTGCTGTTTTTTTTTCATCCTTCACCAAACCGTCAACGGTAACGCCACATTCACATTTTCGACCCTGTACCGACATCCGAATAACATCATGCAGTGGAAAATCAACTTGCCGCAGCTGGTAATGATGAAGCAGAAAATGGAGGCAACGTGACACCTCAGCATAATAACCCTGACATGTGGAAATATAGCAGAAATTAGAAAAGTCTTTCCTTACTATTTTCTTCTGCAACTTCAGATGGGAAAATTGCGAATTTGTTTTTTTTTTCAGCTAATGTACACGTGGAATTTTTCTTGTTTTATAACTGTATGTCAGCCTCATTATTTGCTTGTAATCATATTCTAATGAGCCACAAAATTGGTTCACAGCCCAAGTACGACTTTACATGCAGCTTGTCAGATCATCAGCAGATACTCACTTTGCCCCTAGCTGTTTCGTCATTTGCCGTTACTGTTATGAACCGGGACGAAATTTTTGCAATGGCAAAGGCCTAAAGGAACATCTGATTAAATGCATTGGTCTCTTTCCAGTGGTCTTACATAAAATCATGTTAAATATGACGAATGCTGTTGCGCCCGCCACCACTGCTGCTGCAAATTAAAGTGACATTTATTTAACTTACCATTGCAGCAGACATTTTTTTTTCACTGTCACTGAAACGAGATGCCGACAATATAAATGAGAAATATGACGGATTTTCAACTTTCCACTTCCCAAACGGTTTATTATGCCTGATGTGAATTTGAGTTTATCATGCCTGAAAAGGAGCTTTGTAACAGCTGCATGGCACACTGTGCTCTATTTCTGATTTAGGCCATTTATAACCCCAAAGTATACTTTTGGGTTAGCCGCAGGCAATGCATGTTTTTCCCTGTGCACTCTCTGTTTTACAGTATGTATCACGTGTTGAGATACGCTTCCTCCCCATGTGCTTTTTCATCCCTGTGCGGGTTAAAACTGGCTCTTTTCTCCGGTTGGTTAGTCCTAATATTGTGAAGGAAGTTCTTACTCAAATATTTAACCCCGAATGTTTTTACACAAAGAGACCAACACTGTTCGTGGGCATTTAACCGGCACATTTTATCTCATCCTTCCCTTCCTTGCTGTCAGTGATAAGCAACTCACCAGCCAACCTTGGGAGCAGTCCAATTAGTCAACAGAAAATAAGGAAGCGGTCTTTCTTTTGCCACGGCATCATCATGGAAACGTCGAAGTACACGCCGTCACATCTGTGTATGGTATCATCACCTGCCATGACAGCACCTCCACCAATCAGTTTATGTTGTGCTATCAGACATTCTGCTCCAACACTTTAGACTGACAAACTCAAAACGTAAACGGTCAAGCTACCACCCATTCAGGCCCCCCAGTCCAACCTCTACAAAGCAGGGCATGACTCGAGGTAAATGCATGTGTACAGTGATCCCTCACTTATCACAGTTAATGGGGACCGAGATCTCCCGCGAAAGACGAAAATCCGCGAAGTAGGCACTCCCCGTGTACAGGTATATGTACATGTGTATTGTATGAGTATATATAATATTTATAAGGCCAAATTTAATGGTATACATGAATGTAGAAGTAAATGTTTGTAGTAATTAACATTATATTCTTCATTTTTACCATCTGAATTTACAATCCCAACATTTGATATATGATGTTAATCACAGTTGAGAATGATGGGCATGTTGTTAGTCGTACTACTTCAAGGGGTAACAATAATTAGAGGTGGGGGACTCGAGTCACTGATTTTATGCCTTGCAACTTGCCTGGCAAAAACATCCGAAGGACTCGACTTGCCTTGAAGTCCATGGCTTGTTTTTAAAAGATGACGTTTTTGGGGGGTTTTTTTGTGTCATGCGATGACACCGATCTGGTAACCTCGGCAATGGGCGAGAGCTGAAGCTGATTCGTTGAGAAAGCAAGTGCAGTGAAGGACAGAACAAAGATGGCTACATTTGGATTCAAGGATAATCTCTCTCATGAAACGCATGACGCAGATAAGACAGCCGTGTCAACTGTGATGCTAAAATAGCTAGGTTACTTGACAGTTTAGCTCACTAATAGCAGGTCAAATATTAACAAAACTCCAGATCAATTTTGCATGTAATTGAGCAGACAATAAAGTGAACAAATCCAGAAAGCAATTCCTATTGAAGCATAAGTTGTATTACTTTTCTGGTCCACCTGGTGTCTGTCATATTTGATACAGCTGGGTCACTATTAACTAATGGATGTCAACTCGACTGAACTTCATGAAGCGACAAACTACAAAAACCGCAAAGTTAATGCCTTTCATTCACTCATTTACACTCACTATGAAATACATCTTGGAATCAGATTAGCAACAAAAACAACGTACCGTATTTTCCGGACTATAATGCACTTCGAAGAATAAGGCGCACCTTCAAGGAATGGCCTATTTTAAAACTGTTTTCATATACAGTATAGGGCGCACCGCATTATAAGGCGCATAGAACAGAAGCTACAATAGTGGCTGCTGTTGCGTTATGCGTCCACGAGATGGAGCTACACTAAAGGGAATACAATACAGCACAGCTTTATTTATATAGAGCCTTCATAACCGCTGCAGCTGTAACGAAGCGCTTTACAGAATATTTAAAATACTACATCCAGAAAAAAATCTGAATATTGATCCACATATAAGGAGCATCGGATTAGAAGACGCACTGTCGGCTTTTGAGAAAATTGAATTCTTTTCAGTGCACCTCATAGTGCAAAAACTACGGGAATAAAAGTATATAAATTGATGTCATACTCTTATGTTGTTTAACTTTTAGAGCTCTAAATATACTTTTTTGGTGCTATATTCAGTGAAAAAGTATTTTACTATCACTGCAACATATGCCGTGACTGAGCATGACCGTATGACTGAACTCGACTTGTTTGAAATTTGGCGGCGACTCCATTTGATTGCTGGAGATTTTCCCACAGTAATTTCAGACTTGTTTGAATCGACTTACACCTCTGCAATAGCCTCATGTGAGCAAATAAACCCCTCCAAAAAACCCAACAAGAATACATGTTGCTATTTGGTAATTCGTTGTGCATGGAAAATATTAGAAAGGTTGCAAAGAATACATAACACAAACTTGGAAGCTAACAAAATGAAAAGCAAATGGTAACTCCCATTCCATCATTTAAGTAGTATAACGTACATTAATCTACCCCGTTGGAATGATGGCATGCAATACAGCCGGACATTATTTCCAGAAACAACAACATCATTACATGTGAAAACTTTGTAAGCTATTTCTTTAAGTCAATAATTCCCCAATTTGAAAAGGCTTTTTGATTCTGTGTCTTGTGTCAATTTTAGACCAATAATAACACACACACGCACATATAAGTCATAACGCCACCATTTTGACACTGGTGGTGGGCTTGGTATCCATTTCAAGGAACAGAAATTGGACTGCGACTATGAAAGACAAATCTGTGGATTGTCCCAAATCTCTTGTTACAAAGAGACAAAAGACAGAATCGCTTGGCGACGAAATAATGTATGTCCTGACATCGATATGTTCTGAGAAGAAAACTCTTCACTTGCTTTTAATAAACGCAACACACATGTAAAATTGCACTGGTCAGGATCGATAATAATCACAAAGCGAATGGTCTGTGGCTGTGTGTGTGCAGCAAAAACTTGTAACTTCATGCCAACTAAATTATCGCCATTTGACCGAAATGTATTTGTGCAATGTTGGCAAGGAGGCCTCGTGAAATAAATGAAGCGGCCAGAAATGTGGGAGACATTTTATTCATTTTGGATTAAAAGATTCAAGCCCAAAATATAACTGCTTCTAATGGCTTAATATTGCTACCACGCTGGAGCTAAATTCGTCATTTATTGGCTAAACGCTACTTTAAGGCCAAGAATTTGAGCCAGGATGGCCGGTGGCCAGTGTTGCAATGTCTGGAAATTAAAGACATCATAATGAAAGAGTAACTTTTATTAGACTGGGTTGTTGTTTTTTAATAATGCATGGGGTATTTTGTGGGTGGGGGTGTAGAGGAGGGTTATGTGGTACTGCACTGAGAACATTTCCCAAGAGTAAAAAAAAAGGTATTTGTTTGTGGGAGGCAGTTAAAGAAGTTTAAAATGTTCATGCTGCTCATGAGGCAGACCTGATCTAAGGTCTCTTCACCATAAACGCTCAGCCACTCACATGCAGGGCACGGGAACGGTATCCCAAATATCACCCTGGATTTTGGTATTGAACCGGGACACATATAGCCCAAGATACTTGGATTCCTGTGACGTGCAACAACAAGGGCTCAACAAATATTATGACAGCACATCATATGCCAAGTCCATCTGTAGAAGCTAAACCAAAGCTTAAAAGACACTCTGTTGCTGTACCGGATTGCTGTAATTGTAAATGTTCAATCCTTCAACAAATGCACACACACAAACACACACACACGCGCGCACACACGCACGCACACACGCACACACAGCAGCAACAAATTATTTGCATTGACAGCAGTGGAAAATTGTTCGCTCTTCCGGTCGCAACAGCCACTGAGGAAAAGGAAGATTCCTACTTAAATAGAAATGACCATCAATTACCCCCCCCCCCACACGGGTCCCAATAAATAAATAAACAACTGTGCATAACTATACACACATCATCTGTTTCTTGTGTATCCATTCATCCAATTTGCTGTAGCGTGTCTCGTGTTCAGGCGGAAGGCAGGCTGGACCCAAGACTGGAAACTTGTCAATCTCAGGGCACATAGACAGTCAACCAATCGCATTTTCATTCATAGAGTTCCTGGGTGGAAAGTCAACCCATATTGCCTGAACTGAAGTCAATGGAGTGAATGAAAAAAAAAAAAAAACACAAAGGATCAATGACACCGTTACCGGACTTGGACAGAACAGAAGCACTATGAGGTCCAGAATCTTCAGTGAGATCCCACAAACATTAATTGACATCCCTACAGATATACATAGCCCCCCCCCAGAAAAAAACCCTTTGCGATGCTATCGATTGACATCTTGGGAGTGATGGCAAACTGCTCCCCGCTGTCTAGCGGTGGGTCCGAATACTGTGAAGGTCTTCAAAACAGAGGCCCTCCACGTGTCTTGGTCGTGTCGAGGAACTGGAACTCGAAGGCCCTTCTGGAATAACAAGGAAAGCCTGCAGCAAAAATAATCCTCCCCACACACAATAGGGGAGTATGTGGACTTTGTCTCCGACACAGCTCTGAAAAATGTGCAGCGTGATAAGAACGCTGCCCCCCTTTATCATAAAAAACAAGGATACCGGTCTTAGTGAGCAGGCTTACCAGATTATCCATCTGACTTCCTGGCAGCCGAGGGGCTCTGGCGGCATTCATCACACAACTCGAGCGAGTAACAGAAACCATGCTGAAGGTTTCTGAGCGGCCATTGCGATTAGAAGCAACAGGCACAACAAACATTGTTGCCCCGGTGACCGTGCGCATATCTTGGTGAAACAATACGGTACTGTGGTCGAATTGATTTGATTTGAACATACGTGTGTGTCACTTGTCAGAAAATAGATTGCGAGCAGATGGTACGGATCGTCATTGACTGAGCGGTTTTGTTATTTATATAGTTTGGCTAACTAACCGTATCCCAGCGAATTATTTTCTGACTTCCTTCAATAAGAACGAGCAAATGTAATGTGACATTTTAGCCCCAAAACTTGGACTGTAACTCAAGCAAAGACACACTGATGCGTTTTATTCGGATATCCATTGTATACCGGCTCAAGCGGATAAAATGATTCTTCGTTAACCCTTGCATGCACCAATAATGATAACATGATAAGCCGTCCACTGTAAGTGACCGCTGTCCCCGAAAGGATTAAAACGCTGACTTCATCTTCACATGACATTTTAATTAAAAGAAATTGGGTGGAAGTGGCAAAACGTGTACTTTTTTCCCCCTCGCGGTGTCAGCGTTTGGGAAGCTCCCCAAATTTATTGCGTTTCTGTCATGGAAATCTGCCCCTGAAGGAAAAAAACAGCGGTGAACAAATTCCCAAAGGTTCCTGTGAGTTCATGATGTTCTATGAATGTGATAACGGTGGCAACGTACATTGATGGGCTTGAAAATCCCGAGAACGTCAACTGTTGACCATCTGGTGCTCTTTGAGTGCGAAATACATCAAAACAAACCTCAAAAGCTACAGTGGAACCTCCAAGGTCAAATACAATTTGTTCTGGGATGGATGCCGGTTGACCTCTAATTTGTTCCAATTTGCAATTGTTGATTTTTTCCAGAGGAACTATCGGAAAATGAATAATCCTTTTCAAGGTCAAAATGTCCCCCTTTTTTTTTTTAAAGCCGTACAAGTGATATTTTAGGTGATGTTGACTTATTGTCACTTAAGTCATCATTCAGTGAACTGAACAGCCATGACAGAGACGTGTTTACCGCTTTCCCATTGTGTAATAAATTCCATTTCATGATCTATGGTCGACATCCGTTTTTTTTTCCCCCCACTTCACTTCATCACCTTGGTACCTTATTAACTGCAAACACACACACACACACACACACACACACACACACACACACACACACACACACACACACAGACACACACACACGCATCTTAAGTCAAATTCTTTTGCAACGTCAAGCTTCCATAGGTACTAAAACAGAAGTGCAACACTCCTTGCCCAAAACAGACATAAAAGTGACACAAACTTCGTGTCGATTGTTCCTTTGTGTGTTGTATGAACACAATTAAGGAGTCCAGCGCGCCATTTGAAGGATCCCCTCCAAGCAAGGAGTTTGATTATCCCTTTAGTCTTGTTGCCCATGATGAAGACAACACGAACTGAGATCATTGCTGTAATCTGGAAATGCGGTCGCTATGGTTAAAAAAAATAAGTGATATAAGGCAAAGAAGTACCGGAAATGTGCTTGATAGCGATTCCAGATCCAGCAGCATGATGTGATGTAGTTGAGCTGATAGAATGCCTGGCTCGGTTCTCAGCTAAAAATGTGCCAAAAATTGCATTGTTGGTCTCATGAGGGCAGAAAATGGGTGGATTGTGTTAAAAGTCGTTTGCAAGCCCAGTTTAGGTGAGCTCAGAGAGACATAGATAAAACAATGCAAAAAAAACCCCAAAAAAGCGTTTCCCCATGGCTCGTTAGACATGTGCGAGGTGAGCATGTAGTCCTAATAGACAACAGAAAAGACTCACATAATGACGACATGGCTGAATTCCATTTGGCTGTGAGGGGTTGAAAATTCCATGTCGCGACTCCAAAGGCACTATAATCTGAAGTAAATTACAGTACAGTGAAACTCAGTGCAAGTGTAGGGAAAAAAAAAAAAGATTTCCGCCATATTAATGAATACTTTAAAATTCAAAGTGAGCTCAACGCAGACCACAGAACAAGAAAATCCATCAGTCCTGTTTCCTAATGTCCTCATACAGCAGCGCAGAACAATTAGAACGTTTATTTTTGTATGCAGACATTAATACGACGCACGTACATGAAAGTAGCTCGATGGCCGAGGATCTCTGTGACAATTTGGCTTTGCAATGAAAGAACTCAAGCGGCAATATTCATGAATCAATGCGACTCTCAAACCTGAGCTAACTTTAATCATGCTTTGACAAAACTTCATCTTTCGTTCTCCGTCCGCTGCTTGCATTTTAACACGTTGAAGCATACAAATTGGCTCTTTGCCAGCTCCATCCATCCATCTTCTACCGCTTATCCGGGGTCCTGGCTCTTTGCCAGCTCCATCCATCTTCTACCGCTTATCCGGGGTCGGGTCGCGGGGGCAGCAGCTGTAGCAGGGAAGCCCAGACGTCCCTCTCCCCAGCCACTTCTTGTAGCTCTTCCTGGGGTATCCCGAGGCGTTCCCAGGCCAGCTGGGTGACATAGTCTCTCCAGCGTGTCCTGCGTCGTCCCCGAGGCCTACTGGTGGGACATGCCCAGAACACTTCACCAGGGAGGCGTTCAGGAGGCATCGTAATCAGATGCCCAAGCCACCTCATCTGGCTCCTCTCGATGTGGAGGAGAAGCGGCTCGACTCTGAGCCCCTCCCGGATGACCGAGCTTCTCACCTTATCTCTAAGGGAGAGGCCGGACACCCTGCGGAGAAAACTCATTTCGACCGCTTGCCAACTGTTGTGCGATAGTCCCCCTGAAATGACTATCGACCTAGAACGTCATGTACCGGAGAAGGCCCAAGGCAAAATAGTTACACATTAACTTCATAACGAATGATTACAGTACTAAAAGTGAGCCCATGAAATGATTTGAGAAAATCTACATTCTGTAAGCGTGAAAGCTTACTGCGGGAGTCTTTGTTCTGTTCGAACCAGCCACTTTCCATTACGAAAGCTGCCGGTGGAGCCGACGAGACAATCTTTGCATTGATAAGACCAAAAACCTTTCTATCGTTCCAGGTGTAATGTTCTATTTATGCGCTGGGCAGATTTTGACAAAACGTGCTTTGCCCCAAGCAACGATCTGGAAAGCTTTCCTCTGCTAAGATTGATTCACACACACACACACACACACACACACACACACACACACACACACACACACACACACACACACAGACAAGCGCAACGCTGCGAGCCAAAAGCATGGATGCACCTGTGACGCACAAGATGAGACAATTGCACACATGAGGTCATTAATGAGGAGAGTTGTTAAACAACCTTGAAGAATTCCCTCCTAAACGCTGCTATTTGCGGCGATAGTGCCCATGTGCGTCCCATTATCACACAGCGGTACATAACTGCATTCTTGATGGGCCAAAAATCAAGGAGTTTAAAATAAATAAATAAATAAATAAATAAATAAATAAAACAGCATTAGTCATTGTTTCGTGCATCCATATATTCATTTTGTATCGCCCTCGTCCTCTTGAGGGTTGGGAGTAACTGAGATGTCTATCCAAGGTGATTGAAGGCGGGGTGCACTCGTTTTGGCATAGTTTGTCCTCTTTTTGGAGGGGTTTTGAAAATTGTTGAAGGGTGGCCCGGTGGAGCAGTGGTTAGCGCGTCGACCTCACAGTGCAGAGGTACTGGGTTCAATTCCAGCTCCGGCCTCCCTGTGTGGAGTTTGTATGTTCTCCCCAGGTCTGCGTGGGCTTTCTCTGGGTACTCCGGTTTCCTCCCACATTCCAAAAACATGTGTGGCAGGTTAATGGAACACTTTAAATTGTCCCTAGGTGTGAGTGATGTTGCCAATGTAATTATACTATTTGGAAAACACTGTTTTAAAAACTATGGATAGATTTTCACTTGACATAAATTTTAAAAGTTCCATATATGAGACAATATATATAGTCGCTAATGATGTAGTGGTACACACGCCGAGCTTGTGTGCGGGCAGCTTCCCACTCAGTGACGATGTGAATGTGGGTGTGAATGGTCGTGTGTCTTTATACATGCCATGCGACTGACTGGCGACCAGTCCAGGGTGTAGTCAGTCGGAATGGGCTCCAGCAACTTCTCGGGACCCTGTTCAGGATAAGCGGTGTTGAAAATGGATGGATGGATATGTGTGTGTAGGTGTGTAATAGGGAGGCGCTTCTCTCCACAAAAGATGATTCGATACGGATTTCAATGTGTGGGGTAGAAACCGATTCAAGGAATGGTCAAGAAGAAGGTGGAAAGATCAAAATAAATGTTGCTGAAAAACACCCACACATCCATTGTCTGAACCGACTTATCAGAATGAGGGTTGTGCTGGACCATACTATATATACAAAAACAATCGACTGCAAAATGACGGGAGGTTCAAAACAAATATTACAAAACTGCACTTTGACAGTCATGTCAAATTTTTAAAAGGAAAAGTCCAGATATGGATGAAGAGTATCAAAAATGGACAGATGGATGGGTGGATGGAAGTTTTACTGCCTCATTGAGTGCACTACAGGATAATTGAAGAGTCACTTCTGCGGGATGTGTTGACATCATGACCATGAATTGGGGGCCACTGTTTTTCCTCGACAACACATTGAAAATGGGCCTGTAGCCAGAAAGAAGAGTAGACATGATGTAATCCATGAAAATACAATGACTTCAAAACCTGTACATCATCGGCAACACAATTGGCTTCCATTAGGGAGACTAAACCATCATCCGGTACAAATCTAAACTTTCCCTCAAGTACAGTGACATGCCTTTACTTATTGTTTATGAGCGTCCGCTGCGGGTGGAATCCATTTTGTGCTGTATGTCGATGACTATAGTATTTCGGGTGTCAGTTGCATCATCCATCCTCCTGATAGATAATTACAGGACATGAAAAAGTTCTCAAGGATGAATTCCCAACACAATTGTCACACGAGTGCGATGACATCACCGCTCTTCAATTGAGCTCATTTGTTTGGTTGATTTATTGCTGGAAAGAAATTTAGTTCATGAGGCTGCTGCAACATGTGGAAAATGGGTCAGGGAAAGGTTTGGCTAAAAAGCAAAGGGTTTTCTTTATTGCTGAAACAGTATTGAGGGCACTGGGATCTAATCCAAATAGTCCGGTTTAGGAGATGGTTTCCGCAGCTGAGCCGAAAATCGTGCTCACTATTGACTGTCCAAGCGCATCGTCAGAGCAGGGCCAGGATGAGTGGAAACATCCAAGTCTGGACTTTGATTGGACATTGGAGTCTCCTTCCCTCCCCACTTATAACATTGTCTCGAGACACCTGTTCATTCCAGCTATGAAGCTAGTTTAAGTCCCCGAATGAGGTCTCAGCTTGCTAATGAATGACTAAGTACTTTCGAGCTCTGTGTTGACATGAAATCGCAGAGTTGGTGTCTCGCCAAAGCCGACGCTTGACTCTGTTGCATTTTGTGCTCAGTTTGTTCGAGAACCGAAATTTGTTCGTCATCCGAAGCATAAAAAACTTTTGGTCGAAAACCGAATTGGTCGAGAACCGAGATGTTCGAAAACCAAGGTTTGACTGTATGTGAATGAAAAAAGTAAATTGCACATTTGTCTAAGGAAATCTTAGGTGCTTCATGAAAGTTTTTGTGACAGATATGTTAATTAAATTTCAACATTTTCATAGTGTGCTTGTGCATCTTTAGAAAAAAACAAAGGAAAGACATATTTTGGTTATTTATAGCAGAGTATGGTGTAATTTTTAATGGTCCGGCCCACTTGACATCGAGCGAGGCCCAATGTGGCCCACAATGTGAAATGAGTATGACACCCATGCTATACATGGTCGTTTTTTTCGTCAAAAAACGCCTTACTATGCATGGTTGTTTTTTTCGGTTAAAAATGCCTTACTATACGTGGTCATTTTTTTCAGCTAAAAACACCTTACTATACATGGTCGTTATTTTTCGGCTAAAAACGCCTTACGATACATGGTCGTTTTTTTCGGCTAAAAATGCCTTACTAGACATGGGCGTTTTTTTTCGGCCAAAAATGCCTGACTATACATGGTCGTTTTTTTCGTCTAAAAACGGCTTTCGATACATCATCGTTTTTTTCGGAATAAAACGCCTCACTATACATGGTCATTTTTTTCGGCTAAAAACCCCACTATATATGGTCGTTTTTTTCGGCTAAAAACACCTTACTATACAAGGTCGTTATTTGCGGCTAAAACGCCTTACTATACATGGTCGTTTTTTTGGGCTAAAAACGCCTTACTACACATGGTCGTGTTTTTGGGCTAAAAACGCCTTACTATACATGGTCGTTTTTTTTTCGGCTAAAAACGCCTTACTATCTACATGGTCGTTTTTTTTCGTCTAAAAATGCCTTACTAGACATGGGTGTTTTTTTGTGTCTAAAAACGCCTTACTACACATGGTTGTTTTTTTCGTCTAAAAACGTCGTACCATGTATGGTGTTTTTTTTCGGCTAAAAACGCCTTACGATACATGGTCGTTTTTTTCTGCTAAAAATGCCTTACTTGACATGGTCGGTTTTTCTTCGGCTAAAAACGCCTTACGATACATGGTCGTTTTTTTCGGCTAAAAATAACTTAATAGACATGGCCATTTTTTTTTCGGCGAAAAACACCTGACTATACATGGTCAGTTTTTTTCGGCTAAAAACGCCTTACTATTCCTGGTCGTCTTTTTCGGCTAAAAATGCCTGACTAGACATGGGCGTTTTTTTTTTCGTCTGAAAACGCCTTACTATACATGGTCGGTTTTTTTGGGCTAAAATCGCCTTACTATACATGGTCGTTTTTTTTTG
>NW_017806158.1:453891-454352 GCF_001891065.2 Hippocampus comes
GACTATACATGGTCGTTTTTTTTCGTCTAAAAACGCCTTACTATACATGGTCATTTTTTTCGTCTGAAAACGCCTTTCTATATATACATGGTGTTTTTTTCCGGCTAAAAACGGCTTCCTATACATGTTCGTTTTTTTCGTCTGAAAACGCCTTACTATACATGGTCTTTTTTTCGGTTAAAAACACCTTACTGTATATACATGGTCTTTTTTTTCGGCTCCAAAAGCCTTAATATACATGGTCGTTCTTTTTGGCTAAAAACGCCTTCCTATACATGGTCATTTTTTTCGGCTAAAAATGCCTTACTATACATAGTCGTTTTTTTTCGGCTAAAAACGCCTTACTATACATGGTCGTTTTTTTTTGGCTAAAAACGCCTTCCTATACAATGTCGTTTTTTTCGTGCCAAAAACGCCTTACTATACTATGTCGTTTTTTTCGCGCTAAAAACGCCTTACTA
>NW_017806158.1:454728-475399 GCF_001891065.2 Hippocampus comes
GATCAGAGAAGAAGACAACAGCAGCCTCAGTCTGTCACTGAGACAGACCCAACACAGCAGACGCTATCAAGGACATGTGAATACTTCTTCTTTACACATATTATAGCACTCTCCTTAGTTTGTCAAGTGTAGGCAGGGATTACATTTAGATTTTATATGCTCGTGTAAATGGTTTAAAAATTCCTTTCTTCATAAATCTCGTTAAATCTTAAAAGTGCATTACTATATTTTTCAAGACCAATTACTTGGTAAGGTTTTGTGCCTTTGTACAGTCAGTGGGATTAGTTGCAATGCATATATGTGAATGATAAAAGTACATTGCACATTTGTCTAAGGAAACCTTAGGTGCTTCATGAAATGTTTTGTAAAAGATGTTCATTGAATTTCAACATTTTCCTAGTGTTCTTGTGCATCTTTAGACCAAAACAAAGCAAAGACATATTATTTTGGTTATTTATAGCAGAGTATGGTTTAATTTTTAATGGTCCGGCCAACTTGACATCTACCGAGGCCGTTTGTGGCCCACAATGTGAAATGAGTTTGACACACCTGGCCAAGAAAGCAAAATGACAAAACGACACGATCTCTTTGTGCAACTCGTCTTACTATACACGGTGCGTTTGTGGGAATAGTTTTGAAACAAATCTGCCCCCCCCCCCGATGTGAAGCCATCACACTTCCAGCTTTGGTGTCACCGTCACCGATGCCATGCAAGGTTCGGCAAGCATCTTAACATTAGGATGTACGGTCGTTACTATAATTATGATGACAGTGTAGGGTGTGGAAAACATACAGAATAGTATTCAAGTCAAACGCTGTTTGCGATTGCTTTTTGATTGACAGCTGAGGTCTACTTGTCTGCGGTGTGCTCGCTCACTGCCCCCTTTGCTGACGTTGTTTTTTACGTTGAGTCACAACAACATAATTAAAGGAGCAACGTGTCGTAATAACTCTCCCCAATTGTATACATCTGTACACTCAGAGATAAACTGCGAAGTCAGTTTAAAATGTGAAAATTACTCAGAGAACAGGGCTTGTGGACAGCGGAAAACTTGCTCCTTGAACTGAATGTGGTACAGTTCTTGTGCTTGGTACTTATTCTTCTTCTTGGTGAATTGGATGTCTTTAGTTCATATCGCCCCCTACTGTCCGGGAAACCACAAAGGCGTTTGGCAAGCAATCTGAATCTAATTTACAGTACAAGCCAAGCGTGCAAAAACACAAAACACTAAATTAGGTCATATCTTGAAGAACCACAGATTTCAAGGGCAGCTGATCCACTGAGCTGGTGGAAATACCGAGCTTCCGTCTACCCCGTTTGATCGAAGTAATGGAGAGTAGATTGTGCATTGTAGCAACATCTGTCCCGTCAGAGAGGGTGTTCTCAAAGACTGGACAAATTGAAGTATTCCAAGTTGAAGTATTTAGTTTTGTTGACTGCAAATTTAAAATAAAGCAAGGACTAGCTTATGTTTGTTAAAATAAAGCAAGGAGTATCTTATGTTTGTTTTGTTCACTGCTGCCGTTGCAGTTAATACTCACTATTTTTGTTATGATGCAGCATGTTTGATTGTTGTTGGTTGAAGTTTAATTTTGTTGCTTGTTTATTGTTTGGAGCCATTTTAATGTTCGATAAAATAAGTAAAAAGTCATTTCTTTGCTTGATAATTGTTGCTATTTGCAGTCAGTAGAGTGCAACATTTAGTTCGCCAAGTCATTTTTCAAAATGTATGCTAAATTTGTCATAAATATTTAAAAGAAAAGCGAAAGCTAAAAGAGCCGTTTGAGAGCCAAAAAGAGCCGGCTCTTTCCACTGAGCCGATCCAAATGAACCGGATCACCGAAAAGAGCCGAAAATCCCGTCACTAATAGGAATCACGCAATATTAACTTGTTTCCTTTTTGTTCCGCCCGTGGTTGAAAACTGGCCAATAAGACCATGTCAGGCTTCACAGTCACATGTCTATGAAATTTCTCATTGGAAAACATTTGAACGGTGGCTCACGTTACTAATGTCAATATACATTTGCTTGATATATTATAACAGCATCTCTTCTGATATCTGTGAACTGTTGACAACTGCACCATGGTTTTCTTGCAAATGAAAATAAATAAATCAATAAATAATGTTTGAGGACGACAAATGAAACAGCAACAGTTCTTCGCAACATATGATTTATTTTCAACAATAGCAAAGTCATCTCACAGAGACTACTTTGAATTACACAGAATACAAATAAATATAGATGTATATATATATTGGGCCATAGTATAATTTAGGACTTAACAATTGTGACAAAGTTTACACTGAATAGTGCAAAAACCATATATATATATAATAGATACTGTATATAGATATAATGCGCATAGTGGCCAACAACGCAACAGAACTACCTTTGCAATGACAATGTAGGACACCAACCCACTTTAACGTGTGTTCTCAGTTCTAGCAGGAATACATGGACCAAGTACGAAATCTTATCGTGCACAATTTTAAGACCCGTTGCAGGCACCCACCCCCTCAAAAAAAAAGTTTCCGGAGCACTGCCGAGGTACCCTTCAGCAATGCATCAGCCCCAAAAATTGTGGCCGCACATTCACGTGACACAGAAGGGATAATTTTCACTCAATGATGTCAATAAATAAACAAAAAGATAACGTTTTAAAGAGAGACGCATACACCAAATGGACTGCAAGTCTTTAATAACAAAAAGAAACCCATACAAAAGTATATGTACATGGTTACTTACTGAACCACCTTGCAGTCTATGGAAATTATCTTAACATGGTTCATTTTGTCATTTTACACACAATACCTCCTAAACGTCCATTGGGACAAAACTGGAGCTGAAATGAAACGTGGGCTGCCAGTGGGACATCTTTACACTGCCAATGTCCACATTGAGGACCAACACATTGGTTGTGATATCATTTATAACATACAGTATTTTTAATTTAGGGGCTAGAACACAAACCTTTTAGTTGATCTGAAAAATAAAATACAAAATATTCGTTGGACATAAATAAACGTGTTTTTTTTTTCTGCATACTAGTGCAAGAAAGTATTCCGATCACTGAGATGAAAATCCTCGATGAATGAATGGAGATACAGGTACTTAATGTCACACTTGCAATTGAGCCCGAGTGAGATACTCCAACTGATTACAGACATGTCGAACCACAACATTTAATGTCTACTAAATACGAATCAGTGTATTTCACTATCAATGTCAACACTGGGGAAGAATGACATTTAAAAAAAAAAAAAAAAAAAAAGACAATCATGATGGTCCAGGGGAGGTTATCAGCGGGCAGGTTGCCATGTGGATGGGGATGAAAGCTAATTCCAGTCACGACCTCCCTTTTGTTTGAAGATTATTGGCGGGACAGTGATTTGTGTGCCTGTTTATGTGAACAACTACCTAGCATGCACGCATACAAATGCCCACACGCCCGTCACCGCTGCCATGCAAGGTTTGGCAAGCATCTTAACATTAGCATGTTCTGTCGTTGCTATAATTATGATGGCAGTGTAGTAGGGTGGACACTAAGGATGGGTGTTGTACTAAATATTTTGATCAACTATAAATAATGGTGATTTTTTTTTTTTAATATATAATTGGTTGGGTGAACCTCTTTCAGAATGTTCTTAACTCCTATTTCCTACAAGTGTTGTAATGAGTGGAATAATGCTTTGCTGGTTGCCCCAATGCTATGCATTTTTTTTTTTTTTTGCCACAATTGGTCAAAGATGCAATTAACAATGAATTCCACGAGTGAGATCAAAAACAGGGTATGTGCCGATGGTTTGACCATTCAAGAGTAATAACAGTGAAGCGTGCAAAAACCTGTTTGGTGGAAGTTAAACCTGAGGTATGATAGTATGAAAAGTAGGTTGTTGTGAGTTTCTGCAGTGAACGATTGTTCAGGATCGCAACTGCTATCGCTCACTGGATGAGTGCATGTCTCTCGTGAACGAGATGTGAATGGTGCTTTTTATACAAAACACTCGTTCATAGAAGATATGGTTCATACTGAGGTCCAATATTTTATGAATATAATGGATTGAATGATCAGTATTATTGGTTCCATTGTTAAAATATATTAATGCCAGCTCTCAAAAAAAAAAAAAAAAAAAAAGGCTAGCTGTCCCGATACTTGCACGTGTAACTGCATTTCATTTTAAAATATGCATTGGAATTTTTTTATAGTAAGTGCAAATCGGTCGTTATTCCAGAATAGCTCCATCATTGTCCTCTCACTTCACATCCCTGCCTTATTTGTGACCAAAATCCTTGTGCAAATTTTTCTTTTTCTTATGCCTGCCTTCCTCCTCCAGTCACCTGCCTCACTTGTCCGAGTTTTTGCGAGGTCGTCGGAAGCTGGACATGTTCTCATTCAGGGCGCAGATGCGTCTGGAGAACTCCTCAAAGCCAGCGACATCCAACTCCCCCAGAACCTGCTCATCACATTCCACAGCTATCGCTTGGTCCACTGGGATGCAGCGGTAGTCTTCCATCCTGGTCTCCTCCGTGAGCTCTAAACCCACCCGTAGACCAATTCCCAGGCCCAAGTTGGTAGCCTCGGTCCCCATGATCTCCTCGGCTTGCTCCACTGAGCAGCACGGACCGGGACTTGGAATCAAGCACGTTACCGGTCCTGGCACCAGAGAGCCGTTCATGACGCCTGCATGCTGACTTGCGGCCACTGGATCCTCACCGGTGCCCCCTAGTGGAGAAGAGCTGCGAGGCTTTTGCTCCTCCGTCTGATCATTGTGGACTTTCAATTCTCTGTCAGTGCTGTTGTGTATCTCCACCTCGGCGGCTGCACCGCTACCCTCCTCGATCGGTTTTCCCTCCTCTTTGGCTTCAGTGGGCTCGGTGAGGTCAAGTGAGGCCATGTTGGCATCCAGGGAGGAAGACAAGAGTTTAGGCGGAGATGATTGCATTGTTTGGGCTATGGTGGCTGGCTCCTCCCCTACGGCGGTGCCATAACTGGGCGGAGGTTTCGTCTTGTACTTGTCAGCCTCGGAACTCGCTCTCTTCCTCAGGCCCCGGTCTGGGGAGCTGGTGTGCGGTGGGTAGGTGACTTCTGAGGCGGTAGGCACGCCGAGGTGAGACTTGGCTGGTACTGGGATGGAGCTGGAGACATGGTGTCGGTCACTGTGGAGGAATGGAAACGCACCAAATCAGCAATCGTGCACAATTCTTTTTCTACTTAGCAATTTACAAGATGCCCAAATTAAAAAAAAAAAAACATTAAAAAATCTATTCTGTTCCTGAGCCAGGGTAACTATAGCTACAGCTCTCTGGAAAGCACTCCACTTTCCAACATTTGTGAGCCTGCACTTTCGCTGTCATCCACAAGTGCACAGCAGGCGCTCACCAAAGTATGCCAGACATTTTCCGCTGTAACAGATAACAGACCCGCAATCTGAAACAGCCCACCTCGCCCGAGTAGTGAAGCCATAAATTAACTTAAATGGGCCCTCCCTTTTCTGATAGGCATAGACATTTATAATACACACAGACTCCTTATTCGTACCATTCTGCTAGCTCTTAAGTGGGTTCAGAGGTGAAAAAGATTCTCTTTGTGCTCTCAGAAGATTCATGTTTGCTACTGAATTGCCTCACTGTTTTCATTTGGAAATGTCCGACAGAAATTGTCAAGTAATGCGTTGAATGTGTACTTGTCTGGCGAATGGTTCCACCATCAAACACATGGTAGACTATTTCAAAAGGGCCCCTGATATTGACCTTGAAACCCCACTGAAGAGGCTGTGACATGCAGAACAATTGTGAAGAAGCATTAGAAATGCACGTCCACTTCTCTGACGGACTTGTCAAACATCAAAGTGCCTATGATACAGTAACATGGAAACCAAGGCAGTCAGAAAGCTAACAACAACAACAAAACTAACTGTAACTACACCTTACGTTTATAACACCAATTGTAAAAAGCTTGTTTCACTTCTGTTTATACAAGTACTTGCATGAGCATTTAAGAAAGAAGAAAATATTATACGATTTTACGTAGAGTTGAGGTTCGTTACGAGAATGGAGTGTTGTATGTCATTTCTGAAAATCAACTTTGGAGGTCCCATTGTATGAAAAATGAACACTAAACATTCAAATCCCATCTCAAAACCCACCTATTCAAAATTGCATACTCAATTTAAATTTATCTCTTCTGTTATTATTTTATCTGTGGTTTTATTGTTCTTTGTTTTGTCCTTGATTGTTAAGTGTCCTTGAGTGTTGTGTAATGCGCTAATAAATAAAATGAATTATTGTCGTTATAATGCTCCAAGTTCAATGACCACATTGGAACATTTTAATGACCTGAGATCTCATTAAATGTATTTTGATGAACGTGAACATATATGTATATACATATAAGATAAGATATCCTTTATTTGTCCCACACTGGGGAAATTTACAGTCTACAGCAGCAAGATTGTGGGTAGAAAGAAGAAAAACAAAGTGTATGCATTCACAAATTCAGAAATGTGAAAAAAATATACACATACTTAGAATTTTGATTTGTCATTGGGAGGAGTTATGTTTAAGTTTTTGTGTGATACAGTATGTCCATCCATCCATCCATCCATCCATTTTCTGATCCGCCTATCCCAGCTGTTTTCGGGAAGCGGGCGGGAGACACCGTGAACCGGTTGCCAGCCAATCGCAGGGCACATACCGACAAACATTCGCGCTCACACTGACACCTAGGGACAATTTAGAGTGTTCCATTAACCTGCCATGCATGTTTTTTGGAATGTGGGAGGAAACCGGAGTACCCGGAGAAAACCCACTTGGGCAAGGGGAGCACCAGCAAACTCTACACAGGAAAGCCAGAGCCCCGAATCTACCGTGTACTTCTGTACTGTGAAGCAGATGTGCTAACCAGTCAACCACCGTGATTTGAACTTAAGCAGGCAATGGTGACAACATTCTTGGCAACCAAATTAGATGATTAAGGCTTGGTGGTGAGCAAAGATTGCGGCTGGAAAACGGTGTCCAATTTAGGTATCGTATAGTTCATTTGGGAGGTTTAAAGTTCTTGGCAAGCATTTTTAACCGGAATGAAACAAACTATAAATTCCTTCATAAGGCAGTTTTATCAGGCAGGCCAAAGAATTCTCATCGATAAGGACTTGGTTTTTGGTTCAAATTTTGAGATTTTAGTCCGCAAGGCACTGGATATAACCCCTTGTTAGTAGCTTCATCTACTTTGCTTGCAGTTTTCAATACCTGTGATCAGAGTTCCAGCGGGGCAGTGTGAAGGCTTTTTAATGGCCAACATGTGTTTATTGCGGCAGGAGCAGAAAGTTTTGATTGAGCAGATGACATGGGAATTAGTATTGAATTTTGTGCCTGTTCTGGTTGTCTCACCCACGCGTGTACGCAACAGCACACACGCACACCAAGCAGGATGCATGCTTTGATCTCATCTATCTTTGGGCTCTTCCACTTCCCATTAGGAGGTAATCAGAGGAAGGGCCATTTGAGAGCGCCGACTTTTGAGGGCTTCTCTTCTTTCAAAACAAAAGATTATTCAATGAATGTGTGTAAAACACATTTGAGGTCCCGTGGAGAGAAGCGGAGATGAAAGACAGCTTTGTGCTTTGTGGGGCCGTGGATTTGGAAAAAAAAAAAAAAAAGAACAAAAAAAACCTCATTTAAGCGTTAACACCAAGCCAAAAATTCAAGATGGTGGTTGGGGCATATGATGACATGGCTCATTTCAGTTTTGGATTGAATATTTTAACGACATGTATGCAGTCAAGCACCACTTGGTCTTAAAAATTTATGGATATGATGTGCTGCTTCCTTTATATAGAAAAGATATTTTTGCACCACAAATCACGAACTTGTCAGATGTAAAAAAAATCAAACAATACCCCGGAACCCAAAAAAAAACACCCTTTTTTTTCTGGATTGGTGCAACGCGTCATGGGATTTCATTTGAAAATAACCCTTTTGTTGTTCACTACTTTTCTAAAAAACAACATTAAGGGCACTATATAGGGGAAAACAAACACTCATTCAAAAATCACTACAGAATGGTGAGTTCACTAGAAGGCACTACAGAATGGATTGATTTTGAACACAACCCCTGAAGTTGTCAACAATGGCCTTAGTGAACTCCTTCCACTCCCTTGAAGTTTAAGGGTGACAGTCCAGGTATTAAAATGACATTAAAAAAAAAAATCTTCCCTTTCTGTTTGTCAGCTTTCTTTGTCTTACCATCGGACAAGCAAGCCGTGCTCCAGAAAGTTCTTCAGGTTGGGTAGTGTTTGCTGCAGGTCTGGGGTCGTCAAGCCATGTTGATATCTTAGCTGAAATTTAAAAAAAACAAAAAACAAAACAACATATTAACCAAAAGCAACACATCACTGTGTTCTGACATGAACTCCCACCCACAGAGGGGGAACTGAGCACATTCCTTCACCTTGACACAGTTTTTCTCTTGACATCAGACTATTACTTTTCTGGATACACAATGGACATCGTGAGCTGATAACAGCCATATGGGGCACTGAGGGGAAGGTGTAGGGAGACACGGTTAAGATGTGGGTGGTTTTAAAAAAAAAACAAAAAAAGTCATCAGTGAACGGTGGTTCTGGTGCCACAATCTCCCAACAGTTGAGCATTGTCACATCAAACCATCACTTGCCCTGCCAAGTTTATTTGCTCTATATTACTGAGCAGGATAAGAGCATCATGTCACACATTCTGAATAAATCTCAGAGGCCCTTGTGTCTCACATGCACACATCCACAGGCCCACACACAAACACACACAGAAATGGACACACCCACTGTCTATTCCAGCTGACATCTGTTCTTTCCACTCCGGTGCCATAGTAATGCCCCTTCTCTTTACGTCCACACTAAAACAGATTGATCCTATCTAATGGGCTGCTTATTTGTGAGCGCCTAGCTTAGGGGCAAGATTCAAACAAGTCATCAGAGAGATATAAATAGATTCATAAATGCTTTTTTGGGGGGGTGGGGGTGTTGGTTAAGTGAACACACGGGAACTGCAAGGTCAAAAATCCATTATGGGATGCAGGTTAAAATAATAATAATAATAGTAATAATAATAATAATAGAAATAAGAAGAAGAAATATGAAGGTGTTTTCCCCCCCGAGTCGAATGCATTTGCTTGACACAAGTGAAATGAAGGTAACCAAAACATTAGCCAAAAAATAAAGTGCAATATTCGATGCTTAAAAAAAAAATCTAAACAATCCTCCTCTCTAAATTATTTTTTCCCCAATTGAGTTGCACAGGTTCAAATTCATGATTTGAAATGATTTATCTTGGTCTGATATTTTATATTAAAAAAACATGGTCTTTAAACAGGGTTGTGGACTTTTTAGATCCACTTTGAGTTCATGTGTCTGTATCAATGTGGTGGTATGTAGATTGTCCAAATCTGTTATATGAGATACGAAAGCTGGAGCCATGACAGCCCCAGACTATTTCAAAAGTGGCTCAGATCGTGAGAGCTGCACAAGAGAGTTGTTTCAAAGCCCAGCTGTTGAAGGAATGATCCAAAAGCTACCTGATCAACACAGAAACCATTCATATCTCAGTCTAACCCTTGGGGCCTGACCAGATGACAGCACAGTGTTGTCCACAGGGCCAACCTTAACACAATTAGGTTTTATTTAAAAAAAAACAAACCAAAAAACAAATATGAGCTAATTAAGTTTTCGAATGGTGTGAACTTAATTCAAATTTTTGAACTATGAACTATGAACTGAAGTCTGAACTAGTTCGTGTTGAAGATCAACTTTCCAAACACTTGATGTTGCTAAGGTGGAAATAGGCTGACCGGGTTATGTTATTTGATATGCTTATGGTATGATAGTGTGCCGTCTAGGACGACACCCAAACTCTTGACTTGAGGGGAAGGGGAAACTCGGGAGGGGTCAACAAAGATGGAGAAACTGCCAACTTTGGATAACATAATTTTTGAACAGGCCAGAAGAACTTCTGCTTTGTCACTGTTAAGCTTCATGAAGTTAGACATGAACCTGAAGTTGATTTCCGATAAACAGGAGGTGAGGGCGGAAGATGCTGGGTTTGCTGGAGAAATAGAGTGGAGTGTCATCTGCCAAGTAATGAAAGAAGATTTTCCTACAAAGATGCCAAATAGGGAGGAGGTCGATAATGAAAAGTACAGGGCCCGGGACAGAGCCTTGGGACACACCTAAAGTAGCTGGATGAGACTTGGATGAAAAAGACTACAGCTGGATGAAGTGAGTGCAGTCTTTGAGGCATGAATGGAACCAGTCTAGGGCGGTGTGGGCGATGCTGATGCAGGAGAGTCTATTGAGGAGGATGGTGTGTGAGATGGTGTCAAAGGCCACATTCAGGTCAAGGAGGATGAGGGTGGAAAGTAAACGGGAGTCAGCTGAAATGAGGATATCAGAGGTAATTTTCAATAGAGCTGTTTCCGTGCTCTGGACGGGACAAAAACCTGACGGAAAAGGCTCGTAAAGGCTGCTGTGTGTTAAATGGGAGAGGAGTTGAGTGGCGACTGATTTTTCTAGAACTTTTGAAATGACCCGCCACTGGGACACTGTTTCACTTTCCTCCAAACTCCCAAGCTTTAAACATTGAATAGAATTAATAGTTTGTAACCGTCAAAACCGAAATCAGAAAAATCTACGTGGAGGGGAACATATCCCACAAAATGCTCAGGATAATTCCACTTGAGACCACCGGTCATTTCTAGTTTCCCTTTCATTTATTTTGGTGATGAATGCGAGTGGAGTTCCTTTCATACATATCCATATGTGCACCTGAGTGTGCTTTCAAATTGCCCACAGGATTCTTTGTAATGGGGCTAACCAGATCGTGGTGAGAAATTCCATGTCCCATTGAGCAAAGCTGTAAGGTGAGAGGTTCTAGTTGGAGAGAGGGTGGAGTTTGGGGCTCCCACTGGCTCTTTCACACGATGACATATTGAAACAGATCTGTCCAGGTCTCCTCATGTTTGATCACATCTTTGCGTGTCTCAACACCTTCCCTGTTTGATTATTCAACGAATCTCACTCAGGGCTTTGGAGACTCTGCAACATGTGTGGTAGGCAATCAGTAGGTCTGACCGTGAAGGTTTGAATGAATAACGGGTCACATTTGACTCATCCGGATTACAAAGACATGTAACACAAAGACTTTGCAGTGTGTATTGTAGATTCCTACCAATCTGCTCACCACATATAAACACAATCTCAGTAGAAAAGAGCCAATCGTAAGCAGACACTTTACAGTACATGCCACCCACCCAATCTGCCTGTTTGCCATCAGCTCTGTATTTTAAACAATGACAGCCTGGCTTCTGCCACGTATGACTGTTTCCCTGAGTGCGTCACTATCAATCAACCCGAGATCCAAATGTGACTGTGGGCGAGCCGAAAGGAACGTTGAGATTAATTGCGAATGATGTGGTGAAACAGATGGGGCCCGCTAACAAAGCGTAATCTCGCATCTTCACTTGTGACGGACAAAAGGTCAATTCTTGGGTGAGATTTTCATGTTGCAAGTCACATGTCAGCAACTATCCTTCTGGTCAAGGGCCATTAGCGTTACCCAGACACGGCTCTTCATCCATATTCATGATGTGAGCTCCCAGAGACTATGACCTGCAATATTTCATCGCTGTAAAAAGCTTACATACCATTGCGTACAACCAAAGGCTCTGTGTGAAACCAAAAATGAAGAGTTGAAAGCTACAAATTCAAAGAAAAAGGATGCCATTGCCGTCAAGAATTCAACATATCGATTTCTTTCCCACATGAGACTATTGGTGCCAACCTTTCCTAGTGCATCCCTTTTGTTTTTCTATGCATACATTGAAAGTTTCATTTGATATGGAAAATAAAAAAAAAGATGATAGCATTTCTTTACATCAACCCTGCATGCGTTCTGATAACTCATATCACACAATGTTCCCATTTAGATCTATTTCAGACTGCAAAGACAGTCACAGTTTCACCTGCACTTGACCCGCCATGTGTGCAGTCTGACTGATGTCAAAACACAGCGCTGTGATGACAGCCTCCCCGGCTTTCCTCACTGTCAATGAATACTGCGAATATTTCAAAAAAGTGTATGTCCTGCAGCAATTTCCCTTTGTGAAAACCGGTACCATTCAAATTGGGGTACATCATCTCAATATGTGAACTTAAAAAAGCGGTGTATTGCTACTGAACCCGTGGACAGCTTATCAGGTTATCAGGTTCCAGGATATCGTTATTTGTGCATGAAAGGGTTAAAGTGGCCGCTTGAGTGAAACCTCCGATATTGCAACACAAGTTGTTGTTAAATAGTGTAGTGGAAAAGGCAATCAAATGTGGCAAATTGTTGAGGCCATGTGTTGTGTAAATGTTCCGTAAAGCTTAGATCAAGCTGCAACGGTTTTGAAAGCTCTACATAAATAAAGCTGTAGTGTATTGTATTGTATTCCTTTTAGTGAAGCTCCATCTAAGTGGGTGCATACGGCAACCGCAGCCACGATTGTAGCTTCTATTCTATGCGCCCTATATATGAAAACAGTTTTAAAATAGGCCATTGAAGGTGCTCCTTATACCCCCGAAGCGCCTATAGTGCGGAAAAATACAGTAAAAGTCATACCTAATGATGCAATTAAAAAGTTATCTTCAGCAGTAAAAAGTTAGTATTTTGTCTAGAATTAATTTGATAATTTCATTATTTTTCATGTTCAATGAAGCACTTTGAAAAACACATTTTGCCATTTTTTAAAGGTGCTAATTGGACAGGAAAAATAATGAAGTTATCAAATTCATTAAATACAAAATATTAATGTTTCCCAAAACCTTTCAAACTTGTCCATCTACGGCGGCCCGTTGAATTTATCGTCCATATTATGTTTTAAACCTCCCTCAAAAGATGAAATGCAATAGTCCGTGTGCATGCTGAAACTTTTGACATTTTCACCAAGCATGTAATAAAGCAATTTTTAAATATCCCTTACTCAAAACTCTTCTTCATTGCACTCAGTCCTTTAACACCCGTTGTTCTGCCCTTTTTTTTCTTCCTGTGGTAATGTAACACAGGTGTGGTGTATTCACTGAGCCTGTCTGAGTCAAATTCAAACCAGATTGTTCGCTTGCATATCTTGTTGCTACATTTTTAAAAAGCATCTTATTGCTGCCAAAGTCAGTCAGCAAATTTACATAATTTCGGGAAAGATTACGTGAGATCAATAGGAAATTCAGTAGGAGAGCACCGATGACATTAGTTAGGACGATCAGGGCTGCTGTCCTCATGAGTACTGTTCATAACGCGAGTGTTTTTTTCACAGCAAATCAACGGAGTCAACCGATTGGAAAAGTCACAATCATTCAAGGTTATGGTGACCTCTGGGTTATTACTCTCACCAAAGTGAGACATCGGCGCTGAGGCTACTGCAGTCAAGTAACCCGAAACCAACGTGGCCCGTGTGAAGTCACAACACTGAGGGCAACTTCCTGTTTGCAAAATTGGCATACCACACTATCATCAATCCTCCATGGCAGCCCTATGAACCCTAATGTCTCAATGAGGCACCCCTTTGAAAATATGCTAAACAAGTGCTCTGTAGTCTTAATTTCAAAGCGTGATGCTCTCCTCCTCGATGGAAGACACTTTTCTTTTTTAAACAAAAAAATCTAAATGGTAAATTATTGTTCAAAAATTGCACAGCAATGAAAGATCAATAAAAACTATCATTAAAAAAAAAAAAAAAACTCGAGGCTATTCCAACCAGACAGGGTCAGTCTGCAGTGAAAAATAATGAATTGGCCTTCGTGTTCCAATACTTTTTGGAGAGAAGTAGAAAAATGAAATTCCCATGTGGAATGTGAACCGCATTATTTGCTTGCAATCAGATAAGGAGAGGTCCTGTAATCTGTGATTTAGACTCGGGGATTCAAGATCAGAAAGTCCTCGGCCCCAGTTTGTTAAAGGCCTCTTAATATGTTTGCATTGGAAACAATGATGAGATTTTCTTCTTTCTTCCCAGCAAGCAGCATTCAGACACATAATAAAGCTGAACCACATTTACATAGCATGTCTTGCATATGTAATATAAGAAATGACATTTTTCCCAAACTACTGCAGCAAGTAAACAATGCAACTCATTTTTTAAGCAGCCCAAAAGCCACAGAAAGATCAAAATGAAGAAAAAAAAAAAGTTGTTCAAAAAAAAAAAAAAAAGTGGTTGAAAGCTCTTGCCCAGAACAACCAACAACCATGAAAATTTACGGCAATAGAGAGTAAAAATCGTCTTGGTAAAAAGATAGTTTTAACTGGAAATTTTAGAAAACCACTTAGATGACGAAATCCTTTTTTTTCTCCCCCTTTTCAGATGATTTCCCCAGCGCAAATGCAGTCTGATTTGTCAGATTTAACCCATTGCAGGACAGTGCAGGACATTTATTCAAACATTGCTTTCTTTATATAAAAGAAACTTTAAAAAATAAAGAAGTCTGAAAACTCCTGATCTACGTTTTCATAATTTGTGTATGAAAGGGCTTTCATTTTTCCCGTGGAAGAGTACAGAGCTGGTTAAGTTTCTCTTCACACATAAGCTGCATAGCCCGGATCAACGTTTGTGATCCCAATTCCATGGTGGTGGGCTTGGGGTACGAGGAGGCAAGCAGTCAGCAATATTTCAGGTTTTAAAAATCAGGATCCATTTACTGCTGTAATTTAAGACCGTACAGCATCACCCATGTAAAAGTGAGTCAAATGTGTGCGTATTTTTATTTTTTATGTGAGCTCCACTGGAAGATTTCCTCTTATTTTTCGAAAAATACATTTGGAAATTGCTTCTGTATCTTTAACATTACATATAAACACTTCAAAGATTAGTTCACTCCAAACTTTGTCTTGATATACTGTACGGTGTCTGGAGAGCCTTAGTTTGGGGGGTGTGGTAAACACAAAAGTGTATCGTGGGATGCGTTATGACAAGGTGGAATTATATTAAAGGAAACTGCGGACAGAACTGTGCACAGTTTTTCCCTTTCTTTTTCCACGCAATCTTTCTTTGGAATGTACGCGAGTCATGAAACACAAGACTCCGAGAGGGAAACCTGGAATAGTTCAATAGTCCAGAAAAATCCCGCTAAGGCTGTCAAGCCCCCACCTTTTCCTCTCAGAAGTAGTGAAAATGGTGATAAATGCTTCAGACATTCCAAGGTAGATCTCTCTTCCAGGAGCAATGCTTTAGGGATCAAATAGCACATTGTTGTGTTGTTTTCCACATACGTACACTATTCGGGTTCCTGGGAACAAATTCAAAGCTGTTTTCTACAGTTTCTGTCCAATTTATTGTCTATAACTGATAGCTTGTTTGAATATAACTAAAAACCGCTTCATCCGTCAGAGTCCATTGATCAGGTCAATATTTCTATGGTGCAGAAAAATCTAACACATCCACCTATTGTTCCCTCTTCCAAAAACAACTTCTTTTAAATGGAAAATTAAAATAAACAAAAGAACTTTCAACATCTCATCAAAAACATTTGGTCTTCCTTTTCAATCCACGATAAAAGCTATTTCAGCTTGTTTCCACATCCGACTCACCTCTTACCAGTCTTCCATATGAGTAATCGCCATTTTTATAGAGCCACAAATGCCACTCTTAATTGCAGATGGCGCACTGACGTCGGCACCAGACCACCAACACGGCCATCCGCCTGCATATCACCGTGCGAAATTGCCCAAAGAACGCGGAAGACTTTCCCCAGTAGACGGAAACAAAGACGAATCCCGAGCTGACCCGCTTAGCCGGCAACAGATTTTCTGTTTTCGTTCCCAGTACTTGGTTTCCTGCGCCTTAGGCCCACAAAATATAACCTAGCATGTTTAGTGACTGAAAACTGATTGAGCTCAGGCCATACTCCCGAAAAGCAGGATATTTTGTGTATCTCATCATTATCGCCTAAGCAGCCCCGCATGGCTATTTCACAACAATGTCGTTCACGATTAAGTGGAACAGGGAAGACCGAAAGTAACCATATGCTTCCAAGTAGAAGGCCGATGTTGCTGTTCACCTCCGAAGCCATGATGACTTGACAAATTTGTATGAGTAGAAGGGGCGGGTTTAAACGCTGTAAATTGTGAAGAGGAATCCCATTCTCTGTAAATAAATACATGAATAAAAAATACATTATAAAAATATGTGGTAAATAAGTGGTCAGATTTAAGCCAAAATAATCCTTACAGCTTTTCTCGTCTTTATATACAAATGAACCCAACGTGACATGTTAATAATACTTAAGTATCGCTGAATTTCAAAGAGTGAGAAATAGAGCAAAGCAGTGCTTTGTTGAAAAGTGAAACCAATCATTGATGGTGAATGGTGCAGGGAAACTGCTAGCCGTAATTAAAAAAAAAATTATCAATCAGAAATCATAGTTACGAGCCCATATAGTGGAAACTCACTTCTCGAACTAAAACAGGATGTTGAAAAGATAACAAAATGAACAAAGGCCATTTGCTCCTCCTCAAATGGCAAATTACAGATTCGGATACATTCAAATGTAAAAGTTCAGCTCAGGCACTTACTTGGCGAAGAACTCAACAAGGAACAACCACACACCACAACTTCCAACACTAACCCATTCACTTCTTACCATTGGGTCATGTACCACTCCTCCATGATTTATTTCAAGTTTCAAATGAACCTCCCGTAAAAGTCTTATGGCCCTTGAACAATTAAGCAAAAACTTCTAGCGAGAAGAAATAAAGCTCCGTGCCAGCTGGAATTTTTCCCATCAAGGCTCCAACACCACCGGAGCCACAAAACAATCAAGACTCTGACACGCCACAGAAAAATGACGTGAACTTGGTAAAAACGCTTGCTAAAAGTTTCGTTTGACCACTGATAGAAGGCACATGGGACAGTCTTGAGGAGTCAATAAAAAAAAAATGTTCACTGAAATCTTAAACAACACAATTTGTTGTGCTATATCAAGAGTTACTTTTTCATTTGATAAACCAACAACATTAATAAAGAAGGTTCAAAGGAATCTTGTAGAAAGACAGACTGACTTACAGACTCAGCAGATCGTTTTCACCTCTGTCCATAAAACCAATACAGATTCAAACTTGGGTCATTCTAAAACAGATGTCGACCATCATCTGTTTCACAGGTGGGTCCACATGTGGAGCAGATCACGTATTACCGTGATATTATGTGTGGAGCAACAATAACATATTTTGTTAATGCCATTGTTGTGTACAAAGCACAAACTTTAAGAGTGTTTTTTTTTTTTTTTTTTTAAGATGATTTACAACCCGAGACAGCTAAAATATGCTGAGTGCGCTCCCCCTGGGGACTCTCTCGTTCTGCTGGGGGGACTTTAGCGCTCATGCGGGCAATGACAATGAGATCTGGAATAGCGTCAAGTGTCCTGGTACCAAGTCCACATATAGCTGTAATGGGGTATATGTGCACTTGGTAACAGGACACCCTAAGTCGCAGTTCGAGGATCGACTTTATGATCATGTCATCGGATTTGGGGCTGCTTTTTTTTGGGACACTCGGGTGAAATGAGAGGCGGAGTTGTCAACTGAAAACGAACACAGAGTGTTGGCTCTGATGTTGTGACTAAAAGAACAAGATCCCTGGTCCAAGAATAATTTTCTTCTGCAAAGTCTCTGGGCTCTGCCTTAGAAATAGGGTAAAAGAAGCCCAGTCATCTGGGAGGGACTCAGAACTGAACCGATTTTCTTCTGCAAAGTCTCCGGGCTCTGCCTTAGAAATAGGGTAAAAGCCCAGTCATCTGGGAGGGACTCAGAACTGAACCGCTGCTCCTACATGTTGAGGGGAGCCAGATGAGGCGGCTCGGGCATCCGGTTAGGATCACTCACAGATGTCCCCATAGTGAGGTGTTTCCTGCCTACAGGACACCAACGAGAGATTGCCTCCCAGCTGGCCTGGGATTGACTTGGGATCCCTCCGGAAGAGTTGGAGGAAGTGGCTGGGGAGAGGCAAGTCTGGGCTTCCCTGCTAAAGCTACTGCCCCTGCGACCGACCCCGGATCAGTGGTGGTAATTCATCTCTCCTAATATTTTTGAAAGGTACTGCGAAGACCCACCTTTGTCAGTCAATTGATCAAAGTATTACATATGCTGTATATGTAGATTTTGTTTATTCTAAACGACATCCTGGGGAGAATTTATGCATTTCCACCGATAAAAAGGTTGATGTTTTCAAAGTTTCTCATGTGATTTGCACTCACTGCACTGGACGTGTGTTGATATTTCACCTGAGCAATGTTCTTGTTGAGCAAGTAGACACCATATTCAAAATGAAACCGCTCTCCTCGGGGATACAAAGGGAATCTGTGAATGACAGGAGAAAAAAAATACACGTTTGAAGACTTCAGCAACTTTTCAGCTGATTTATAGTATGCAAGAAAAGCTGACACACCTTCAAACAAATACTTGCAAGCCAAACAAGCATTGCCAATTTCACATTTATTACAACCGAATACTGTATAACCATTTGACATTCAACAATGTCGGCTAATTCTCCATTACAGGATTATTGCTTGTTTGTATTGCTTGCTCATTTTTACTTTGCAGGATTCAAAAGTATGTGGCTCTTTGGTGGTGCATTCTGCAAATAATTCATGTTGAAAGTTTCAGTTCATGTAGCCAGCAGCGCTTATGATGCAGAATCTTTGCAGATGTTTGAAGAAGCTGGCTCTGCAACTAGGAGCCTTCCACATTAATGCTACCCCAATACCCTGTTAAACTGAAAAATCAAACTGAAGGTGGAAGAGTCCAAACAACTTGATCATTCAGACCATTTCCAACAAATAGAAGCTTTCCTATCAATATAGTAGGAAAATCCCATTGCTGCCAGCCAGATGTTTCAGCCAGTCTGTACAAAGGGGTGCCTCTGAAGAATATGCTGACATTCATAGTTGGAAAACTGCCTTTGCTACCGGGAATTTCATGCTAGGGGCATCCTTTTCTGTTATTACATGCATATATCTCTAAATCTCGCTAAGCGGGGGTACGCTATAATGGGACACTGTGAAAGAAGCTCACACATGCACATGAACGTTTGCTTTTGAAAACTTGTCTACAGACAAATTTTTGTCCCATAGTCATAGGGAGCGGTGTGGTGGTGATGTGCTTCTAACGATAAATCACCTTCCTGTGATTGGTGCCGTACCATTTTCAAAAAGGTGCATTTTTGTGAAAAATCATAAAGAAGCTTTACACGATGCAACAGTTTGACAAAAGTGTAGTATTTTCAAAGGCGTCATTCGCACGTGTTCATGTATTCGCAGGCATGTGAGTGAACATGTGCCTCTACGTCTCCATATAAGCGGGCACTGTTGTAAGCCTCCTTTTCTGTGTGTCTGTGTCTTCCCCCCGGGGTTCAGGTCTTTTGTTAATCCACTGTGAGAGCAAGCGGAGGCGCTTTCTCCCCTTTTGAGATGACCTACAGCTGCCTGAGGCAGGAGGAGAGTCGGGAAGAAAATAAGTGGGACTTTACTGGACTCTTCTGTCTGTCAGGAGATCACGCTAATAGCAGTTTAAAGTTGCATTCCTAGCAAAGATATTCTGTTGTGTTATTTGGTTGTTTTATGTTTAATGTTCTGTTAAGCGCTTTGTTACAGCTGCTAAAGCGCTAAATAAAGAGGTATAAAAATTCAGATGTTCCTGCAGCTCGTGAATTGGTTGATTTATTCCACGCCATTTTAGAACTCATATTTTTGATGACAAGCATCTTTCAGCATTTTACCTTTCAAAGCAGTGCGATACTTAACTTTTGACATAAAATTTGTCACATTCAAAAGGGAATATGCTGTAGAAAAATTTACTTTTTTAAACTCATTCACTCCCAAAGACGTTTTTAAACGTCTTTTCAGACCTGGTCCAGAACTGGCTGGTACTGAATGAGTTAATTAATAGCTTGTATAAAGGTAGTCTGGAGTACCTGCTGCTGGCCTGTGAACTACGAAATTAAAACAACCAAGTAAACTTTTTTTTTTTACTTGCTTGGAACCAAAAATGGGCCCGAGTAAGCAGTTTTGTGACATCACAATTCACATTTTACAGATTATGGAATGTCTTTATAGCGCACTGATCGTAGTTTCTGGTGATATGATGAGTTACTTAGTTGTTGAGATACATGATGTTAATTCTAAGTTGCTGGCTTTGTAATGCGTTACAAATTTCAACACTGCGGGCAAAACACAAATAGGCTGAATGAATGTGGTGTTTTGCTCACGACGCGAGTGAAATGATCCGCGATGGCGTAACGCTCAGCGAATCATTGCTAATGTGACATGCCGTAATAATATTTAATGGCAATGTTTCTCAATTGAAATAGTGATATATATATATATATATATATATATATATATATGATCCCAGGAGCTAAGTTGTCTGGGACTTGATGCCCCTGGCAGGGTCACGCATGGCAAACAAGTCCGAGGTGAGGGACCAGACAAAGCAGGGCTCAAGAACCCTTTATGATGAATAAAATAAATGAAACTCAGTTTCCCTTGCCCGGACGCGGGTCACTGGTGCCCCCCTTTGGAGCCAGGCCTGGAGGTGGGGCTCGTTGGTGACCGCCTGGTGGCCGGGCCTACACCCATGGGGCCCGGCCGGGCTCCG
>NW_017806158.1:475999-487891 GCF_001891065.2 Hippocampus comes
ATCCCCCCCCCCCGTTGAGCTGATCGCATGTCCTGTCACTCATTTGTTTTACTGTCTGGTAGCTTACTTAACGTACTTATTCTCTGTCTGTTCCTGGTTTTCCTGATTGGTTTCAAGATATTGACAAATTAAATGTGTGTCACAATTTTCGTCCATCCTTTTTGTCCGTCTGGATCTTTTTCAGTTGGGAAATTGTAGATAATGAAAAGGAGGGATACAATGCTTTCATTAGAGCGATTAGACATTTTATCACTTGAGATGTACAGTCTTTTAAGTAACGCCTATGGGCTTTAAGGCATACAGTTAAGCATACATTTATGAACTATGATACAAAACCGCTTGTTGTTTGGTATCCTCTTATTTTTATTAGACTTTTTTTGTCATGCATGCACAGTTGAGATCTGCAAGTGGCAACAGTTCTCCACTCATGACTTGGAACCTCGGCTGTGTGAAGATCCGCCATTTTCAATTCGTTTCACAGAAGTGCTAGATTTGGTGACATGGTGCTGTCACCATGAGTTTAAAACCCAATATTCTTTTGAATGGGCGCTCACTTGTTTCTACGGCTTACCATGTACCACTCCCTCAGCCCAACCCCAGTCGTCGAGATAACACAAGAAGAATATTTTTCCTGGAGTAAAAGGTGAACGTGAGCAACGGCTCATTTGCATGAGGCATAACCGTTATGAGTAACTACGTAATTTGAACCAGGGTGATAAAAATGGATGTTCACTGTGCTGCAATTCTTAATCCTTTCTTTATTTTGGCTGAAAGAGAAGAATGTAGAAGCAGTTTTAGTGACGACGCTTGGGAACTGTTAAAAATGAAAAATGCATCATAAAGTCTCCTCGAAATGACATAATGACTCTGTGAAGGCTGCGAAGTAAAACGATGAGTATGTTTTAGCTCAGCCATACATGTAGCTCGAGCCCCGTGCAGAAGGAAAAAATGCCACAAGTCATATCTCAACACTAGGGATATAACGAACAGAAAGTGACCAACAACACAACATGCATTCTTAATACCGCTACCCCACAAAAAGCAAGAGCTCCGTCAAGCCAGGTGATTAATGACTGCTGTCCACTGGGTCTAAAAATCACACTAGAAAGACTCCGGTTCACCAAACACCAGGAATTCCACCCGGGGACATCCAGTAAAGTCAACTATATTATTACACAGCAGTGGGGAGCGAGGAAGGAAGTGTGAGAATGGAAGCACTAACGCTGACGTGTGCAACTCGGATGGCAACACAATTTGATCAGGTCCGACAGATATTATTACGCGATCGAAAAACTTAAAGAGTGCAGAGCAGCATTAAAACAAAGCGATGTAACAATTACAATCACCGAATGCGGCCTTAGAGTTGTTAGTACAGTTGGAACATGCATGGGAGAAATGAAAGGGGAACGCACAGAGCGGAAACGGAAAACTTTTAATCACTCGGCCAGTGGCAGTTGCATACAGTGAGGCTGTCCTCTACCTTAAACATTGTTAAATTAATTACAGTTCAGGAGGAATACTCATGGCGGGGGGACTGGTGTGATGTTGGTCCGAAGGATGGAACGTAAAATACACAGAAAAAAACACAAGCTCGGCACGTCAAACTGGATATGACGGGCAGTATAATAAGCACATTCAAGCATCCTTTTAATAGGCTGATGAAATTTTATATGTATACATTTTAAACGTATTTATAGTAATGCCCCTTGTAGATACTGTTCACCTATTGGATGTTGACGCGCATTTGAATTTGCATTTGATTAGTAAGCTAAAAGCACACATTTTCAAATGAAATTAATTGCATGGGCCATGATCGCGATGATATTTTTTCGATCTGTTGTGCAGCTCCGCTGTCCAGCCCACTCGTCGGGCCTTCAAAGTTCTCTAATCAGACAGTTGTCGCTGTGCACAGTACAGAATCGTTTTCTGTACACCGAAATATGTAAAATCATGTTGGGGTGGCAAAATATTGTCACAACTCTTAAAAGGGAGATGGGCCAAATGAACAAAATTTCCAGGTGTCTTAATGCATTCTTCGATCAAAAATTCATTACCCCCACGTGACAAGCTTCCCATTGGTCTTGTCATTCTGTCTGACACAGTTCACCCACTGTTATATGGGGCCAATGAGCTTTCATTCCCCCCTGAGTTCATATTTTGTAGAATCACATTTCGCTGCGATTACGGCTGCAAGTCTTTTGGGGTATGTCTCATTTTGCACAAATCAAGACCGAAATTTCTGCACAGCTCCAGCTCGGGTAGATTAGTCAGAGTGTGAACAGCGGTTTTCAGATCTTCCCACAGATTGTCAATTGGATTCAGGTTTGGACTTGGTTATTCTAACACCTGGATATGTTTAGTTTTGAACAATTCCATTGTAGATTTTGAGGATCATTGTCTTGTTGGAAAGTAAGCCTCTGGGCCAGTCTGAGGTCTTTTCCAAGTTGCCCCTGTATATGGCTCCATCCGTTTTCCATTCAGCTATCTTCCCTGTCCCTGCTGACAAGAAGCATCCCCAGACCATGAAGCTTCCACCGCCATGTTTGACAATGTGGATGGTGTTTTCAACCAGTGTTACTTTCAGGCCAGACATCAAGTTTTGCATTTAGCCCAAAATGTTGTTCTGATCTGACAACGTAACTTTCTTCCACGTTTGTTGTGTCTCGGGACTTTTTATGGCTGTCTTTGAGCAAATGGCTTTCTTCTTATCACGCTTCTATAAAGTCCAGATTTGCGCAGTGTGCGACTAATAGTTGTCCTATGGGCAGAATCCCCACCTTGGCTGTGGATCTTCAGCGTGATCATGGGCATCTTGGCTCCATCTCTGATCAGTGCTCTACTTGTTTGGGCTGAAATTTTAGAGGGACAGCCTTGGTAGCGTTGTAGTGGTCTGAAGCTCTCTCCATTTCAATATGATTGATCGAACAATGCTCTGCCAGAGGTTTAAGCTTGTGAAATCTTTTCCTATCCTTATCCTGCTTTAAATTCTCCACTTTATCCCGGACCTGCCTGGTGTGTTCATTGGTCTTCATGACGCTGTTTCTCCGCCAATATGCTTGGACCTGTGAGACCATCACAGAGCAGGTGCAACAATTTTAAATACCGTATGAATTTCGCTCCCATTCGTGATAGCATCCCACCAAAAAAAGAAAAATAATTTTTTAAAAAATTAAATCCAATTTTATATTCCTTGTCTGAAATGTGACAAAAGGTCAAAAAGTTCAAGGAGGGCCAAATACTTTCGTAAGCGACTGTACTTTCGACACCATTTGTATTCTGTAGATTTAACCTGGGCTGCGGCCTGGCAGTTTTCCGTGTCGAGAGCAACTTTAGGTCGAATGTTGTAGTTTGAATGTGGCTCCCTCTTCACCTTCGGTGCATATGTTGCCTCTTAAGAGACATGAAACTGTTGAATCCCTGGAACAATAACCGCTTTTCATTGAGCTCACAGGTTCTGCTTGTTGGCCTCCTACACCTATTATTCATTCGTACAATGTGCCTGCCTTAGCCTACCCCAACAGTTTGGCTTTTGGTATCAGCAAAGTAAGATTAATTTGTACATCCATACTTTACATTAAATATATATTTTTTTTTTATTTACAATGATTACTTTTCTATTCGAGGCGGGATCTAAGCGCTGTCTGCGCTTGCTGTTTCAATGGCTGGGCACTGTTCTCAATCAAACACTGAACATCTGGATCACATCTCTCCGGATCACCCCCAAGCTGTAGCTGGGCTCGACACTCCAATGAAAAATCTGGGCAAAAAATGACGTTAGGGGCCACTAACTTCAGACGATCAGTCCAAGCGCCAAACGGCCAATTTTCACATCCTATTTGCATACAACTGAAGAGTACTTTTAAACAGTGGCCTGTTCCCAAATACCGGAGAACAATATAATTTGGTTCAAGCCTTGTCTTAACTGACACAGTTAACATAAGTCACGAGTGTATTTGAAGCCAGCATTGATTTACACCTCATACAGGAACAAAAAAAAATCTCTTACTTTTACAATAGCTTAAAAATGTATTGAACCATTTGGAAGGGTGAAAAGTCTCCCATGTTTTAATCAGGGCTCTACACTGAACTTTCACTTTGCGGCGCTCCTGCACCTGCCTGGTGCCTTCGGTCTACGGAACAGAAGCTCCTGGAGGTGCCGAGGCCTAAGCGGGGCCTCAGAGGGGATCGAATCTTTCCTGTTGCCGGTCCTTCCCTCTGGAATGACCTTCCGTTAAATGTGAGGCAAGGCCCCTCCGTGTGTATTTTTAAAACTCATATGAAGACATATCCTTATTCTTTTGACCCAATAAGAGACTGACATGGGTCCATTGTTTTCCGGTATCTACTGTATATGAGTTAGGATCATCCATTTATTTTTTAATTGACCGTTTTCACTTTTTTCTTGTTATCTAATGTGCTTTGTTACAGCTGCATCTGTTGTGACATGCGCTACGTCACTAAAAACCTATTTTGTATAGTATACACTTCTACAATCATATCAAATTATAAAATTCTCACAATAGGTTAGAAAGAATAATTCAAGAACCCTCACTGCGGCAGGAATCTAAAATAAAAATGAAACAACCGGGCCCTAATTGAGTAGGCGACTGCAATAGACTGACTGCTCGCTAATCCCACCACACTTTGAGAACCCAATCTCATGCCACCTCACTTATCTCAATTGGCTGCCTCTTTCCGACACTTTAATCACCTGCTTTTTTTTTTTGTAACATTGTTGAAGCCGGCTTGGTGCTTTCCGTCTGCCCACACATCATTTTGCATTGTGAGGACGCCCCGCTAGGGCCCCTGGGGTCATAAACGCGTACCAGGGGCGCGGAACTTTCCTGTAGCAATGACCTGACTCTTGCACACCAAAGGGCACTCGGAGAATTGTTGTGTCTGTCAAGCATACAGCCTAAAAGTTTATTTTTGATGCTGGACTCTGGTGTGAATATCCTGCATGGAGGAACTAGAAATGCATACAGTGAAGCGAGCCCCCACCCCTGTCACATGGGAGTTTAAAACAACCGATTCTGCCCAGCTGTTGTCATGACCTAATCACACACACCGCGATGGTCATTCAATCACCGGGTATGATAATGTCTCATTTTTTTTTCCTCATACACTTACTCCCAACTGTTTGTCTTATTATGGATGACAAATGTGGATGGAGTCAATGTTTATCTACAAGCCAATCCCTTATTGTAGAATCGGTTGTGTCATGTGGTTTTGAATGAATTCACAGTACTGAAGTGTTTCAGGTTTATCTGAGGGGGGCTGGTTCTAATACTTGGAAAAAAAGTGACACTTGTCTGTGCTTAAAATGTACATCTTTTAAAGACAATACATACATAGTTTGGGTGCCTGGTATAATCGATGAAAGGGTGCACCTCATGCAAGTGGAAATCGTACTTGTAAACTGTAAATGTTCACTTACTGAAAGGAGCAAATAAGTCAGTGTGTAAACAAAAAACAAAAAAAACAAAAGGATTTTATGCTGGCAAAATTTCAGCGCCGTTAGCAACATGCAGCAAAGTAATAATCGGAAAAGTGTTTGAAAAGCTTGCAAAACAACATTGTTGAGGGATTGAAATGAGACGAATGACTGGTATATATATATTTTTTTCTGGACAGCCATGTGGATATAATTGAAAAAAAAATGTGAAATAAAAAAGGGACATTTCTTAAAAATGCTTAAGATCAACCTACAGCCTGGCATTCAACTCAATGAAACGTAAAAAAAAACTGACTGGAGAGAATAGCATGGTGTTTTTCTTCTTTTGTGAGAAAATAAACAGCCTGAAAAAAAACAATGAAAAAAAAGTTTGCACATTTCATCTGAATTCTCAGATGATTTGATTGCTCTGTCTACCGTTTATCTGTCTAGAGGAGTCACTGATTATGATCGTTATAGTGTATACATAAAAGATTATCGCACAGTATAGATAAACACATATGATGCTAATTATATATATTTTTTTGTGATCCAATGACAACACGGAGCAAAAAATATTTGCCAAACCCAAAGTGACATTAATTTACAGACAATAGATTAGTGGTTAGGAAAATTGCTTGAAAATTGCAAACCATCAAGCGTTGACAAAAAACAGATACCAATACCTGTATATACTGTAAATGGACTCCTGAATGACATCTTTGATCAAATATACGGTTGTTTAAAATCTTAAGTGTTTGGAATTTGACTGAAAATGTATACTTTGTGGTTTACTTACTCTCTCTCCTTCTCAGTAAGTCGATCAGTGATGGTGTCTTTGATGGAGGAGCGTGAACCCTTGTGGATGACTGGATACCTAAGCGGGATCTGCAGGAAGCACGAGATCATCAGGACCAAGTGTGCTGTGTAGCCCAGGGCAACTGCCACACTTCCGTCATCCTTTGCTGCAAGGGGGGAGGGGGGAAACAAAGACAATCCAAGACTGCGTTAAACTGAGATGCTGTGATTAAAAAGTGCCCAATATTTTTGGTGAGTGGTAACAACGAATCAAAGCTAAAATTTAAATGAAGCAACATGCCGATCCCAAGTGCCTGTATTTTTTCATATCCAAATTTTTGAAGCAAATAGTCATCATTGTCTGATTTGGAGAGCTTTTCTCTTTTTGAAAAATATTCGAATGTCCATATAGTGAATAACATCAAACAAGAAGGACATTATTTTTGCCCCCCCCAACATTAATATTGAAAACATTGCCCGAGCAGAACATGCAATTACTTGCAGACATGTGCTTAAGATGGGAAAATGTTTGCATGAGTACAATTACCAAGTGAATATGACAGAAAATTGAATGGAGAAGAGGCAATATTTAGAAAGAGTATTTCATCAAATAAGGCTGTCAGTGGAGTGGCAGCACTTACATAGATTATTAGACCAATACGAGACCAGATGTTGTTCTTTAAAAGTGAACCATTCCACCAAAAAAATATTATAATAATAAAATGTGCTCAGAAACATCTGTAACTCGAATTGCATTCAAAAAAGTGCAAATTTCAACAAACTGGCTCAGAAAACAATTTGCATACCTTGTTTCGTAATCTCAAAATAAATTGCTTTGCTTTCAATAAGCCGCACACACACACACAAAAAAAAAGGCTCATTTGAGTGCTCTTGGGCAATGGGAAACAAGTAGATGAATATCGGGTCAGCTCAGTTGGCTCAGAAAACAATTTGCGTACCTTCTTTCATAATCTCAAAATAAATCGCTTTGCTTTCAATAAGCCGCACACACAAAAAAAAAAGCTCATTTGAGTGCTCTTGGGCGATGGGAAACAAGTAGATGAATATCGGGTCAGCTCAGAGGCAATTAGCCACGGGCAAACCTTAAGGGTGCAACAAGAGACCGATTGACCTTGTCAAGCTAAGTTGACAAAGAAAGCTTGGTTGAATGTTAGGAAGTGATGTGCCTTCATGCAGAATCACTTTGCTGGCGAGCAGGATTAAAGGCTCTGAATGACCCTGACCCTGGGTTCTAACGTGGAACATCCACCCCCGTAGGCCAGTATAAACTAGCTAACAATTCTGGACTTGATGTGGCTCTCTGGGGGTAGACCTCACACATTTTAGAGGAGGGGTCATGAGGTAAAAATGGAATTGAATGCATCTTAATAAATGTCTGCATGTGGCAACAAAAGCATATGTCTCAAGTGAGGAAGGACATATTACATTCGTGTAAGATAAAATTCCATGGGAGCCACAAACTCTTTGAAAATCTAAAATGAATATCAATATTTTTTTTTCTTACTTTTTCTTGTCAGTTCTGAAGTAGACAATTGTTGAACCGGGTCGAAGCGATACGTCAGCCCACCCGCCATATTGTACGTGGCTTTATATTAGCCATAAATTCGGCAAATAATATTGTAAAACTGAGCTCGGATAACACCACACAATCAAAAGCAATAATTCCGTATGATTCCGGTGAGTTTTTGCTTGAGGATACATCTCCATGGAAGAAGCATCTTCACAATTTGCTTCACTTTGCCACAACCAGTACGGCTGTGGCGTCGGCGTATTCAAGAAGGCGTCTCTGTATATGCAATGTAAATGTTGTCTATGATAATACTGGCTTGCGGTTGTCGCAAAAGGCGGCAATTCAAGATGGCATCGGCAGTGCGACGCGAACATATAGAGCAAAGTAAGTGCTTTCTGTGGGGTATTAATTGCCACCCCCATGTATTGCACGTGCCCTCCTGAAGGCGGGGCTCGGGTGACGGGTCTGCCTGCGCCGTTAGCCTCTCTTCCACAGTGTCATGCATGGAGGCATTTTTTTTTGTCGGGTGGGGGGAGGGGGGGGGACTGAGACCGAAGCGCTTTAGAGGATGAGAACGGACAGGGACGGAGGATGATTAGTATATGAATAAGGACGGAGGGACAATGAAGGAAAGGTGCCCAGGTCGCGGACAGAGGACAGATCGGCAAAATAAGGTAAAGTGTCCATCTCTGCTAATGGCTTAGTGAATTCTAGAACAGTGTCTCTGCCATTGCTTGCTCTGTATTTCCAAACAGGTTACAAGTAACTATTCCACGTGTACAGGTATTTGCCGTCTCAACCAATTCAAAGTCACCCAGTTGATGATAAGTGACAGTGATGGACAAGAGTAGTGTTTGTATTTTGCGTTTTTTTTTTTTTTTTTTAAATGCGTATTGGCTTGTGAGCCTGTACACGGATGCCAAAGAGTCATGTTTATTGGTAAATGGTTACACATCCAGTCGACCCCCAACAGTCACTGGGGATAGGAACCAGGGTGACAGGCGAACAGCGAAGATGCGGATGTAACTCACGGCATTGAATTGCATTGGGGGGAAAAAAACAAAACAAGACAAAACAAAACATAAATGAACATTCAATAAATGTTTTCCTTGACAAATGGGTTGGGGAGGGAGGGGGTTGGGGGGCAACCTATTTGGTTCAATTGGTGTTAAGCATCTGTATTGGCAAGCAGGTAAGGAGTCCAAAGACATGTGTGGCCTACAGTTAAGCATGATGCTGGGAGTGCCGCGGTCTGAGGTTTCACAAGTGCTGCTGGCACTGGGGAGCTACGCTCCATTGAGGTGAAGCAGAGCGTGAGCCCTTCACTTCGGAAACTGTGCAGCAGGGCAATATTCCAATATGATGATGACGGCAAACACACCTCCAAGATGACCACTCCTTTGCAAAAGAAACTGAGGTTAAAAGGTGACTGACCAACTATGTGATGTCATCATAGGGCAGTGTTTCTCAAATAGTGGGGCGCGCCCGCCTGGGGGGGCGTGAGGCTCCGTCAAGGGGGGCGTGTTTGACCTCGGGGAACATGCTTTTTTATTTTTTTTACTGTCCTAAAATAATGTGCAGTTGTACCTCCACTATGTTAGCGGGCAGTGGCGCTCTCATTGGCAGAATTTGCGCAGGGAGAATTCTCGGGGAGGAAATATGACAAGGCGTATGTAGCGCTTGGCTTCAATGTGACTGCGGTGGCAGACGAGGAAAGATTGATGTGCTTAAATTTTGGTAGCGGACAGAATGAAGCCAACCAAATAAATTAAGGCGTCACTTAAAGACATTACACCCCAATCACGCTGATAAGCTGCTTGAGTTTTTTTCAGCGAAAACTTGCTGAATATTGCCAACAATCATGCCGCTTTGTGACTGCTACTTCAGTAAAATAAAATACAGGTTCCGGCTACACATTGAGCAGGAGCCGAGTATTGCTGTGTCCTGCTTCAAACCTCACTTCGAAAAGCTGTCAATTGCAAAACGTGCTCATTGTAGCCATTAATTATATTTCTGTTTTGCTGGTTAAAGTTGTTTTTAATATTGTGCTCCTGAGACAATGTTGGTGATTAGTTTGAATGCATTATTAGTTATTATTAAATTAAGGATTCAATGTTATTTCTGAATTTCAGATGCACTTTAAATCTTTTCTGTTCCAGTTACTAAAGCTATTCTTTGTTTTAAGTTGGTCCATATTTCTTTCTTTTTTTATTCTCTTATACGTTAATAAGGATACAGTGTTATGCAAAGGTGTACTTATAACAATTTTATCGACAAATTATACTATTTATAGTCATGCGAGTGGGGGGACGAGGGGGGGGGGCGAGATGTTTTCCTCTTCCTTGGGGGAGGCATGACAGAAAATAATTGAGAACCATTGTCATAGGGGAAGGAAAGGGGATTCTGGTAGTAAACCCCATTCCCAAGAACAGGCCAAACAACATATTGACACTTTGCCCCCAAATTTCATATTTTCGCTAAGGAGTGTACTTTTTCCCCCCCAGTACATTTGGTGTATTGAGCTATTTTTATGGACCATAGAATTACAGTTATAGCAGCTGTTCACTAGCTACTGAACATTGGAAGCAATGTGTCATTTCTTCAATTTTGTCCCATCAAATGATACAATAACATATTTAGAAACATTGGAGGTGCAATATATATATATAAATCGAAAGGTGTATAAATAGATAAGTACAGTACACATAAGGGTAAAAGTATTTGATGATATGTAGATTTCTTCCTTTTCTTTGGTATTGAAAAATGATCAATACACATTATTACACAACAAGGGGTAGGACTAGATAAGTTGTATACTTCTTCCTACTCCTTTGAGCATATAACTGTGATGATGGTTGTTTTACTTACTTTTATTTTTTCCTTTTATGACTTTTGTTTGCATTTTGTCAATCTGTTATTGTATGTTCTATATATGTTCAATAAACATACAATACAATACAATCTCACTTTTGTGAGATATTGTACTGGAAAGCCAAAGGTATTTGACTACGCCTACAAGAAGGGAAAATGGAAGAAAAATTGTTGTTTTCCCCTTTGCAGATATGACCGCTTCCACTCTTCTGCTAAGACAAGATGTTGGAGTGTGACTTTGTGGGAATTTTATCCATTCATCCAGAAGAACATTTGTGAGATGCTGGACCAGAGCTGTGGGCCAGATGGCTCATAATCTTTGCTGTAGTTGATCCAAAAAGATTTGAAGGTTTGGTTGAGATCAGGGCTCTCAGTTCTTCCACACCAAACTCATCCGAGCGTGCCTTGACGGATCTTGCTTTGTGCACTGGTGCACAGCTTTTCACAAGCAGTACTCAATACGCAGATACATATCCAATTAATGTCCACTTACGAAAGAGGCTTGGGTTGCATTTGAAAGGAAAAAAACGAAAAAGAAAAAAAAAACAGAATTTTACTGTACACTGTTGTATTGTAAAAAAAAATATAACGTATTTTCCGCACTATAAGTCGCACCCAAAAGCATTAAATTTTCTCAAAAGCCGACAGTGCGCCTTATAATCTGATGTGCCTTATATATGGATCAATATTCAGATTTTTTGGGACGTAGTATTTTAAATGTTCTGTAAAGTGCTTTGCTACAGCTGCAGCGGTTGGGAAAACTCTGCAGAAAATAACACTGTATTATATTGTATTCCTTTAGTGTAGCTCCATCTAGTGGATACATACCGCAACCAGAGCCATTATTGTAGCTTCTATTCTATGCGCGCTATAATGCAGTGCACTCTATGTATTAAAACAGTTTTCATTCACTCAAGGTGCACCTTATACGCCGAACCACCTTATAGGGCAGAAAATACGGTATCTCATATACCAGACACTGGGCAACAAAAATCTGAATTGGGTTTAAATATGAAGTAATGCAGTGCACTCTATGTATGAAAACAGTTTTCATTCACTGAATTTGATTGAATTTCATTCACCTTATACTTCGAACCACCTTATAGTGCAGAAAATACGGTATCTCATATACCAGACAGTTTGGGCAACAAAAATCTGAATTGGGTTTAAATATGAATATAGTCTTAGACTAATTTGGAAAAGTGTAAAAATTATGCAATTAAGAATTAGATTTTTTTTTTTTAGGAACAGTATTACA
>NW_017806158.1:487953-543611 GCF_001891065.2 Hippocampus comes
GTTCGGCCAACAATTTTCATTTCGCTAAATCCCTACTCTATAACACTGTTGAGAGCATGCCTAAACTAGCAGACGAACGCTTGTGTGAACAGTCTGAAGTGTGAACAACCTTGACGTAAATTCCGATTTCTGCTCCTCCACAATCATGCCGTACCCCACACCTAATTTATATTATTACGAATATTCGTATTTGTAGGGTTGCAGGCAATTCTTGTGATAGAGATTTTTTTTTTTTTAACTTTCATAGTTTATATGTTTGTCAACCCTAAACTTTCTCCACTGCAGTGAAGAGGCAGAGTGTTTGTAACCTTGTCCCTAGCTCGGTCTGTAATGCACACTACTGCCATCTGTAGCTCAGTGAGTAGACCGACGACTAAGAATACATAGCATACGCCCCTTCGAGTTTCCCGTGGTAAAATAAAATTAAACACATTAAAACTCCAGATCAACAGATCTATTTTTTTTCCCCCGACGTAATTTAAACATGAATGCCTGTAGGGAAAGTCATTCGAACTTGCTACATATTGAATAATGTCGCTTCTCCACGATATAGCTACATTAAAGGCAGCGTGGTCGCCAAGATAAAATATTTGTTCAGCATGCCTTGCTGCAGCTCATCCAAGTAAAACCATGAAACACATGCTGGTAGACAATAAATTACCTTGAAAGTCTTCAGAATTTGGCAGCTTTACACCGCAGATAACATAATCTGACGGATTTGCCTGTGGAATTAAAATAAGAATGAGAAACAGGCATGCGGTATTTCAAGTATTAAAATAACAATGACCAAAGAGAATTTCCCTAACACTGTGGGTATGGGGACAATAAAAAATGTCACAGTAGTTGAAAACAAAATGTCAGGGGTAACATGTAACAATTGGGCCGTTTCTTTCTATACTTTACTGTGACAAATTTTTGAACAATGGCTTTGCACTCACCACATCAATGGGATAAATGTAGGAAAGCTCAGAGAGAAGCTGGCGGCAGCGGAAGGTGAGCTGGGCATTGAACTTCAGGAACTGCTCTCTGGGGAGATACCATCCAACGCAGGGAAAACAATGAGGAAGAGGTGAGGATGCATTTGCTTGAGTTGGACGGTAATTAAAAAAGAAAAAAAAATGGATCGAGCTACGCTAAAGGGAATACAATACAATACAACACAGCTTTATTTATATAGAGCTTTCACAACCGCTGCAGCTGAAACAAAGTTGCAAACATATTCATAACGTAACACGCTAACAAAGCAAAGGCCAACTTCACAATGAAAGCAAACCAAAGAATAAATTGACACCAACGCAAGAACCTTTAGTCAGCTTTTATTTTGAAGTTGGCCCGCATGGTGCCGTGATGGTCAGCTGGACCTGTCTTTTACATTTCATCTTGCCTTATTATAGTTTAAATTGCCATTACAGAGTTTGCTCCCAACATCAACAGGCCATTTTTTTGCAGTGTACTTTTCAGACTAACATCACATTTTGAATTGGTTTTATTTGCTGTATGGATATTTTCTGGCTTGAAATAACACAAAGTATATCAAATTTAAACACCTTTTAATTGCCCCCCCCCACCCTCAACATTCTGACACAAAATCATATCTGTTATTGTCTGAAATCTTTGAGGAAACAATCTTTTGTATCATTCCAAAAAAAGATTGTGGCATCTTATCATTCACCTTCTTTCGAACGTGCGCCTGCTTTGCTGAGTCAAAAGAGGAGACAGATTAGAGTGTAATGGTTTGATCTGAAATCGCTCAAACTGTCCAATGGGGCTTTGCCTTATCTAATCATTTAAACTGAGATGCGTGCCCTTCACAAATCTCTGTCCACGAACGTGCAAGCGTGTTTTCCATGTACATGCTTGTAAAGTCTGCTCTTTCAAGCCTTCAGGTACCACCAGCAGAGAGTTTGTTCAAAACCTAACATGGTGACAAACTTTGGGGGAAACAAAAAAAAAACTTTTGTTTCACATCAGCAACCATTTAAAATAGTTTATCTAATCCTTCAACTCCTTCAAAAAAAAGTTAAACATTTATTTATGTGTTAATTATGGTTTAAAAAAAGAAAACGTGAGTTCCATGTAAAACTGACATATTGTGGACACACACATTTTCTGCAGTGGAGAACAATACACCCAATGAATCCCAGTGTGATGTCGAGAGAATAATCCACAATGGCATATTTATTTGGAAATAAAATGCACTGGCAAGAAGAGACTGGGGGCTCCAGGCCGTGTGTGCAATTTCCTTTGCAAATGGTTTACAGCCATTTAAATTTGACAATAAATTATATTTGAATAACATTATGTACTGTAGATCCAAGGAAGTGATATTAGGCAGATGTACTTGTGTTGATGTTAATTTCATGTTTTCTGGCCTTGAGAAGTCTCTGGTTCACCATCCGTGACTGCCTGGTACTTCTCAGATGAACAAAACTGGATCCAGAGCAGACAGCCGCTGCACATTCAGTAAACCCTGAGGCCAATTCAAACAACCTAATACTGTTTTTTTTTTTTTTTTTTTTTTTTATAAACACGACATGCATACTCTGAATTGAGAACAAATATGAAGTACAAAATGCATAGTGCAGGCTGTAATCTCAGGCGCTAGGCAACACATTGTGCCACATCCTTTAGTAGTATGCATTACAAAGTGTCTTCGGTGCTGGGGGGGAGAGAATTAAAGATTCACACATACCTCTTGGCCGTACATTCCTTATGCAGCATAGTTAAGGATTCTCTCTCCTCCTTCAGACTTTGATGTTGAGCAGAATACAATTCCCCTAAAAGACAACAAGGTAGGGTTGGGGGGGAAGCTTCTGTTAATGGGTGCATGTTGCGTTACGTCTTGCTGCATCCGAACAACCAGAGTAGTGCATAATTGGCTGCAACAGTAATTTGTACTTGTGATCAAATCATTTTGATGAGTGGAAGAAAAACCATTTCCATCTGATGACACAGAAACCAGACATATCCAATTTGCAAATAGAAAAATCTGACACGCATCAGCAAGCGCACACACTGGAGAGAAAGTAGAATCCAACACAAAGCCTTTATTGTCATTGTATGTAGATACAACAAAAATGTAGTTAATTGTTTCATAAATACAATCAAAAAAATGAAGTATTTGGAAAAAATGAATAATATGTAATATAACATGCAAATCAGGGTACAAATTGGGGCTGTGACACAGTCAGCCTCTAAATACCAGTAGAACTATGACGTTTAATTGGGTAAATCAATAAAAATACCACAAACTATTACCCCAAAACACTGATATGATTTCAAACATTACCGTAGCATCGCATCTTTTCGTTCAGGCGCTTTGGGAGAAGCTGTAAATTTTGCTAGGACTTTAAGGCTAGAGGAACGTGGTGATACGCTGCAGCTCTTGCTGCTCCTTCACAATGATGAGGAAGGTTTTATAAGTCTCTATGGTAGTGTCAATGGCTTGGCAAAGTTTTCGGCATCATGCCTTATAAAGATTGCGTGCTACAGCCTTTTTTTCTTTTTGTTTTGCTTTTGCTTTGCTTCATTGTCTGAAACCAATTCACTCTCACGAGCCCACACTTCCGTCTCCTCAGCCACATCTTCCAACTCTTCCGGAGGAAATCCAAGACGTTCCCAGGCCAGACGGGAGACATAGTCTCACCAGTATGTCCTGGTTCATCCCCGGGGCCTCCTGACAGTGAGACATGCCCGAAAAACCTCACCTGGGAGGCGTACAGTAGGCTTCCTAGGCAGATGCCCGAGCCACCTCATCTGGCTTCTCTCAATGTGGAGAAGTAGCGGCTCGACTCTGAGTCCCTCCCGGATGACCGAGCTTGTCACCCTCCCAGAGGTGGTGAGCCCATGCGAAGGGGAACCCATGTTGCCTTTTTGATCTGACTCTGGCCGGGGCCCCCCCATGGGTGCAGGCCCGGCCACCAGGCGCTCGCCAGCGAGCCCCACCTCCAGGGCTGGCTCCATAGGGGGGCCCCGGTGACCCGTGTCCGGGCAAGAGAGAACGTGTTCCAAATTTGTCACTCATCATCAGGGGTCTCTGAGCCGTGCTTTGTCTGGTCCCTTACCTAGGACCTATTTGCCATGGGTGAGTCTGCCAGGGGCCTAAAGCCCCAAGACAACTTAGCTCCTAGAATTATTGGGACAGGCAAATCCCTCCACCACAGTAAGGTGATGAAATATGATATCCTGTTGGGTAAAAAAAAATGTTTTATATGCCCAAAGACAGCTGGAACAGGCTCCAGCATGCCCGCGACCCACGAGAGGATAAGAGAATCAGGTAATGAATGGATGGATGTTTATCTTTTTAATTGTTCTTACTCATTTCCTTATTTCATATGATAATAAAATCTTGACCTAGTCTCTAGCGTCTTTATTTTTCACTCGCTTTTAAACTGGCAGTTTGAAAAAAAAAATTCACTTCAAATACACATCAGTACTGCAACTTTTCTCATTGGGTGCCTTATGTCGATTTGTTTGTTTTATTTTAACTGTGTAAAGGTCGAGTTTATCATACAAACTGTGGGGAGGAACAATCACGTTAATCACACAATATATCCCCAGTGAGACATGCCCGAAAAACCTCACCTGGGAGGCGTACAGTAGGCTTCCTAGGCAGATGCCCGAGCCACCTCATCTGGCTTCTCTCAATGTGGAGAAGTAGCGGCTCGACTCTGAGTCCCTCCCGGATGACCGAGCTTGTCACCCTCCCAGAGGTGGTGAGCCCATGCGAAGGGGAACCCATGTTGCCTTTTTGAGCTGACTCTGGCCGGGGCCCCCCCATGGGTGCAGGCCCGGCCACCAGGCGCTCGCCAGCGAGCCCCACCTCCAGGGCTGGCTCCATAGGGGGGCCCCGGTGACCCGTGTCCGGGCAAGAGAGAACGTGTTCCAAATTTGTCACTCATCATCAGGGGTCTCTGAGCCGTGCTTTGTCTGGTCCCTTACCTAGGACCTATTTGCCATGGGTGAGTCTGCCAGGGGCCTAAAGCCCCAAGACAACTTAGCTCCTAGAATTATTGGGACAGGCAAATCCCTCCACCACAGTAAGGTGATGAAATATGATATCCTGTTGGGTAAAAAAAAATGTTTTATATGCCCAAAGACAGCTGGAACAGGCTCCAGCATGCCCGCGACCCACGAGAGGATAAGAGAATCAGGTAATGAATGGATGGATGTTTATCTTTTTAATTGTTCTTACTCATTTCCTTATTTCATATGATAATAAAATCTTGACCTAGTCTCTAGCGTCTTTATTTTTCACTCGCTTTTAAACTGGCAGTTTGAAAAAAAAAATTCACTTCAAATACACATCAGTACTGCAACTTTTCTCATTGGGTGCCTTATGTCGATTTGTTTGTTTTATTTTAACTGTGTAAAGGTCGAGTTTATCATACAAACTGTGGGGAGGAACAATCACGTTAATCACACAATATATCCGAAATGCATATGCACGAAGGAGAGTACCGATGGCTTTGACTTTGTTCCTTTTTCTGATTTTCTCTGGTAATTTATATTTTACAAAGTGGCTTGAGCAAGGCACACTCACATAAGACAAAAAGATTGAATTGCCTTGTGTGAGGGTGCTCTGTTCTGGAAACAGTTCAGGTGAGATCTAAGGATAGTTAACTGCAAAGCAATAAACTTGTGCAGAAGACTTATCCATGACACTGCAATAGTTGCACGGTTCAAACTTCAAGTAGCAAAATGCAATGCAAAAATTAAATCCTGCATATCACAAATGCAATGATGATCATTTTAATAAGCGGGTCATCTCATTGCTCATGTAAGTGAGCTAAGAGTATTTCACATGGCTCTAACCTTGAGCAATAATATTCTAAAGCAGAAACAGACTTTGACCAGAAAACTCGCACCCAGGGCCATTCTGCTCGACATTGAGCTCAAACTCCCGCAGGAACAGAGGTGGGGGCGAGAAAAAAAAAGAAAAAGGAAAAAAAAAGCAGTTCTTCTTCAAAGAGACACAGATCAGACAGGCCATATCTCTTATTGCATTGTTGCTTTCATGTAATTCCCAGCACTGCCAATCTCTTCTTCCATCTCGTCACCAACTTTACTGGCACAGAAAGATAAAATACAGCAATATGCGTGCAGTACACGAATTGGATATGTGTAATTTTGTATTTTAAAAAATTACCCACTATTGAGGATCCATAGTTTACCGTGGATATATAATGAAAAAAGGCTGCGCCAGCTGCTGTTGAAATGATCATCATGGCAATAAATCAATCAGGAAGCGCACTAAAATCTCTTGACTAAAACAACCTCAGGTCCCACGGTTCTTGGCTGGGTTTCACAGTATGACAAACTCCAGTTCAGTGTTGTGCAATGTGGCCTGAACTCTGCGACCTCTACAATAGGCAAGGTGTAGTGGGGTACATGCTGCTGACTTTCACATGGACGTCACGGATACAATTTTTGGTCCGTGCCTCTATATCCAGCAACTGCCAGCCCCAAGCTTGGATTAAATAAAAAATGGGTCAGTTGTGTCAGGAAGTGTATTCCACATAAAAAGACCCAACTAATAAAGTTACAAAAACTAAAATAGTATAGTTTAAGATTCTTTTTTTTTTTTTGCACCACAGTGCGCTTGAAGCCTGCTTTAAAATAATCTATGATTGTCTCAAACAAAATTGGCCCCCACCACACAAGCTATGTGCCCATCGTTCTTCTATGCAAGTTTTAATAAATGGATGCTTTAACATGATAATAGTCATATTCTTATTGGAACACCGCGTCGACCTCGCAGTGCAGAGGTACCGGGTTCAATTGCAGTTCCGGCCTCCCTATGTGGAGTTTGCATGTTCTCCCCGGGTTTTCTCCGGGTACTCCTGTTTTCTCCCACATTCCAAAAACATGCATGGCAGGCTGATTGAACACTCTAAATTGTCCCTAAGCGTGAGCGCGGATGGTTGTTCATCTCTGTGTGCCCTGCGATTGGCTGGCAACCAGTTCAGGGTGTCCCCCGCCTACTGCCCGACGACAGCTAGGATAGGCTCCAGCACGCCCCGTGACCCTAGTGAGGATAAAGCGGTTCGGAAAATGGATGGATGGATGGATTGTTTGAACACGTAACAAAGTATGTTTCCTGTAAAAGAAAGTGAGTCCGTTGAATTTACAGAATACAGTCAAACCTCGGTTTTCGAACGTCTCTGTTCTCGACCAAATCGCTTTTCAACCAAAAATTGAGCTTTTTTTATGCCTCAGATGACGACTGAATTTCGGTTCTCGAACAAACTGAGCGCACTTGAATGCGTCACTTGACTCCTCTCGCCTTCCTTACACGAGGAAGTGATGCTTCCTCTGGTAGACAAGGAAGTGACGCTTCCTCGTGTAGCGTTCCATTGTGAACAGACGTGTTCAATCAAGATTTTTTTTTTTTAAAAAAGAGCATGGTTTCGGTTTTCGAACAAATCGGTTTTCGAACAGCCTTCTGGAACGGATTGTGGTCGAAAACCGAGGCATGACTGTACATGCACGTCATGGCGCATGGTCAACATGGTACCGCCTCTGCCTCAATTTGAGCCAGGAAAAAGCCTGGTAACTGCAAAAAGTGGCCATAAATAATGCTTGAATGTCTTTAGAACAAACAAGTTCAAATGTTACTCGGAGCATTTTGAAACCATGAGACCACACTGAGTGGGGGGTGGACGATGCCAAATTCCACCAATAGCTCCGCCACATCATGTTTTAAGAATAAAAGGACAACTAAATCAGCAATGCGAGTAAGTCCCGAGTTTCAGTCAAGACCACTGGAAAAAGCAAATGTGTCCCGCTGAGCCACCGGTAGAAGAACCCTCATGGTTTTTAGCTTGAATAAAAGACCTTTTCTGAAGTTCATTTGTTTTGTTAAATATCACTGCATACCATTGCTGCACAAAACTATAACGAACACACACAACTGACATTTATCGGCCAGGAGCTCTGACTGCTATACAAAGCATAAGAAAAACTAGTTTGACCAATCATAATAAACGCCGTTCACGGCCTGATTTATGTTGTCTTCTAAAGCTCAAAGAAAGGAAATTAGAGTGTAACCCCCCCACCCCCGACAAATCCACTACTGAGGAGCTAGGGGTGAACAGCTTGTATTTTAAATTCACATCTGTGAAAAGGAAAGAACGATTTTCGCCTCAGCTTTCTGTTATGAATTGTGCGCAAAATATGCAGAAGTCCGAAAGTCAAGTAAATTAGCAGGAGTCTGTCCCACCAAGTGGATTAGCAGGCACCAAGTGGCCCGTTATAGCTGTCATCAGGATAATACAAACAGCTCAGGTTTTGTGTTTACTATGCCAACAATGTCCAAGATGAAAAAGAGGCAAGTCCGTAGCAATATTCTCATTGTTTTCTCACTAAAACATCGGCAGCTGACGCTCAACTCATCTTTATCTGCTACTGTAGTTCTCATACAGGCATGCAACACACACACACGCACGCAGAAAGAGTCTTTCCAAGATGTTTGGGTTTTTGAGGCCATTTGTTTTGAAAGAGGCCAGTTTCCGGGGAGGTTGAATTATTTGCTAATGGGCCCTTTAGCTACGTGAGAAATGTGGAGACCACACGGCCAGGTACAGATGAGATTGCGCTGAGGAATGGAGGCTAACAATCCATTCCGGATGCCCTCGAGGGATGTATCACGTCGCACTTCCACCAATGTGCAAAACCGTCACTAAAATGTACAAAGAAGCCTGAATCTAATTAGCACTGTAATGTGTCAAGATTTACAAATGGAAAACAAATGGTTTTAATGGAATCATCACTTACACTAAATCAACTGCGCATGCTTCTTTAAGATTGTGGGTGTAAAACAAGTCGGGCGGAGGGTAAATTCAAACCAAAAATTCAACTGAAAGTCGGAAAAACTCTCCACTGCCATGTTAAGCGTCATCATAAGCACTTTATAATGTCCATAAAATAATCGAGTCAGGCCAAAAATGTGCTGCTGAAATAAAAAGGGTAAAACCTGTCTTCCACGAGTGTAATCAATTGAGCATGGTAGCAAAACAAATTGTTTTGGGCTGATTTAACATTTTAAGAAAACACAGCATTGTTCATAAGTATAGTTTGGGATTCCCTGGTTACAAATGCACTTTTTTTTTTGCCTCTTTAATAACCGTCCAGTCAAACTTTGGTGATCCCCTCCACAAACAGACAAAGGCGCACAAACTAGCAAAATACTTTGGCGCTAGCATACCTGAGTACACCTGCGCTAGAATTTGGGTTAATTCATTCGTGAGCTTGACAAACCAAGCTTCATGAGCCATGCCCTCGCATTCACCTTCCACTTCCCAATGAACATGAGGGAGCTGCGGTAAATTACATTTCAGCTCAAATAACACCAACGCAAGAAACTGCAGACACGATGGGATTGAGTCAAACCCTGGCACAGAATGCCTGAATCACAAGTACGGCACGATATTTTAAATTAAGTGTGTTTGTGGTTGTGTTTTCACATTCCATTCATTGTGTCTTTTTTGTTACCGTACTCTTTTGGTTTGATTTCCTGCGATTCGTCTCCTCACACCTGTGTTGGGCTGTAATTAGTTCCACACTTTCATACACAGCTGCATTACCATTAAACCGGTAACAGCGGTTGTTGAGCAACATTCACTCAGTTTAAAGCATTTGACAAAAACTTCTCCCACAAATGGCTTTGTGTTCAGGGCTTGGCTCAAGGGCACTTTACACAACACTCAGAACGACAAATGAAGTGAAGTTACGATGTGGGGCATACTATAATATGCAACATAACCTGCTACAAACTCGACAATCTAATTCAGGCCACTTTTGTCCTATTTGGAGGAAATCAAGAACTGGATAGCACTGAATTTCTTGACTTTCAATGAAAAGAAAACGGAAGTGATGATGTTTGGCCCTTGTACATCTAATCCTGCAGACTTGGTCTGACTGGCTTCTTACCAAAAGCCAACAGTCTTCAACATGGATTTTAATCTGGACAGGCAAATTGATGCTGTTGTTAAATTCAGCTTCTTTCATCTTAGGAAGCTGGCGAAAGTAAAGCCTCTCCTTTCTCAACAGCACTTTGAAACAGTAATTTGTCACATCTTAGATGGATTACTGTAATGCACTTTATTTTGGAGTCAGCCAATCCTCCATCAAGCATCTCCAGTTGGTCCAAAATGCTGCCGCTCACCCTTTGAATGGTACTCGTAAGAGTTAGCACATAACTCCTACTGTGGCATCCCTTCACTGGCTCCCTGTTCATTTTAGAGTGCTTTTTAAGATTGTATTATTTGTTTTCAAATCTTTAAATGGTCTCCCCCAACCTTATCTCTCTGCGCTTCTCCACCCCTCAAAAAGTCATTTTTATTCTTTGGCTTTTGACTGAGCAGAGACTGGATTTTAGTTTTACTGTTTTGGGGCTTTTTACGGTCTTTCTTATTAATTTATTGTTTCATCCTTTGTTGTTGTATGACTTTTTTGCTCCATGTACAGCACTTGGTATACAGCGACGGTTGTTTTAAAGTGCTCTATAAATACAGTTGGTGACTTGAGTGCATGTATGCATTGAAGATAGCTGTTTGGGTGAATTTGTAAGCTTGTTGGCATCAATGAATTCATTTACATGTGGCGTAAGTAAATCTGTTTGCCTGTAGCCTGTACATCTTACCTTTCTTCTGAAGCTGTGCCATGTCCTTCTGCCGCACATCTATTTCTCTGCCAAGAGCCTTCCTCTGCCGCTGCAGTTCACTATGAAGCACAGCTAAACGCAGCTGCATGCACTCCCGCTCTTTTTTCTGCTCAGAGCAAACGAAAAGGAGCACACAGGGAGGGATATTAAGGAAAACATTCACGAAGCGGTCACAGCAGTGTGTGTGTTTAAAACCTTGTCGCCCCTTCAGAATGACATTTAAAGCACTTCAGCAAAGGTCTATCCATCCATATATTTTGCATATTGTTGATCCTGTTCAGAGTTGCGAAAACGGTATGGGAGCCGAGGCCTGCTGATATGGGGCTTTTAATTTTATATCGTATTATGTCTCCAAGTATTATTATGTATACTGAATGTTTTGGGGGTTTGGATTTTTGGGGGTTTGTAAAAAAAATATATACAATAAACTAAAATAAGATTTGGCTCAGTGCATCCGGTTTTGAGTTGACATGGTCACAACATGCTTGGGGTTGTTTTTTCTCCAGGTACTCTGGCTTCCTTCCTTTCATACATGGTTGGCTAATTGAACCGACTCGAAATTGTCCACACTGAAGCGGTGAGTGTGAGTGGTTTGCTGTCATTGGCTAGCTACAGGTCTAGGGTGTACCATGTCTCTTGCCCAAAGTCTGCTGGGATCGGCTCCAGTTACCTGTGACTCTAATGATGACAAGTGGTACAGAAAACCAACGCCAGATGATAGCTAAAACAATAACCTTACGGAGAACGTTCGGTGTCTTCCACAAGACAGTGTCACACATCGGTTTTCACTTACATTTACTGATTAGACTTTTATTCCCGGGACTATTTGGGCAGTTTCCAACCGTCCTTGATTGGCAGGTTGTGTGACCTGTATGTATCATGGTTAACCTGCCTGTCACATCCATAGTAAACACTGACTAAGCAAGCTGCACAGGACCTCATCTCCCTCTTGTGTAACTAAATGCCTATTGCAGAGACATGGGAAAAAAAGCAAGCGTGATATAACTGGTTCTCAAATCTAAACACGGAAATGGTTAGTCGATGTGCTTCTATTTATGAAGCAAGATTTTTTTTTCTTAAAAAAGTACTTTCTTTGAAATAAGCACCTGATTCAAAGACAAAATTAGGAAGCTATAATTAAATATAATTCCAGGATGACACATTAAAGGACAACAAGGGTCCTTTATTATTATTTTTTTAAAGAGCTTTCGAAAGACGCCATGTTGGGGTGAACAATTCAACCTTGATGTTGATCCAGTAGCAGGCCAACCCTCTCTGCAACCCTCACACATCTACTTAGATAGGGATCGTAGCAAAGGATCAGACAAAGATTACGCTTCTTCGTAAAAACTTCAGAAATTAGGAAAACATGACAGTTAAAAGTAATCATTGTAGAGCAAAGCTGAATTAGAGTGTCGGTCCCGAAATATGCTTTGGACACAAATGCTTTGAATGTAAACCACCAATGGCTTGGACACAAATGAATCAAGTTTGAGCAGCCCAGTTGATGAGTCGTGCACGCGCATGTGCGCGCGACAGTAAGCCAGCACTGGTGCCTGTGATTCCTACTGAACATCAAACAGTAATGGGTCAGCTGTGTAAATACACAGCAGGCGTGGGGGAAGCACGTTGGAACCCAGGAGATTAATGGCTGAGGGTGGGTGATGGGGTGAAAGGGCCATGCGATGAGGTTGGTGGCCGCCACTCTGCGCTACTTTGATCTAGGCTCGCTCTATGATGCTCACAGTGTCATATGAAGCTCTACAAAGGCAAAGAGGGGGAAAAAAACCCTTAGAAGAGCTCCACAATACTGCACTCATTCCAAGTTGGTGGGCTGGTACCAAACAGTAGAAAACAAGGATTATGTGATTTATTAGCTGATGTGAGCTCTGAATGGGGGGTTTTAAGAAATGTTTCAATAAGCAGGAAATATCAGCGACAAGACTTTGAAAAGGCATCTTTGTGACAAAAGAATGGAGCCTCCATTTTATGGTGCAACTAAGTCAAGCCAATTGTCTGGCATGCCTTTAATAAGTACGAAGGTCTGGCGGTAAGGAAAAGGGGAGAAAATGGGTATTATTAATAGCGATGGAGTGTGATGGAAAACAACTAGTTTCTAAAAGGAAAAAAAAAACAGGATCGTACAAATAGTGTAAAGGTCGGACTATAAATCGGGACTTTATTCCCTTAGCTTCCTGCAGCTCTCATTTGCGTATTTTCCCTGATCCCAAGAACGTGTTGTTTTTGTGTTGTTTCCATTTCCCGGTAAGGTTGGCACTTGTTGTTTCTCTTCCATTTCTATGTGTAATATTGTATTTGTGTGCATGTTATAAACTAGCACAGTTTATAAATGAGTGTGGCTTGTGTGTGGTTCAACGATCTTACTCCTGATATTTAGGATTTCTGATGGACCCTGAAATTGCCATTAGTAGCAAGAGAAGTGTTGCAAATTATTCGATCATTGCATGGAATCCGTAATTCAACCAGGCCACTCAAACAAGCAATAACTGTATACTGTTGATCATAGGTTGGTTGCTATAAAAATAAATTGACAACATGATCACGACTTTACATTCTTTTTAGGGTTAGAGTACTGAGACATTTTATTTCTATATGAAGTAATTTTCTTAAAACTAAATGGATAATGAAAGTTGAAGAGAGAGGATAAGCGGCTTGACTCTTGAGGATGGCCAAGCTTCTCATCCGATCTCTAAAGGCGAACCCGGACACCCTGCGGAGGAAACAAATTTCAGCCAATTGCGTCCGGACTCTTGTTCTTTTGATCATGACCCACGGCTCGTTACTATTAGGTGAGGGTAGGAGCGCAGACAGACTGGTTAATCGAAACCTTCTTCGCCACGACAGGCTAACACAATTCGCATCTCTGCAGACGCTACACCAGGGGTGTCAAACTCATTTCACATTGTCGGCCGCATACGGCCTCGGTAGATGTCAAGTGGGCCGGACCATTAAAATTATACCATACTCTGCTATAAATAACCAAAATAATATGTCTTTCCTTTGTTTTGGTCTAAAGAAACACAAGAACATTAGGAAAATGTTGAAATTTAAGAACATATCTTTTACAAAACATTTCATGAAGCACCTTAAGATTTCCTGAGACAAATGTGCAATTGATTTTTATCATTCACATATATGCATTGCAACTGATCCCACTGATTGTACAGAGGCACAAAACTTGAAACAAGTAATTGGTATTGAAAAATATAGTAATGCACTTTAAGATTAAACGAGATTTATAAAGAAAGGGATTTTTTAACCATTTACACATGCGCATATAAAATCTAAATGTAATCCCTGCCTACACCTTACAAACTAAGGAGAGTGCTATTAAATGTATAAAGAATAAAGTATTCACATGTCCTTGATAGCATTTGCTGTGTTGGGTTGTCTCAGTGACAGACTGAGACTGCTGTTGTCTTCTACTCTGGTCAAAACAGCGTGTCCCCTAGTGGATACGCCATGAATTGCACCTTAATAAAAATATTCATTCCATCTCTTTTATGCATTTTTTTCACTTTTAAATTATCCTGCGGGCCTGATCGAACCTCATTGGGGGCCGGTTCCAGCCCGCAGGTCGTATGTTTGACACTACTGTACTGATCCGATCCACCCATTCAATCTCCCACCCCTTTCCGCCCTCGCTCATGAGCAAGACCCCAAGGTACTTGAACTCCTCTCCTGGGGTAGAATCTCATCGCTGACCAGGAGAGGGCAAGCCACTCCTTTCCCACGTGATGAAAAAGCCTTAAATGTAAACACAGCATGTTTACGAACATGACTAGACTAGCACACACTGGCCACCACCACTGAGGTGTCAACAGCGGGGAAACAAAATCTCCATGTGTTATTTAGCAGGCTACTAATTTACTCATGGTGAATCTAACGCCACTAACAACTGATTTTGACAAGTCAGGTTAAAAATGAATTCCTCTTAAAGGAAAGTCTACCTACAGGATAAAAACAGAAAAGATATCACTGCCTCGAGCCACTTGACTAGCAGCACAGGACAGCGGAGGCAAATAAAGCCGGTACTGTATTTAAAATAAATATATCAAACTTGGGATCAGAGTGTCGCTTTCACAGCTGTGTGGCTACCAATTCCAAAAATGTTAGATATGCTTTTGTGCGTTTGCTTTGTATCCCACTCGAGGATATGACATTTGGAGGGGAACATAAACAATTGATCTTGGATCCATTTTGACAGATGGACTATTTCTCCTTCTGCACCGCTCCGTTAAGCAACCAAAACGAAAAGAAACAATAACTGGTCAGGGAGTGTGTGAAATTATATCTCGTATTAGTTTGGGTGATACAAGCTTAAATCCGGTTGAGCTTTTCATGCAACAAGCTCAGCAGATGTTTATTAGTACAAAGGCAGATAGGCAGCATATTGCCGATCGCAGCAATTACCGCCCCGTGGTAAGGTCGCGTCTCAACTCATCACATCTTTATATATTTTCTCAAAAGAAATGTGAAATTCAAGTTATCATGTCTATAAATCAACCAATTTACTAATTGAAGACATGGAGGGGGACTGAACAGAAGCAATTAAGTTGCCCGAGGCTAACAGTTATCAGCGCAATCAAATTCATTGTTGGTGTGTGACTGCACTCACCCGCACGGTGCATGTTGCTGTTGTTCTCAGCTTCTCCTCAATCTCCTTCCCGATCTTTTGCACTGTCACTTGGGTCTGTTTGATGGCTCTTTGGGCTGTGTGGAGCCTACAGTAAGGCAAAAATATATATATATATATATTGGGGGAAAAAAAGTTTCAGCACATTTTTTCAACTCCTTCCCGGCATGACACAGTTTAAAGAGCAATAATGAAAACAGCATCTACAATTTCTTAGACAAGGGATGGGGAACTTAAATGCGACTCAGGTGCCGTAGAGTACCATGTATTTCCTAACCCAATGTATGACAAACATGCAATTTTAAATCTGGATCAAATAGTTTGGGTCAGAGTGGTGTGAATTGAGATTTCCTGTGGCGTGTACTCTGGATTTGGTGCGAGAGTCTCATTTTACACAGACTTGAATTATGCTGGGATAATTTTAAAAATCCTCAGGGGCCTTTTTTCCCCCCAAGATGAAACTCTTTCCTGCGGCTAAGCTAAAAAATAATAATAAAAAAATATGTAAAGATAATTGAGGCCACCTGCAGTAAAATCATTTCATATTTGATGCCCACACTTTTTAATCTGCTTGAGGTGACAGTGATGACAGTTGAAGATAGAGGTTTGGAACATCAGGGCAAATCTGTTTTGACAGCTTCATGTGTTTAGGTGATTGCAATTGGAGAATCTGATACGGTCTCCCCCCCACCAGGTGAGAACAGTTATCTGCACTCTTCTTTTCACGCATGTCAGCCCCCATCGTTCCTTCTTCTTTTTTTTTTGCCTTTGGCCTGGCGCTCAGGCACAATCGCACAACATATGAACCAGAGTGAAGCCGGCGGATAGTGCCATCTGCACCCGTAGGGGTTCAATTACAGGGCAACTGTCCAGAGAACCTCAAGTATTCTCATTAACCACGGCAACTTTCTTATTCCAACACAAGACAGACACCAAACAACTAAACAGGATTTACAGGAAGTTATGACTATGGCTGTGCACTCGACCCTTGAAGATGATAATCATCTGTCAAACAAAAACATTCGATCCTTTGACCGTGACATTCGATACAACAGGGTGTCGGATAAAACCCAGGGCTTGTGAAAATTTTAAGTTATATGCACGCGGGGTTTTGAGGTTTCCAAGCTTACCGTAATTATTCAAGCATCTAAGGTTTAAAGGTGCAAAAGATGGCCCCAAAACAATCAGAATTTTCTGACTCTTGATCCTATTTTCAAAATGCCGGTATCATCAGAAAGCTTGCTAAACACAGAAACTGACAACATACAGTAGATGACGATGATTCTTTTTTTTTTTTAATCAATTCCCAAGTTAACGCTTTCGGGGACAGCGGTTACTACAGTGGACAGGTTATGATGTTATTATTGGTGCCTGAAAGGGTTAAATTAGAGAATCCTGCCCATAATGCCTGTCTATCACTGGGGCCTGAAGAGAATCTCTCGTGGTGTCCAAATATATCAAATCCTTCTACAATTTTTAGCAAATCAACACACCCAAACCAGGGAAGAATCTTAATAGGTGTAAGGAGTTGCAGGCCACAGCAGCAGGAGGGCCAAAGATAGATCACCGTAACCGTGCTAAACCATGTGGAGTCCCACTGGGTGCGGACGAAAAGAAAGAAAGCGGAAAAGAAAGCTGTAATAACAGAAGAAGCAAAAGGGCAGAGGTAAACTAGACTAAACTAGTACCGCAAGTTGTGAGGTCCGCTCTCCTCTCATATAAACCAATGGTACGTCTAGATAAAATGAGTAGCGTTTAAAAGACTATTGCATAATTCCTTTCATTTCATTGCACTCTGAATCCATGGGACTCATTTTTAAACCCTTGTTTAAATGTTTAAATAGTCTGAAAATGTTAGTGGAAACTGCCCTAATGACCCAAATGACAGGATGTTTCTCTTATTATTGGTAAAGTCGAACTTTAACCATCCAAATTTGAAGGACCTTCGGCTAAATGTGTGTAATTAGAGCCTAGTACGTCATCTGGCTATATTTACCACAGGGCTCCCCCCAAGGAATGCCCCTGTGGCTTCTGTAAGTACTTCTTACATTTTATAGATACTAAAAAGCAAACTAATGTTTACCAACAAATGTCAGCGTATTGTTTGGAGAGTCTTAAAATGGTGAGGCAGGATTTCCCCCTATGACACTCACTCAACAAATCACCACCTCCCTCTGGTGGTCTTACTTTGGGCTGCATCTATTTTGCCAGTGAAGTATTTCATCACCATGCAAATACGACAGCAAGCATATATTTACCCAATTCAAAAACTTTAAAAAACGAACCCCAATTTTTTATTTCTTTCACAATTTAGAGCACGAGTCACCCACTCTGGTGCTCAAGGACACCTGTCCACCACCATTTGAATCAGCTGTGTTGGAGGAGGAAGATCCCTAAAACATTGAATAGGGGGCTCTCAAGAACCGGCGTTGGTGACCCTGATTTTACATATGAGGGCTCACATTGAAACCCAGGACTGCTCCACTGTGAGCCAGACATGCCCAGTAACACATTCATTCATTCATTCATTTTCCGATCCACTTTATCCTCACAAGAGTCACCACGGGTGCTGGAGCCTATCCCAGCCATCTTCGGGCAGTAGGCGGGCACATAGAAACGAACAACCATCTGCACTCACACTCACACCTAGGGACAATTTAGAGTGTTCTATTAACCTGCCATTCATGTTTTTGGAATGCGGGAGGAAACCAGAGTACCCGGAGAAAAACCACGCAGGCCCGGAGAACAAATTCCACACAGGGAGGCCGGACCAGGGATTGAACCCAAGACCTCTGCACTGTGAGGTCGACGCCCTAACCACTGGACCACCGGGCCGCCCCAAGTAATACATTTCACAATAAATAAATATCTATAATTCGAAAGAAGAACAATAGTACATACATCAGCATTTGCTTTAATTTTAGCATGGGCAGAAAAAATTAATAAAAATTAACCCATAACTTGGATTTGCCCAATACCATATCCTCTTGTTTCATCCTATGGTAATTAATCTTACCTGAGCAAGGAGAAAACACTGTAGGAATTTCTGACTGAGCTCTGGTCGACCTGAAGTAGACTATTTTTCTTGCGCTCCAAATGATCCTGTGACAGAAGTACATTAGCGATGAAATCAGGCACATTGTCACAAATCATGATCCAAGAGCTCTCTGGAAATTGGACAAATAACGTACCTTATGGTCAAAGTCAGCCACGTAGTAGCCATCATTCAACCCAAATATGATCTCATTTGTATTCCTGGATCGAATCTGTGGAGATAACAACAATACAGGCTCACTGGACAAAGAGTAATGCTTGTTTCATATGCTTGGGTGAACAAATAACAGTTCTGGTAAATTTTATGAAGTTATTGGAGAGTGTTCCATGCAGAGTATTTTTTTTTTTAAATTAATTTATTTATTTTTTTTAATGAATGCCCATAAATTTGTCTTACATGCATCCCACGTATAAAGTTTACGATGACATTATAGTTTCATGTGTGGTGGCTGACCTGCTGCCCTGTGTACCGGAGGCCATCGAGATTAACTTTCCATTCTATGAGGAGCTGGTACTGTGCATCCTGTCCTCCCCAGATCCTCACCACAAAGCAAGACACCGAGGTGTCCAGAAGGTCCGGCAACATGCCAAAGTCCAGACTCCTCCAAGTAGGATTCTTAAAATTAAGAACACGCACACATATAGATCATCAGTAAAATATCACTGTACGGTAATTTGAATTAACAAAAAGAACGGATTCTCTTGCACCGAATGTTAAGTATTATTTAATTATGTGAGAAAGGTCAAAATATTACCTTAGTGTGAATATTGGACAGAAATGCATACATCTGTCAAATTTAATGTCATAATGGGATTGTTTACATCATGAACCCTTTGAGGGACAGCAGTTACTACAGTGGACAGCTTAACATGTTATCAGGTTACAGGGTGCATGAAATGGTTCGAGAGGGCCGATTTAAAGGACTCCGTCCTATGTGGGGACGCTAATACAAAAAGCAGCACTACGTACGGGAAGCAGATCTGACTTTTGTTGTTAAGACTCACGTGATTTCACAAATTACTTTTCGAAGTACGCTTTAAGGTTGGTGTCAAAATTTGATTCTTCCCTCGGTGATATGTTGAAATCAGTCTCTGAATAGGAGACGGAAATCTGTTTGAATCTCACTCGCAGACAGACAGGAGAGGATAAGGCCTGAAATTTTGAAAAGTAATCAAAATGTGATTCTTTTTTGAAATTGCAGCCTTTGCTATTGGAAATCTGCCATCCGTTCAACTTTAATGTCAAATTTAATTTGATTCATTGTTTAGCCCAAGAGAGGACACTGAGCTGCAAAAAAAAAAAAAAACATCCCGTGACAGTGCACAGAACTAGTGAGAGTCACCGAATAGGAAGTAGAAAGCCACTGTTGAATGAAAACAGGAAGATTCGACAGGAAACATTTCTCATGAAGACAGATGACAGGATTGAGACAGAATACGAGAAAACTTTTAGCTGCAACAACAGTAAATTGTTTGAGGGGAAACTGAGCACAGAGTTGAAAGGAGTCATGACTTCTGGTCATGCTTTACGAGGTCTCCCGGGGGGGTACCGAGCAGCATGCCTGAAACCATCTTAGGTCAGCTCATGACTCAACAGCAAGGCTGACAACAACATGTGGAGCCGACTTGGAGTAGTGTTGAAAGATCTCCTTTAAATACAGAGGCCCAGAGTAGAATTGGGGCCCCACTTAAAAAGATTACCATTTTAAACAGGGAAATTGAGATATCAATGAATGAGATCAAAATGTTGGTGAACTTAAATCAAATTTGTTCAGTCCACCAATGAACTCCTTGACCAAAAGTCACTTGGACCCAATTCAAAGGCACTTGGACCCTTTGAGACCACAGTTACTATCACAATTGTGTCACCACACACACACACACACACACACACTCTTTCTTCCCCAGTCCTTGCTGAAAGGTCTGTACTGATTTCCTCCAAATTCATACAATAGAGAAAAAGAAAAAAAAAAAATCAAGGCGTGCCCCATACCAAAAATGACAGACAGTGTTGCCTTGAGATAAAAGTGATCCGACTTTTGAGTTTTTTAATATACGAGCCATCATTTGGTCTATTTTTTGGGGGGAGTGGGCTCTAATTGACAGCAACAATTTGATCGTCGCTGCAAACTCTATTCAACTGATTTCACAAAAAGTGGCAGTTTGGAAGACAGTAAAAATGATTCTTCCGAAAATGCCCTTGAAGATATTTAATGCCACTGCCAGTGAAAGATTACTGTCAAATTAACCCTTGTGGTTCCATAAAACAAAGAAAATGATACCATCAGTTTTTAAAACATGGGTTTGCCTTGGGAAAGTCTGCTTAGCTTAATGCTAACAAACAATGCAAAATTCCGTTGATGGGCTAACAAATCCTTTAAGTAATGGATGTTTCAACACTAATGGTGGTGCAATACACAGACAACAGAATACAATATTCACAGGCATATTTTTCTGTATCCTTGGCAAAAAAATATAATAATTTCATTGCATTTTATGAATGTCTGTGATATACTGACTTGGTGGTCAAGATGCACAGACGGAAAAAAAGCATACAGTCACAACGAATTATGATGCACATGCTGCTTAATTCTTCAAATTTTTTTTGTATTTTTCATACTTTGAGACTGCTATTCCAATTAATTAATTAATTTTTACAAATAAAAATCATACTCACCAGTGAGTCACGTATGACTTCACTCTTGTAAAAATCTAAAAAGACATGAGGAAACGGTGATTAAAAGGACACATACAAATGAAGGAAAATCAGTCACAGAAATCAATTTAAAGTTGTTGGGTTTTTTTGTTTCATTTTGTGATGGTTTTGATAAAGTTGCTGGGCAACGTGGGCCAGATAACGATATTCTCTCCAATAAGGCCAACTAGTTCAATTCACACTGACCACTAGAAATGCGATTTCCTATACAGAGATGGAGGGTGAAGTATGTGTCCAGTAGAGGAGAGCCATTCTTATTGACAATGTTTCTTGCGGCGATACTCCGGAGATGACGCAATCGTCTCTGTTGGACAGACAGAATAAAACAGAACGGCATTAAGAGATGGTCGAAAAACAGACAACAAACAAAGCCAAAATTCCCAAATTCAATTTGAGTTAGAGGATGAAATAATTGCTCATTTGAAAACACAGAACCAGCATTCCGTTCTGGCACTGGTGCAGATACAGAAGACACTAAAACAGACATTGACATCAATGATTCATACAATGGAGGCATGACATCTTTATGGTGGAACTCACCAAGTTTTACAGACGTGCGCTCATAACAGAGATTTTCTGTATTTTTGTACAATGGAGGCATGACATATTTATGGTGGAACTCACCAAGAGACGTGCGCTCATAACAGAGATTTTCTGTATTTTTCGGACTATAAATCCCAGTTTGTTTCATAGTTTGGCCGGCGGTGCAACTACTCTGGAGCGATTTATGTGTGAAATTAATAATTAACAAATTATTGTATCATTTCACGTTATTTTCATATTAAACCGCAAGAGGGCGCGCTGAGCCTGTGTTGATAAATCGACGATGAGTCGGACGTATGCGACGTAGAAAAAGAAGCGCCGCATCTTCTACCTCCGGAGTTGTCAGAGTTGTTTCAAAGTGATACGAATGGTGAAGATTTCATTGGATTTAGTGATTTGGAGTGACACTCATGGTTTGGTATAGTTGTTAGCATGTTCTTCATGCAATAGTTATCTGAATAACACTTAATATATTACGTGAACATAGCAGGCACGTTCTCAGGTCGTTGTTTATATGTAATGTTAACATATCGCACACTTATTCAGCCTGTTGTTCTCCATTTTATTTTTATTTTAAATTGCCTTTCAAGATGACATGTCTGTTCTTAGTGTTGGATGTTATCAAATAAATTTCCCCCCCAAAACGCGATTTTTACTCCAGTGCAACTTATAGATGTTTTTTTTTCTTTATTATGCATTTTATGGCTAGTGGAATTTATACTCCGGAGAGATTTATAATCCAGAAAATACGGTACTCACATTTAAGCACAGAAAAAGCCCTATGACTTTTATAACCAGATTACTGAGCACTTAACTTCAATTTTAAGGAATGACGCATTAGAACAGGGGAATTGGTCTACAGATGTTATAAATCAACCTTTTATAGTCTGAGAAACACTGTGTCTATGTTGATTCTCAGTCATCCAGGTCATGGTAATCTGCAAAAGTCAAATCGAGGCAACGGGACTTTCTTGGATTCAACCTTTGCGGGTGTTAAAAATAATATTGTTAATCCATTGTCTAAAAACTGCCATGCCATACAGATGGCAGTGCCAACTCGTATTACATTGGAAATGAGATTCGCGATACAAAAGTTGATCATGTCCCGGGCTTTGGGCAAACGTGTTTACAATGGTGCACCGTGCCCCTGGTGACAGGTTCACAGTTGCACGCCTGCAGTCATACTGAGATTATATGGAAGTCATGGGATTCCCTATACGATTAAAAGCCTCAGACACAAGAACACTGATTGTTCCATGTGGGACTTTCAAATGTCAGTACGCCTGGTTGAATGTGAACCCCAGGCAGAGAGAAAAGGTTGTGACTGCAATGTGAAACTGCTGTGAAAGGAAAGAATGCTCCCAAAAATCAAGCTATAAAAGACCTTGTGATTAACAGCAAACTCCTGAAGGGCAAGAAAATAGACTTAAAATGATCAGATATATAGGCGATTTCCATATAGCACATTTTTACTTTTTTACTATTCTCAACAAATGGTTTCAAAATATTTTGCTTCCCTTCGTTTGCTTTATCACCACATTAAAGAATGTGCATCTACATAATGAACATGAATGCAAAGGGTGGGACCATTTCTTGGTTTCATTTTATGCAGACAATTCATCGTTTTTTATAAATCAATAGATATTTGTTTGAGCGCATTTCAAATCAACTGGGGGTGGTGGCAACCAGTAAAGGCGCTGTTGATTCAGTCTCAACTAATTTTGTGGCCCTGAACAAGAAAATGATAACAGCTATACACTCAGACATTCATGATGGCACAACACCTCAATAATCCACTCATTCCAACACTCGTATTGAAGAAACATTCCAACAGAGATTCTTCCATCCCTTGATTGCAACCCGACACAATAATCGAATATTAATTAGAGTTAGTTAAAGGTGAATAGGTGGTTTTGCAAATGTGGGAATCCACTCTTGGTGCAGGAGCAACATGAGAACATGTTCTTCATGCCCTCTTAATATTCTGGTGAATAAAGTCATGCAAGTGAACATGTGACATCAGAAGAAATGACAAGAAAAATATGCAGACAATCTTATGAGCTGGTCACTTGACACAAATTACTTTACGCTGTAAAATACGACAGACTGGGCTTCTGTTCAGGGCTGCATCGTCATGCAAATACTGCTAAGATTATCATCATCTCTTTTGTTTTTCAAACACCCATACCTCGATTAGCACAATCATCCCAAAATTGGAGAACTACAGGTATTTCACTGAGGAAAATAATGGCAAACAATGAAATAGTAATGATATGTTACAGAAGCACAAACATTGTATTCTCCAACAGCGCATCATTCATGGAACCGAATCTATTTGACATGGGTCAGTATGACTGAAAACTGCGGAACTCTGTTAATGCTGCCCATGTGACTACAGTACACGTGAGTGACAGGCTTGGAATATATAGAACAGTATTATAAAACTGCGCACCGGTGTGAAAACGTCTATTTTATGAAAACAAATTTTAAACATGTTTGGTGAAACAAGTACATAGTGGTAAAAATTCATTTAGCCATTAGTGTCGCATTGTAAATTAGTCGGACATTGTTGACGTTACACTTTTCCTGTAAGGTTAACCCAGTAAACTTTGATTACAGCCGTGGTGAGCCAAGCAATGAAATTAACAAGTGCACAACATTGCCACGATATGATTATTTCTAAATCATTTGAGAGCTTGCACGTATACGAGCCGACCGACTCTTGTTAAAGACTCGTGATTGAAATAGCATGCCTTTGGAACTTTTACACTGTCAAACGTCAACGTATGACAAATGAATCGTAAACTTATTTCAGGCACATTTTAGTGAACGTCAGGTGAAAACTATTCAAGTTTCCGATGTTCATTCAGTGCAAGCAAACCCCCAGTAATGACATATGCCATGGTTTTTCTTCCTGTCACTTGGGAGCACGAACACAAAGTTTACTTGCTGGAATACCGTAAGTGTTTCTTGCAGGGGGATAAAAAAGTGAGTCCATGCACATTTTGAAAACAACCCGGAAAAACAGGAGACCGAGTCGAATATGTCGGAGTAAATGGTTTTCGAGGACTCGGTGTTTCACCCAAGCTAGCGACCCGCAAGCTAGCAGCTGTTAGCTTCCGAGCTAGCCTGACAGGCCCGCTTTACTCCTCCAGGCAGCAGTTGCAATTGACATTCTCAACTCTTACAAGACACCTATAGACCGAGGCAGCACTGTCCGAGTCGCCTGCCGGTCAGCTGAATGTTTATCCGTGTCAGGGTGTGTTCAAAGCCTTTGTGCATACCTGCTGGGATGTGAGCTCGACGTGCAAGGATCGGGATGATGAAGCTCCAGAGTTGGTAACAGAGACGGCGGCGATGGCGAGAACCCGACCGGTGATGGAGCTCATCCTCCTGTCGGCATCGAAGCGGGGCGCCCTCACTCAACAAAACATTCCATGACCAGCATCCACAGATATCGTGGCTTTCAGTCTTAAAGTCAAGGCGTCCGCACGAGAAACGCACTAATGTTTTTTTCCCCCTTGCTTCCTTTATTTTTCTTTTTGCAACTAACAAGCCACACCAGCTGTCAGCTAACCAACAGGACGTAAACAAAGTACTGGAAATGCTATTTTGCTACACTGTTCGGAAATCCGTCTCCGGTTAAGTGCTGTGACGCAAACGCTTTTGATTGGCTAAAATGTAACGTCCATCGTAAGGAAACAACGATCGAAACTGAAAATTCGTCAGACTATTGGTTAGTTTTTCTGTTTCTCTTCGACCATGGGCGGGCCTACATTGAAATCTGTCAAAGCAGCGGAATATAAGGAAGTGGTCCTCAAACAGCGTGACTGACTTCACAAGCCAGAGTTTTATGCAGTTGCATTACTTGATGCAGCTGGTTTATACCTGGCATTTTTGAAAAATCCGATTGGTTCATAAAAGTGAAAGCACAAAAGTCAATTAACTGTTTGAGAACATCCTCATTGATTGAACCACTACATCCGTAGTTTTGTGAATACCAGCCAGATAGGACTAGACCAATGCACGGTGGCAAAGTTACTCACACCCTGTACTCAAGTTGTGTGTTCTTACTCAAATAAAAGTGAATTAATGATTGGTTTTTTTTTTGCTCTCAATTATATACAACAACACCTGTTTTGATTACTTGGCATAACAAAAAATGTTTTTCTAAGGTCTATAGCTAGCGTTGGCTCTGACTTTCTTGCCATCAAAACAACGGTAAATTAGCTAATGGTATAAGTGAAAATATATACTGTACTCTAAGTGCAGTCTTGTGTAAAGTAATTCAAAGCGATACTTGGTTAAAAGTACATGTATCTTTAATGAATTGAGAAATACATAACTTATGTTTGAAGATAATTGCCGAATACGTTAAAACACTGAGAACTGTGTGGTACACAGTTGTGTTGATAATGAGTTAAACTGTTTATCACCCTTTCATCTTTCCTGATTCCCCCCCCCCCCGCGTGGGGGTGGGGGGCGTGGCTAAAATAGTGCCCGCTGACGCACCTAGTAAAGCATTGTGAGTGCAACGTAAGTATTAACCATCAAGAAGTGTGCTCAAATGGCTGCCATGTAGAGTGAGCCACGGGCTGAATGACACGTGCCAGCATACTTGCCGTTTTTTGTTTTTTTTCCTTTTCAAAGATTGTAGGCTTGTTGTGACTTCTCTATAGTGTGTCCAATTTATGAGACATTTTTATGTTCACTTTACAGGAAAATAAATAACTTTGGTCACACTATTTATTTACCTGGTGGCTTCCTTATTTATGTATCTACAGTGTATCTACATTTACACCGTACAAAAGGTTGGGCACGGTCATTTGGCTTTCAGGTAACATTTCTGGATGAATCTGAAAAGCACAATACATTTACTTAATTGACCTTGACTTAATTGGACAGACTATCCCAAGTTTTTGTGATTTGGGAGAATATGAGAAGAGATTATTTGATGGTGTTATGGACACGAGTGCAACGGAGTGGAATTACAGTACTCTACAGTAAATTGAACGTCAAGTGGACCTGACATTTCTAATCTCATTTTTTGTGTGTAATATTCAATATGTCCTCAAGAGGGAGCCATTTTCCCATTCAACTTGTGGTCTGCCTTTGAAAATATTGTATTGTAATCAGTAGCAGATCAACAACGTACATTTTTTTCCTCACCATCAATGTAACCGCGACAATTAAGAACCAAATTCCAGCACCAGTACCAAAAATGTGCAATTTCTGAGTTGTGTGAATTTAAAACTGCCGTTTAAATCAGTAGTTGTCAGTATTTTTTTAAACGATTACCAGTTATAGACATCATGTTGCCAATAAAGAGTGCTCAGAGCAAAATGAGAAATAATTGCAGAGCTCAGATAAGACTTAATATACAACGACAGATAAAATGGCAAATAGAATTGTTTGCATAAAGTACTGTATTTAGTTTGTAGGAGGCGAAGAAAGTGTTTTGTATTCTGGTGCACATAATAAAAGCTGAAATAGTACATATTAAGCCATAAGGTATGACCAGAGACTTTGTTGCTGTTGTCCAATGAAAAAAAAAAAACGTCCACATACATTCCTTCTGAAAATATACAAAAGTTTAATTTAAGATAGTTCGGCACACGTCATACATCATACAGACAAATCTTTGCCGTGCAATTCTTGCAGTTGTATTGCACATGAATTACACTGCACTTTATATTAAATTCACAATAGCAAAACCAGTGGACATTCATCTCCAAATGACAGTCAGAAATGAATAACTACCTTTAAAATATGGCAATCCCAAACCCAAATTGTGTGATGATTTTTGGCATACAGTCTATCACACTTTTTATCAAAGAGTGACACCCTCCAATATCCGGTAATACACATAAGGCATTATGTAAGACATTTCCTTCCTTTTTGCCCAATTAACACTGACTGCATATTTGCAAAGTAATCCAGGATGCCTTCAATTTAAAAACGAGTATATTTATTGATATTATCCACTCTGGAATGCAGTCGTAAACCCTCCAAAAGCACTTGAAGATAAAGGCCACTACTTCACTTTTCACGGCAGAACAAATCCATCCACACCTGAATACCACTTGGACAATAAATGAGAATCATCTTCTATGTCAAAACCTTAGGTTTTTTTTTTCCTTCTTGTGACAAAACCCCTGGAATAGAATCGGTGAGACAAAGTGCATTGGAAATATTCATTCAAGAGACAAGCACCGACACAGGCTTCTTTTTCCTCGATAATGAATACAATTAATACTTTATGGCAGTCTAAAAATCACACGCAGACATATATTGCATTTTCAACACAGGAATCCCATGGAGAAGTAGAGGCTTTCCTTAAGAAGACATTTGGTGCTGTACTTGTGTTTGTGCGGACACAGTAGCTCTTTGGCAACCCCATTCATCTGTGGGTTTGTGCATCCGATTATCATAGTGGTACACTTAATATGCATTGGTTGTGCTTTTATAAAATAATATTTTACAGAGCTTTGTGGGGAATTATGTGAACGCATATATATATTTTGAAGTCCTTACCTTCACCTCTGCATTTACATGACACGCATAATATAGTTGGATGCCTTCAGTCAGAAAATGTAAATATACACACAAAAGGCACTTGTGTTCAGGGATTCCACAGTGTGTCATGTTCAAATGTTGGTCCAAGCCGCAGTGCCATTTTCTCAAAACCTGCCAATCCCTGAGGACAGTCTACGCTTTTTTTGTTTTTTTGCTTGGGAGACAGGAAGCAAAATGTGCTCATGTAGATTAGAGTCCAAAGATGATCCCAATCAGGCTCCGGGGCTGGACTGAGATGGGGAGCGGTCTGAAGGTGAGGTGGGTCAGAAGTTACACAGTTCTCAGTGTTTAGAGTTTCCCCTTCATTCTTTCACTCGATGTACAGAATGTCACTCTCCTTGAAGCCAAAACGGGTCTTGTACTTGTTAAACAGGCACTGGAGGGACTTAACATACATCGCGTGATAAAGATCCACCATCTCATCAGACGGATCCTCTGTTTTTGGCACTGTGATCGGCTCCCCGACTGCAATACAAAAAAAAAAAAAAAAAAAAAAAAAATCAAACACATTGAGCATTGCGGCGAGCCATTTAGCCAATTGGCGTATTACATGCCAACAGAAAGAGGCTGAAGTGCACTTGCCTATGGTTGTGATCGGTTTGCCGTATGGCACGATACCCCAGGAGTTGCCAAAGAAGAGGCCACATCCGTGGAAAAGGCATGGAGCGAAGCCTAACAACTTCTGTAACTTCTTCTGGAGAGTTCTCCAGTAAGTGCCCTCTTCCAGGATTACTTGCTTGTACGCATCATTTTCCCCAAAGGAATATACTGGAACCAAGTCAGACCTAAGGACATCGACAGAAATACATGTTTCAAAAAAAAAAAAAAAAAAGCTCGAATAGCTGGCGTGTTATTTCATCCATCCATCCTTCCATTTTCCGATCCGCTTTATCCTCACAAGGGTCGCAGGGGGTGCTGGAGCCTATCCCAGCTGTCTTCGGGCAGTAGGCGGGGGACACCCTGAACCAGTTGCCAGCCAATCACAGGGCACACAGAGACAAACAACCATCCGCGCTCACACTCACACCTAGGGACAATGTAGAGTGTTCAATTAGCCTGCGCCATGCATGTTTTTGGAATGTGGGAGGAAAACGGAGTACCCAGAGAAAACCCACGCAGGCACGGGAAGAACATGCAAATTCCACACAGGAAGGCCAGAGCCGGGATCGAACCCACAACCTCTGCACTGTGAGGTCGACACGCTAACCACTCTACCACCGGGCCGCTTATTTCATACATAAAGTATTAATTGCATTTTTTTACATTTTACAACATTATCCGCACATTAAAGAAGCAATTTTAGTTCATCAATGCAAGATGAACAGCTGTTCAGCCTACTGGATGGACAACAATTAGAAAAAAAAAAAAACAGATGGAAGTTTTTGTTATGGCTGCTAGCAAGAAACACACAAATCAGTATGCTTCAGATGTGATCATGCATCAAAAGTGGTGAAAGCCCGCCGGGCAGGTTTGTTTTTGTTGCCAAAATATTAAGCTTCGACTCAATTATTGAACCATATCTATGTTTTGGCAACGATCAATGATTTATGTCATTTTCTGCAACATCATAAGCTTTTTCGCTTGATTTTCCCATCCAGAACTACAACGTGTAATTGAGTTTTCCACTCCAACTTCATTGAATAATAATCACAGTGGAGTAAGCAGCAGTTGTTGGCTAAATTCAGAGGGAGGTACAGTACCGCAAGTAGCTCATTCGTCTGAACATTTACAAAGCTGTTATGTTGTAATGTCTGCATAACTGCATTTGTTTTCTACCTAGCTCTAATCTGCTTTAAAAGGTGAAACCCGTTCATAATCCTTAGTGATATTTGACATAATCAGGGTTGTTTGGGTTCTCTGCGGGCCTCTACCAATAAAATGCGTACTACCGACTCATGTATGACCTCTCTAAAAGGGCACAACGTGATTTAGTGAATGTACATGGGAACAAGATAAGCTTTGATTTGATGAATTCCTCCAACTGACATTCATTCATTTTCCGATCCGCTTTATCCTCACAAGGGTCGCGGGGGTGTGCTGGAGCCTATCCCAGCTATCAGCGTGCAGTAGGCGGGGGACACCCTGAACCGGTTGCCAGCCAATTGCAGGGGACACAGAGACGAACAACCATTCGCGCTCACACTCACACCTACGGACGATTTTAGAGTGTTCAATCAGCCTGCCATGCATGTTTTTGGAAAGTGGGAGGAAACCGGAGTACCCGAAGAAAACCCACACAGGCCCAGGGAGAACATGCAAACTCCACAAAGGGAGGCCGGAGCGGGAATTGAACCCAATTGCTAACCACTGGACCACCAGGCCGCCCCCAACTGATATTTGAATCTGAAAATGGATCGCGCCAAGTCATGCCCGCTCACCCTTTTTGGAGCGCCATTCTCACAAAGCCTTTCCGGTTCTTCAGAATGACAGAGTTCATGCCTGGCGCGCTGTGTAACGACTCCGCTGCGCCTCCGACAACAATGATCACTGCGTTTCCTGTGCCGTTGCATGACAGCAGGTAGTCAATGGAATCCTTGTTGACAGGACAAATACCTGAAACATTTGAGGGGGGAGATTAACGGCAACCAAAACCAAATGTCTTCTCTTGTGGTTTTGTGAAATCGAGTCAGAATCCCAAATTATTTTGGGCTCATGGAAGTGTGCGGTGAAAAGGTGTGTTCCTGCTATTATGCATCTAAACTAGGCAGAAAATTGTGAGCAGATATAAGTTCTCACGCACGCGCACTCACCCCAACTTTTATTGTCGTTGGAATTATAAGAATACAGCAAAGACGAATTGCAACTAAGGAAACAATGTGAATTAAAAAACTAAAACAAATCTGGCATTTGACAACTCGGGGAGGGATAACCTGAATAAAACTTTATTGCAATAAATTTGTGGTGCTTTTGCTTCCAGTGCCTTCGCGGGTTTTCTCCGGGTACTCCGGTTTCCTCCTACATTCCCAAAAATATGCACGGTAGGTTAAGTGATGACTCTAAATTGTTCGAAGGATTGATTGTGAGCGTGAATGGTTGTTTGTCTCTGTGTGCCCTGCAATTGGCTGGCAACCGGTTCAGGGTGTCCCCCGCCTACTGCCCGAAGACAGCGAGGATAGGCTCCAGCATGCCCCGCGACCCTTGTGAGGATAAAGCGGTTCAGTTAATGAATGGATTAAGACTGTTTTTGGTCCCAGTCAAAACAGAGCACAATTCAAGAGTAAAGTTTACACTGACAAAAATTTGGAGCAATCCTGACTGGGGAAAAAAAAAAAAAAACTTTTTATTTTTTTTTTTCACTGAGAAATTCTTAGTAAAATTTTCAAGGGGAGTTTTTCAGTAAATTTTACTTATGTAGTATTAGCTTATTTATATATATTTTTAAAAATGTCACTAATGTGTTGAGGAACGAACCCGCAACCTTCAGATTGGGACATTGCCACTCTTCCACCTGAGCCTTGCCTATCCTACTGTGAGCTACAAAATCACCGGTGTCAATTGAAATTCTTGAAAGTCCAAAAGGAGACCTAAGTAATCGGGGTCTTGGAGACAACAGCGATTTACCAAGTCACAGTAGTAGTGGCATGGCTCAGGTGGCATAGTGGCCGTTTCCCAATCTGAAGGTTGTGGGTTCGTTAATATCTTATTCTTAAATTTGACTCTTTTTAGACCGGGACCCAATATAGTCTTTTTAGAGTTATGTGTACTGCAAGAAATGTACTGTGAAGTTTAGGAGCTATTTAATCAAATTAGGCTTAGCATGTTGATAATTAAATTGTTAAATAATTTCAAAAATGTCTATAATTTCCTCCAACGTGGATGCTGCGCTTTGCTAATAAGTTAATGTTAAAATTGTGATAGATTATTGTATGTATATTTTATCATATGTATACATTATGTTTATTTTAGATTTTTTTCATGCATCCCTCCATTTGCTATTTATACCCTTTAATCTCATTAAAGTCTGGGTGAGCTGGAGCACGCAGAATATTTTATTTCTAGGTGTCTTTACCGGTAGCAATTTTGCTTTTTTTTTTTTTTTTCCTAAATTCATTTTAACGTCCTGAAATCTGTTGATGTTTACCCAAACGACAAGCAATTTTAGTTTTGACTTTGTCCCCTTGCTGTAACTTCATGGAAACTAAACCTTGACCTTAAAACCAAAATACACAATCAACCGTACATTTTGGTTTATCATTTACTATTTACCGTAATTAAAAATTTAAATGGTAACCATTTAAAGTGTCATTATTTTATCCCTTGTGTGTATGCACTTGCACATGTGTATGGATCCCGGCTGTCAGATTGGGAAACACTGTCCTAAAATAACCTAACAGTAAAAACACATTTACTCGATCACGTTCTGGAGAACAAACAAACTAAAGCGAAGTCAACAGAAGCGATTTCAGCTGAGCAAAAGGGCAAAGATTTGTTGTCTGACAGATACAATTATCAGCATTATCTTCCCTTTAGAATAGCTCATAAGAAAGGCACTCACCTCCAGACATCAGGTAGTCTCGTAGGACAGGCATTCGGAAGTTCCCTGCCAAAGTTGCTAGAGAGGGCTTAATGCCTGGAAATTTCTTGGAGAAGTCTGTAGCCTCTGTTCCGAAGTTGCAGAAAGCTCCAAAACAGAGGATGCCATGGGGATGGTAGCCGAAGATATAATTTCGATTGGGCAGCAGGTTGTGGGTTTTAATTAGCTAGGGAATAACACAACAAGGACTAGTGAGGAAGGTTTAAAAGAAGAAAAAAAAATCACAACGTAAATGCAACTCTTAGTTTGTTTGTCCATGAAAATGTGTTTTGTCTACATAAATATAGAAAGTCATTGAGGGTGTTCCCAAAAATGCATATAATTTTGTAGGCTGATATGAGACAATTATCTCTCCAACGATCTGAAAATTCAACAAAATGTTCAAATAAATAAATAAATAAATACAAAAATAAATACTTAATGGCTAAGCCAGGGGTGTCAAACTCATTTTTGTCGTGGGCCACTTTGGAGATACATCTTCCCTCGGAGGGCCGTTGCGACAGTGAAACCGAATAAATGCTTAATCATCACATTGTATTATTACTTGTACACAAAAAATAAATAAATAAAAGATGGCTCACTAGTTTTGAAATCAGTCAAGCATTGTTAAATGATTGCTCAAGTGAGTGTAAACTTATTGCAAAATGTTACCGTTATTTATTACATATGACAATTTGAGATTTCGGTCCAGATTTAAGAAGGATCATGGAAGTTGACACAGATGATTTGCTTTCGCGGGCCATATAAAATAATGTGGCTGGCCGGATCTGGCCCCCGGGCCTTGACTTTCACATCTGTGGGCTAAACTGAATGGACAGAAAAACACAGGACACCATTTACCACTATTCTTCTGGTACACAGCTAAAAGTCAGGTGGAATTGAATCAGTATCTTTGAGAAATAAGTCATAAAATCGATATCCATTTGAAATCGTGGTTGAATCGACTAGTGGACTAGTCGACTTTACGACTCCACATCTGTCTTCCAATTTACGGAGGACTTTCGGCTCATTCGTTCTGCTGCCACGGCATGGTTAGAATGGCCCGGCCAACACAAGATGGAACGCAAGATGACACGGGCCGGTTTGTTGAAGAGAAACTTGCACGGGGCTCCTGCTAATTTTAACAACTACACTCAGTGTAATGGCGTAATGGTGAGTTGCATTGTATTTGTATGTCAAAATCTGTCTTTACGTGACGCCAATCCACAAATGCGAAAAAGGTTGATTGCTATACAAAAAAAAATGATATGTACAGTCTATATATATATATATATATATATATATATATATATATATCTCGATGGCCTCATCGATGAATCAACTTCGCCTTTATTTTATTTTACATTATCGACAACACCAAAAACCTTCCGTATATTTTGACAAAAAAAAAGCTTTACTTTTTCAAGTATTTACCTATGCTTGCGTAAGATACGCCGATACAAATAACTAAGTACATCAATGAATAATTTGTGACACCCTGTCTTTTTCATTTGTGCCCTGAATTCAAATGTTTGTTCATTAGCAACGAAGAAACCAGGACATCCTTATCAATGGATCATGCCTCGTCTGCCGTTATAAAATAATGACCCAGGATGCAGTACTTCACGTGCACCTGTTCAGGCTGCCATGAACAAGACATAAAACTTAAGTTAGTAGTTGGATTTTTTTTCTTCTTTTTTGCACATAGTACATATTTAAACTTTGCACGTTATGGTGGTCAATTAATCTGAACAAGACAACGTTAACCGCGTCCTGATCTGTTCGCCGGACTTAAGAGTCGACTCAATGTTTACACAATACTGAGGAGCTGCTCAAACAACAGTTGCATAACCACATTAGCAAATGAGATCACATTCAAGATCTCCTTAGTATCACAAAACTCCACCTGGTTGTCATGGGGAGTAAAGTCAACGCCAAGGGACACCATTCTTTGGTTTCTCCAAATACAGCAACCAGAACTGAGCCTTTCAAGATTTGCCCAGAACTCCATATCACTGCTTTCGTAACGGTCAAACTCCTGATTTCCTTTAAACTTTGCTCAGTCAGCCTCCAGCTCGTGTAAATAACAGTCAGTTGTTCACAATTGATAGGAAGCAATTTAAAAATTGATTACCCTGCAGAAATATTGCGGTACTTCTAAAATACAGTGTGTGTGTGTGTGTGTGTGTGTGTGTGTGTGTGTGTGTGTGTGTGTGTGTGTGCGCGCGCGCGCGCGCGTGTGTTGGGGAGGTTCATGTGAAAACCGTTTCAAGAGATTAACTTTTAAAAGCAGACCTCAGCAAAGAATGCTCTACGCCTGGGATTTGTTCCTTTTGCATCACTGATATTTCTCAAGATGACAACAACAACAGCGACAGAGAAAATGGTCCTAAGGTCCACAGGGCACAACGCAAGTATAGATCAATGTGATGGACAAAGTTCAACCTTGAACGGCATCACTTCATGTCCATCCCCTTGGTTTCGTCAACACACTGTAGATAGTCCTTTCCGCACAATATATTGTTGATCTCACTGAAGAGTAATTGCACATGAAATGAATGCCCAAGAAACATCCAAAGTCCTAAGATAAAAACACTTGGGCTTTGGTCTGTAATGTAGGAGGATAATGTGTTCCAAAAACACTTTTCACCTTTTAGTCTATCAGACAGGACAAAGTTACATCAAGACCTTAGAAGATATCTGATAGGTGAACCTACGTCTGATAACTTTTATCTATTAAGTCATACCTAAACATAATCAGAAATGGACAACAACTTGCTCAGCAGTTAGTGTTCTTTTCTTTTTGTCCATTCCATGAACTTTGATGCTTTATCAAAAGTCAGGTTATCTCAGTGACAAACAACAAACCGTTGAGATTTCTTACCCTAATTGGAAAGTAGTCTCGAAAGTATGTCCACACTGTCCAACTTCTGACCCATGAAGATCTCCTCCCACCTGGTCAGGAAAAATATTACAATTATTATTTATTTTTTAATTCTAGTCTGTATATTATGAAATTGAATCTAGTCTCGTATAGTATAGTATAGTATAGTAAAGTATAGTATAGTATAGTATTGCTGGTGCTGGGTTTGGTGCCTTGCTCAAGGGCACCTGAACAGTGGTCAGGAAGCAGACTAGCTTCCCTCTACAAGGCAATATGGCTTAAAATGTATATTACGGTTCGAATTGAAAGCTTTCATGGTCTAACTGTGTATTGTCATAAAAATGAAGTATAAAAAAGTATTTTTGAATCTATCACAGTCCTTTCAGAAAGCTGAATCGATACGAAAAGAGAGCATTTATGATGCGGATCTCAAAATTTTGAATGTGTGAATCCAGCGTTTTGCTAATCGTGGCATGTTTCTGTCATTAGCATTTGTAAACTGTTGGAAGACGTGTCGCAATAAACAATAAAGCCTTTTGTGTTACATTTTCACATAATTCATTTCTACATTATCGAAATCCATCTTTGTGAAAGTCGCTAAATATCGCTAATGATAGAGGCAGCCCCCTCGCCCCCCCCCCCCACTTTGGCCAACATTCGACAGAAAAATTGACCAATCCAACTAACTTCGTATTAGTTGACTTACTTTTCCCATCAGTCGATGAATGAATTTTTGCATTTTTTTTGTTTCATTCTGGATGGTTTTTAAAAATTATTCATCAAGACAAACTATATTATAACATTGGTAGGCTCTTGTGTCAATATTCTCAACAAGTCTTTCCCTTCATTCACACAGCTGCAAAAAAAAAAAGGACACTCAAAGCATTGATTACCAAACAGAGCAGAATCTTTGTACGTGCATCGCCCAATCAATTTCACACCTCAAAAACCACAAGCACTCACTGATGATATAATGACGCAATTGAGGTCCCTTTTTTGTTGAAATTTCGACCATTTTTTTTTTTGGGGAGAGGGATGGGGGGGTAATGGCCCGGAAATCCGCTATCATCATGCGATTAGTAGAGTCACATCACATGTTTGTTCTCCATAAAAACAACGAGAGACGCTGTGAAAATACCTTGTTTCGGGGTGTTCCAGTCAACAATGAGCCAGGAGGTGTAAAGGGCAGCGATAAACCAACAATCGGTACAGAACATGTAGATTAGCAGAACAGTGCAGACTGCCCCTGAAAGAAAAAAAAAGAGGAGTGGGCAACTGTGAAAAGTGGGAACTCAAAAATATCCAATTATATCAGTTTAAAGAGGACAGAATCTCCACAAGGCCCAAGCATGTGTATGCAGCTTAGTGATCTGACCTACTTGGCACTAATGAGACTGCATGCTAATTCTTTAGGTTTTTGTTGACTTTCTTCCAACTTAACTCGAATGTACCATTACCGACACATACACACACTCGCACATACCCAAGGCTAAGAAGGTGATGACCCACTGCAGCACAGCGATGACCTGGAGATGTTTCTCTATCTTGGATCCACATGGCCAGAAAGCCAAAGGCAGGTCCTGCAGGGAGGATAGGATGCTGGAGCCGGTGCCTGGACAGAAATCGCAAAGGCAAGAAAAGAACATTTCTGAAGAAGCTCGAAGAAAGTCGCAGGGAAAAAAAAATGTGTTCAGAGTCTTGGGGGTCACATCCTGTCATGAATCACAACCTGTCAAGTATTGGAAGGAATTAAAGGTACAGGTAACCGTTATTCGCATCCTCCCTTTGCAGTCAAATTACAAAGTACACTGAAGCCAGAAAGTAACACGTGAGAAGACTGCATGCACTGGGGCAAGAACGAATTATTCATGTGAAAATCAATAGTAAGAGTCAAGTCTGACTGAGATCCAAACAAGAACACATCCCTCCGAAGATTTGACTAATCTCATTATTCCACACTGAAAATAACCCGGCCCTAGGCCACCGTACCTGCAATCTAAGACCTCATGACTACTTAGGGCCACCGTCAACACTTAAGCAAAACATTTTGCTGGCAGTTGATCTCCAATGATCGCGCTGATCCAGATCGAACTGGTCAGCAGACAGAAAAGTACACAAACATGGCATGCCCTCATCCGCATAGTGACAGTCGGCACGTGTGGACTGAACAAAAGTACGCGGAGGAAAATAAGTGCTGCGAAAGATACACATTTGCATGACTGCTCTCTTTTCTTCTTTTTTTTCCTCCTCATGGTAATCAACTTCCATATTTACAAAGAACAGGAGCTGTCATGTTTGGACAAAGTTTCTTTAGTCTCTAAATCAATGGTGTTCCTGTGATTTTGGATTAAGGATGACAGGTGAAAGATCTGGCAACCCCAAATATACACATTTCTCATATCCTTATTTTTCACAGTCAAAATAATATCACAACATGGAAAAATACATTGCATTAATCATCCAAATCAGAAAATCGAGCATGTACGAGCTGTATATATTTACAGAAGTATTTAAGTATGCTGTGTCCAAGAACGGCAACTAATTTGTTTGATCCGTGCAATTCAGGAGCTCCTGCTGCAGCCTTCCCCGCACCGGTGCTTACCTTTAAGCACGCCCGAGTATGCGGCAAGGATGGTCTTCATGTTTCTTGGTCGTCAACACCGGCCGGGAAAGAAAATCGGATGTACTATGTCTACGCGTTACGATGCGAAAAGGTCCCAGCTCACAGCTCCCCCGTCATGACTGATTTCAACTGCAAGGACCTGAGACGGCCGGGCGGCATTTAATCATTGCCGGGGAGGAGTCAAGCGCGCGCGCGCGTGCACGTGGGTGAATTTAACGGCGTGCTCTCGGCAAACACGTACACACGTGGGCCTGCGACTCGTCTCCGTTGCACCTCTTGTGCATGGAATCGAAGTCAAGTCATGCGGAGCCACCGCAGCCAGTCACAAAATGTGATTTGGGGCGGGGACGCTATTTATGTCAATGAATATTAATTAGCAATCATGAATATCACCTTCATGGATGACAGTGACTACAATAAATAAATGAAATAAAATCAAGCGTTACTCTGCAAGAGCAAACTGGATTCATCCATCCATGTTGTGATCTGTGTATCCTCACAAGGGTCACAGGGCGTGCTGGAGCCTATCCCAGCTGTCCTTGGGCAGTAGGCGGGGGACACCCTAAACTGGTTGCCAGCCAATCGCAGGGCACACAAGATGAGCAACCATCCACGCTCACACTCACGCCTATGGACAATTTAGAGTGTTCATTCAGCCTGCCATGCATGTTTTTGGGAATGTGGGAGGAAACCGGAGTACCCGGAGAAACCCCACACAGGCACGGGGAGAACATGCAAACTCCAGGAAGGGCGGAGCCGGAATCGAACCCTCCACCGCTGCACTGTGAGTGGACGTGCTAACTAGTCGACCACCGTGCCACCCTATAATCACTTAGATGTATAGAAATAAATGACAATGAACAAAAACAGAGTATAAAATGTCAATCAAAAAGACTACTTCAATGATAATATAACTTTGAGGGATACCCGAGAGAAGGTGACAAAATGGTTTTAAAATTGAGGAAAGATAAACATTTAGAAATTCTCAACATTAAATAAACATGAAGCATTTTAAAAATTTTAAAAAAAGTATTTAAATAAACTGGCATTATCCAAACATTTATCTTTTCATGGCACACTGCTATTCCTCGATATTACTTTAAAAATTAAGTACACACACACACACACACACACACACACACACGCACACACACACACACACAAACTTTCCTTCAGGCTGATAATTACTCTTGCTCTTCTGAAAATACTAATGACCACTCCTGACTAACTCTCACCATCTCATGTCTCATTTCAGAAAAGAAATGTGGTCTTTTATGCCCACCATTCGGACATGGAGCATATCATTAATACAACCGAAGGCACTTCCTAACTGCATCATTGGATTAAAACCTAGCTTGGTGCAAGATCTACATCGAAAAAAAATCCAGCCGGATTGATACAGGTGGGCACCATACAACAACTAAACGCGATATAGTTTCCATTGATGTGATGAATGATTGTTTCTCATTTGTGCACTGTGATTTCCTGGCATTTTTTTCATAATCGATGACACTTCTCTCCAAAATCAGATGGGATATGCTCCATCACACTTGCGACCTGAAATAGGACAAGCATTATAGTAAAGAGAGTTTGGCCTTTATACATGTCATATCGAAATTTTGTGGAATTGCTTCCTGGTGCTATTATAGTTAGAATATTCCCAAATATAAAGAGGTGACCTTTGGCTTTTCCTGTCAGGGGTCACCACAGAAAATAACTCACAAATGATTTTTATACTGGATAACCTTCCTAAAACAATCTACTTTTTTTTTTTTAATCCAGGCTTTGGACAAGCAGCAGCTGGGAATCTACGCATAGTAAAAAGTGTCTTGCCTGTTGCCCACCTGACCTGGATGAGACATTTTCCAAAGGTTTTCTTGATAATGACCAAAATCACTTCAGAATATCCGACATAAATAGTGATGGCATTGTACTGCCAAAAAGAGAATGGATTTGAATCAACATTCGTGTGTTTTGCTGGTCACTTTTGTCTTTAGTGTGTGATGCACATGCGCTGTACTATTTCTCAATTTGTTTGTTGAAATAATGCAACGCATTCAAATCCTATGTCTGCCTTCTCGACTCTTTCAGCAAAGGATTGCAAAGCAGCAGCGTGACCTCCTCCACGGGATTTCATCACACTGGATATAAGGTGTGTGGTGAAATCCAATTTCCATTGGCTGAATAAACTCTTTTGCCCTTTGTATCTTATGCACGTGCAGTTCATCCTAAAATTTGGACTCCAGCATGCCCAAGAACCCAGACAGCTTTTAGACATCGTCACACAGTCCTTGACTTGAAACTGGCGGTTAGGCAATGACTCCCATCCATCAAGCAAAACGTTCTTGCAATTATACTGGACATTTCATTTGCATTTCAAAAATGCGTTTGTCAATTTGACCCACTGAAAACTTTTGAAATACTCATTTTTCTTACAATTTGGTCAATCGTGTGTTGCTTGTGCCATCGTAGGAACCCAGACATATCCGCTGGGGAAAATTAACCCTTTCATGCACCCTGTAACCTGATAACATGATAAGCGGTCCACTGTAGTAACCGCTGTCCCTGAAAGGGTTAAGGACTTTTTAAAGGTATAACTGCACAATCTAATAAGATCCAATTCTTGGACTGTAAAAAAAAAAAAAAAAATCTTCATTGACAAAAATAATATTCCTATTTTTACTGATAATCTCTGGGAGTGTTACTTTATTTAGCTATATAATGAAAATAAATTTATATACATAACATTTGTGTGGTCTTGGTAAAAGCAACATTAAGGATTGAGTACTTGTGGTTGATCACACCGAACGGTGCCAGTGTACCTAATAACATGTCCGGAGAATCGTTCTACTGTCTCACCATGTATTTATGTCGATGCATGGAGTTTTGCCCATATGTTTTCTTTTGTTTCCAGGAGAAATCAAAGATAAGCACGGCGGTGCTGTTTTGCCCTTTGCTCTCTTTCTTCAAAAATAAGTCTATAATGCTGTTACTCTGACCTCAAACCGACTCACTCAAGCGGAGGCTAAACACTTATCAGTTTTGTACAGTGTCATAGCGAACGGTGGCTCTGTTCAGATCAAATGCTAACACACCCGTTATATGTTATTCCATGGTAAGGAGTGTCTTCGAAAAAAACCCTGATGATTTACAACAAATTTCATCATATTATTTCATCACCTGCAAATAACTAATTCTGTCAGTTTTATACCAACAAATTGCAGTCTGGTTTAAGATGAATCCACTTTATTGCCTCCGCGCTCAGTTTTTGTTCTTTATGATCCTCCTAAGCAGGGGTATCAAACTCATTTTTTAGTCGCGGGCCACTTTGGAGTTACGTCTTCCCTCAGAGGGCCGCTCCGAAAGTGAAACCGAATAAATGTGTCTCGGGGTATTATTACTTGTACACAACAAATGGATGGATGACTAGTTTTGAAATCATTCAAGTCAACCATTTGTTTGTTGTTTCTCAATGATTGTTGAAACAAGTGGAATGAGGCTAACAAAATTTCAACCTTATTTAATACACGTGACAATTTAACATTTCTGTGATCATGATTTGCTTTCACGGGCCACATAAAGTGATGTGGCGGGCCGCATCTGGCCCCCGCGGCTTGACTTTGACACCAGTGCTCCAAAGTGTCACATACTTTAAAAAAATTTTGCAACAGTGTGCTTGGCCAAACACACGCACACACACACTGTACGGATTGTGTTGAAAGAATCAGGGCATCGTCCAGTCAGACAGACATTCAGTTTGGAAATATCCAGCCCAAGCCAACATCTCATAAAAGAGCATTTGCCAAAGTTCACAGGCAGTCTTATCATTTGGGGACCTGGTCCAACACCAGAATCGTTGCTTTGTAGGCACTACAGTAATTAAATAATAACCAGGACACATATATTTGGTTGAATGATGCCTCACTAACCTCGTTGTCATTGTGTTCTGATAAGATTTGTGGAGCTGGTCTAAAAAGTGTAATGGAAATCATGAATAAAATCAGGCAGTTTTGATTTGGAGATGTTTTACAATTTTCAACAATTTAAAAAAAAATTGTTTGTCAAATTATTAAGATATTTTTAAGTATCACAAATAAATCAGGGATCAGCAGTTAACAAAACGGCAGTGATCGTTGTAGAAAAATGCAAATCTGTTTCTGTTTAAGAAACTTCTTTCATGACACTGTCTTTAATGATGGCTAGGACCAAATACCAAATACCGAGACAGTTGCTTTAACTGAGAGAGAGGAAACCTAAACTTGTGTAACAATGCAGATATTTGTGTCATTTTACAAAAAGAACCTCATACAAAAAAAGTCTTGATGTAATGTCATTGTTGAAACTTATATCTTCTACACATAGAGCAGGGCACCTATAGTTGCATAGACAAAATCATTTTATTTACCCTTCAGTACCATGCCGGAATAAATTTGGGGTTATAGAGCCAATCAAATGCTTTTTTTCTCAACTTTGCAAAATAAATAGCAACGTAAAATTTGTCCCTGTTCAGACAAAGTTCAGATGTGTGTCTTTATCCACGCCGTAGTTGGTCTTGTGCTGCTCAAAGAGTTGGCTGAGCTCGTCCATGTACAACTGGTGAAGGGCATCGAGCTCCTCCATCGTTGGCTTCTCGTTTCTCTTCACTCTGATGGGCCGCCCGACTGCACACAAGTAACAAATTGCAACTGTTTAAATGAAAGTGATGTGCGCCTCACACTGAACACTCAATTGCTTCGATGTAAACCCAAGCGCAGTGGCCTGTTCTAAAAACAGCTGACCAATGACACGACACTATATTGTCTGAGATTTGATATGATAGTTTGAAAATGTCAACACTAGCACAGATGCAGCCCTTTCATGCAACAATAATGATAACCTGTAACCTGATAACATAATCAGCTATCCACTGTGGTAACCGCTGTCCCTGAAAGGGTAAAAGAAAAAAAGGGTTGCATACCATATTTCTGATTCCTAATTATCATAAAGAATGGCTTTATGTAAATGAATATCACATATTGTAACCAGGAACATGTAAAAGTAATTTGAGCAAGTTTGTTCATTCAGAACTGTGTATCAAACTGCCCTCCGCATTCATCAGTACCCAAGAAATAGCTCTCCGTTCCAAAAATGATGTTGACCCCTGCCCCTCAGTCTAGAGCTGGGTCACCAACGTGGTGCCCGTTGGGCACCAGGAAGCTCCCAAGGACCACATAAAGTAGCAGGCCGGTTCAAAATATAGCTCACCAGTGATTTCCTTGGATGGTTGTCATTTGAAAATGTTAAACACTTGTGATGTATAGAAATAAAATGTTAACATATGGTTGAACCTTGTGTCAAAGTACCTAGTTTATCATGTTTTCACAGCTACAATGTTTACATTTCAAAGTCCTGAGTTCAATCAACACCTTATAATGTAAACTTGATAAAACGACCGGATTTTTACAGTAAAATAGTGAAAAGGTCTGTGTTCCAACGAACCATTGGAAGCTAACTGCCGCCGCGACCTTGCTTATGAAAGAAATCGCACAATGCGAAATTCCCTTCCGTTGCTTAGCAACGCGACTGATCGCCTCGTACATTGTTGTGCTTCCGGAGGCACTGCACACATAGTCTGAAAACATGTCTGGTAAACGGAAGCAAATCTCGCTCTCTGTGGAGGCTGAAATTGTCTCTCGCTTTCAAAAGGGAGTCTCCCCGATGAAGCTCAACCGAGGCTTCAAATTGGCAAAGTCGACCATTTCAACAGTCATACGTAATGTCAACAAAATCATGGAAGAGTTCGAGGCCAAGAGATTGAAAGACGATCGTAAACGGCTTCAGGGTGTGGCACATCCTAAATTGTCGGTGGCTGGCTGTTGCCCATTTGCAGACGGAATTTTTTCAGAGATGAAGTAGGAACGCTACAGTTCTTTGTTTCATGTCTTATAAAAATCATATTTTCATATACACATATTTGTAATTGACATATTTACACTGTGTTACATGTTCACGTTTTTACATCTATAAATGTTAAACATCATAGTTGGCGGCCATTTTATTGGAAACGGTTATGACGATCTCCCGTTATAACGTGCAAATTCGTTATGTCCCTCTGCCAACATCAGGTTGGGAAATACATGAGACTGTAGGTCAGGATATCGCCAGCCAAGTTGGCTGGGCCAATGTTCAAAGCTCATCCAGTGACCTATTGTTGGCCCGCGTCACGCACTGCGGGCGCTGTTGGCATTGGTGCCCACAGTTTATAGGTCAAATCAGTCAAAGTCTAGCTTTGTCCACTCACCAATGGTATGGATGGGTTTTCTGTATGGCATGAGTCCAAAGGAGTATTGGAAAATCCCACGAGCATGGAAGAGTGGCAGGGAGATACCCATGATTCTTTGCAGCTGTTCCTGTACACTTCGAAGCCAGGTTCCTTTTGAGTTCCCCACTTGATCAAACACCTCATTCTCACCAAAAGAGAAGACTGGAACAAGGTGAGCTCTGAAGAAAAAAAATACATAAAAACGTTTCACGACGAGTTAATATTATTAATCACTTGAGATCTTTACTGCTTAGTCACAATCGATCTCAAATCATATGACAAGCTGTCCCAGGAAACATTGTGACTTGAATAAGCCTCTCTTTCACAAGTTTACACTCAAGCCACAAAAGGCATGAAATGAATAGACTGATACAATCATGTCAGTCAGCCACAGAAGCTCGGAAAATCAGGCACTTACCCGTGTTCCATTGCCATTTTAATAAAACCTTTCTTCTTAGCCAAGAGTACATTGTACGTTCCGGGGTGGGCATCGAGGGCCTCTGGAGCTCCACCAACAGCGATTACAACAGCATTTCCACCACCCCTCTGCCGCAGTGGATAACTGGCACTCTCTTTATCAGATGGAATCAGACCTGCAGCATGGCAATAAGGGTAACTACGCAATCTGTGGCAATGAAGGAAAGTATTACTTAAATGTAGCGGAACATCTAATAGCCCAGAGGTTGTACACGCAAGCATCGACTGATTCTTATTGGACACGTTTTGCAACTTTATAAGCATCAAGTATGACGTCAAAATGAAAGCTTATGAAACATTGGCATACCGCAAAAAAAAAAAAAAAATACAACCTTCGCAGGGCTCGTGACAATTGAGTTCAGTGAAAATGAAGTGATTAGGTCAGTGCATTTGATGATCTCTTTTTGGGGATTTCTTGTGACACTCATTCCAAAGAAGGAGCAGCGCTACAAGGCCGACATCATTTCAAACAAGCAAAATCAATCCCTTGTATCCATCTCAGCGGGCGGCCATTTTGCCACTTCCTGTCGTCCTGTAAATGACACCACAGTTGCTCAGGGCTCACGTAACGACCAATCACGGCTCAGCTTGTGAATGATGCATGACCAACCTCTGAAAACAGGTGTGACGTGATTAGTCGTTACCTTGTGCACCGAGCAACTGTGATTTCATTTTTTGTCGCCAGAAAGTGGCAAAATGGCCGCTTTCTGAGATGGATTAAGAATGGCTAGATTTTTGCTTCTTAATTTATACCGCACACACGAAATATTAATCAGAATGGTGAGTTTCGACCGGACGGGGGCGGGCGCATGGAACATATGACTGTAAATATTTTTATTGACTTGACTTCCCTTTTAACATTCAGCTGCATGGTATTTCTAATTTTCTTGCCACACATTTTCCCGAAATGGAGCCTGTCACACAAGGCATTTATCTCAGTCTGAACAATACATGCACTATGTCAAAGGCGTACATAGCGACCAAACGAAGAAGACTGTAGCGCAACTGGACTATTCTGTTTGTCATCAAAGACGTGACGCTTCTCAACAGAGTAGGCTTCAGCCATTCATGCAAAAGGCTGACATGGCCTCGATGCCGCCTGCTCCGGAAGCTAAATCTCAGGCTGGTAAATGGTCAGTATCGTGGTATTCAAGTTTGTTTGGGGGGGCGGGATTTGAGTCTAAGGATGAGTTCAAGACACACAATATTGGTATGTATGCATCCCCAGTAGAATTGAAATAGTGCAGCAAACCTGCACACATTATGTAGTCTCTGAAGAATGGGGCTCGAAACCAAAGGGGCAGCATGAGCAGGTAGCTGGTGAGGCCTGGAAATAATTGCTTGAAGCCTGTGGAATGGGTGCAGAAATTGGTAAAGGCTCCTGCCACCAGGACTCCATGGGGGTGAAAGCCCAGTATGTAGTTGTGTCGAGGGTCCAGGTCAGCTGTCTTCAGCAACTGGGGAAAAATGAAAACAGAGACATATTTTTGAACTGTTCGACTTTTTTTTTCATGTGGAATATTGTACGACAGTGCTGAAGGAGTTATTCCTGAAATTGGCTGTGTTGAGCTTCTCCTTGTTTTATCAGCCCTTTTTGCTCTTTGAACTCTTCCATGCTGCAATCAACAATATCCGACTACCTTTCCATTATATATACAGTACATACAGTATATACGTGCAGTGATTGTTGTAGATATTGCGATGTATTGAACAGCATCATATTCATTTTGAATTTTGTAAAACTCTGCACTTTCCCCGAATCATACATGCCTTATTTTATTAATGCTATTTCATGTTTTTAAAAAAACAAGTCAATAGAAACTATTATAAAATGTTGTTTTTTTGTCACTCCATTTACAATTGGTTTAGTAACAATACCTGCCAGTGTCAGTCAAACTGGTGATATTTTCATCACAGTTTGTTAGTTAGTTATCATTTTTGTGAAAAAGAGTCAATAACAACCCTAATAAAATAAATAAATAAATAGCGGCTACCTGATCGACAGATCGACGTTATTGGACTCTCGTGGTCAGTGGGGTGTTTTAACAAATCATCAAGAACTGTTGTCATATTATAAAAAGGCAATACAGACTATACTTTTTTTTTTTTTTGGACTTAAGATAGGATGAGATAAGAAAACATTTATTTGTCCCACAACGGAGAAATTCCCTTGTCGGAATTCTTCCTTGTACCGAGCGTCATTTCAATTATCTGCATAAAGCAGTTTTGTGACCGATTTTATTCTTATGCAAGATCTTAATGTTGTGAGTGTGACACACGAAATGTATTTTATGCATTGAAGTAGGAAATCTTTATTTTACAAACACGTACTTTGGACAGGACATTGAATGAATTCTGCAAAACAGGTAGTGTTTTCTCTCATGATCAACACAGTAAGATGTGAGATATCTAATCTAAGGAGTGTTTACATGTTTCACTGAGCCCAGCAGAAGAGATAGAGCTGGCACTGCAGGTCACTATCAGATCTGTCCTCGTGTACTTTGTTTTGCAGCACCTTTGTGGAAAAACAATCAGCTCCACTCACTGACTTGCTGAGATTCGTACAGTAATTCAAGGTTAAGGTGCTCATCGGGTCGGATTTGATTGGGAGCCAAGATATCATCTCAAATCTTCATGTGATGCGTTTTTTTTTTTTTTTCAAATGCGAAGGGGAGGTTTATTTGATACCTTTTTTTATTCTCAATTCATTCTAATGCTAAACGACACTTCCACTTTTTTTTCAATGATTTTTCTCGTCGAGAGATTTCAGAGATGGTGTGTTGGTTTAGTTCCACATTGTTTGTGTTGTGCGGCATTAGCAGCTGGCCTCAAACTGGGTTAATCATTGGTTTGAGTTCCAGTTACAGATCCTGATGTTGTTTGTAATCAAAAGATCTCTCTAACATTTGTCATTTAGACTTTTTCAACTTGTCGTCTCAATAAAATCGTTGATGAATCAGTTAAAGGTCATGAAAATTATTGACATTTAGTAATTTGATGATGAATCAATCTAAAGTAATAAAGTATAAAAAAAAAGTATCTGTATCGGCGATATTGGCCCTGTATTTAAGTGGTATCAGATTGATGCAAAAATATGCAGTATCGCATGTACTCATTTTAAGATTCTTTTATTTGTCTTTAATCTTGAAATAGTCTCACCCCAGCGTACTTCTCTGAGTTTCTCCACCTCTCTTTATCTGCCCCGTGCCTCAGGTCAGCGGGCTAGACGCTACTGGAGGTACCGAGAACTAAACGAAGGTTCAAAGGGGATTCAGCTCTTTGAATTGGTTTCGCGTTAAACGTATAGGCAAGCCCCTTCCAGGGTTAAAACTCAACTCATATTTTTAGTCTTTGGCCAACAACTCGGCATTATATTCATGTTTTACTCTGTTGACTGTTTTGTAGCTATTTATTCTTATATGGCTGATTTCTACTTTCTGTACAGCACTTTATATTCAGCTGCAGTTGTTTTTAAAGTGCTCTGTAAGTAAAGTTGTGTTCATTTGGCCTGAGTTATGTATCCTGCCTAAGATGACCAAATCCTTCACGGCCTTTCCTTTCAACTGTTTGACTTCGTGCCATTTCGCACATGACACTGGACAAGCAGATGTCATACAGCATCTACAGATATAGGAAGTACATCCACTACATAACTAAAAACACAAGTAACGAAGGCGCAGTTAATGAGAGGGAATTTTCGAACAGCTCTCGGGGACAATCTCTTCTTTTCTTCTCTCAAAAGAAGGCTTCAGTGATCATGCATCAGCTGGTTTCGTCAAAACCTGATCACGGTATCATTAGAAACAGCGGTTAAAAGACACCAATGAAATGAATTGAAAAGAACACTCCTTCTCTTTTCCACATGGAGTCAGATGATACTGGAAATAACACATGGATAATGCAACGTGGGAGAACTGAGCTTTCAAGGCTGGAAATTTTGAACTTCATTAATAAACTTCAGAATTGCGATTGGCACGTTATTTTAATTTTACACTGTACAAAGTGTCCCAGAAATGTTCCAGAAGTTGGTGCCACAAATGATATGCTTCAAATCCAAACTAAAAACGACATGTGACATCTCCAAAGAGAACTTTCAGCATTTGCTTGATTCAGTGCACGAGAGGATGCAAGAATTGTGGCAGGACAATATCAAACATTTAAATGTAAATGTAAATGACAATTTAAAATGTAAAACCAGGTGGGAGTATGATACAGCCATGCAGTCATCCAAATCAAACAAAGAGGAATACTACTTCTTTTACCACTACTGCTACTATAAATGACTCAGTAGGAATCTACATTAGTCATTTTTCATTGAGGATAAAGAATATATACATTTGAGTATTGTTAAATTACCTGTCTTCAAGTTTTGCTCCACTATTTGTGTTGAAATATTCATTGCTTCTAAAACTGCAAGAATTGATGCTAACCATTGGCATGACAAGGGCATGTCAAAAAGAAAAGAAAAAAGAAAAGAAAAGGGGGAGTTCTTCTCACATGTGGAAAACCACATATGTTGAAGTCAAGAAAAAAACATTTTTTTATCATCTCATCTAAAATGGATCAACTGAATAAACTAACTAGAAGATAAGAAAATGATTTACTGATTCATGTTTACAGGTTTTTCATATTTGTAATTGGCAATTAATTGTTAAGGTAGGAAGGGGTCCAAAAAATTACATTGAAGATTAAAATGATTTACTGATTCATGTTTACAGGTTTTTCATATTTGTAATTGGCAATTAATTGTTAAGGTAGGAAGGGGTCCAAAAAATTACAAATTCAATTAGACAGTTTAAAATGAAATGTAGGTTTAAACCCATTGTTTGATGATGGGAAAAATGCAACGACAAAAAATCACTTTAAAGGTGTCACTTTTAAAACTTGTACAGTACTAAAGTATAAATTGTATGTATTTATTATTTATTTATGTAAAACAACAACCTTTTTAAATTGTACCTTTACAAACTTTTCCCTCATAAAATTAAAACTGCCATTGTTGTAACAAAATAATGGATACGATTTTTTTTCTTTTTTTTTCGATTGCCTTTTTCATATGCGGGAGATACCATACAGCAACATGCTATAAGACCAATAAAAACTATTTGATTTGGTTTGCAGAATGACCTGTATGTTCTCCGCAAACCTGTCACAAACTGTGCTTTCAGTGTCGAAAGCCCAATTTCAAACATAACATCAAGTGTAGCATCAAGTATTGGCTCAAAAGCTGTCATCCACAAAAAAAATATAAATATACAGCATGCATTACTAGTTCTTGACCACAAGAGGGACACAACAGGCTAAACGAGGAAGCGAACCTTACAGAATTGCAAGGCCCGAGCTTGTTTTCGGTTCCGGGCCAGATGATTATCTTTCCTTGCAATTGGTTCAGGGCTAATCATACAAAGATAAATAAAACGAGAACTGTTGAACTATGTCATTCCGTCAGACCCAATTGTCTCATTCAGAAAGATGAAAGCGTTTGAGCAATGCTTCTGAACACCAAATGTTCACAAAGATAATGGGAGAAATATTGAAACACACCAAATTGAAATCTGCCTTTTTCACTTCATGCAGGCATAGGTGAAGGGCGAGAGGCGCAGATCGATGGCATACTTCCTCTAGCGAGTGAAATTCGAGCTCGGTGACAGTTGGGTATAAAATGAGTGGAGAGCGGCCAGGACAGCATTATGCAAGACAGACAGCAGTGTAGTAACGCTGCAGCACTTGGATGGTCTCCTTATTTTTTTTTTTTTATTTACAATTCAAAACTAGTGTCTCATAATACCTTTGTATTATTGATCTTTAATATTTTGTTGGGTTTTTTTTGGAGTATTTGAAGAGAACTCAGTCATGTATAATTGTCTACAATTACTGTAATAGTATCTGATTGGTCTTATTTGGCATTTGGAATGAACGCAGCTTCTCTCTCGAAGCTTTAAGATGTGGCCGTTATGCATAATTGTTTGCCTCGTGACCGCCTGGGCCTTTTTCATGCGGTAAAGAAATGGACACAAAACCTTCTGTCCAAACCCGACAATTGTGTCCCTCATTTACAAAGTTAGCTTTCATCAAGCAGGAGCCTCTAAATGAATATTTTTACGCTTGCTGTAATATTTTCTTTCATCAAAAAGGACATGGACCAAGACCCTGTCAAACATTTGAAGTTTGTTCTGCTTGCAAATGTCATTCCAAAAGATGCCTTGAAAACAGAAGTTAGCTCAAAATCAAGGATAATCTTTGTTTCAACGCAAAAGCTGAAGTTCATCAAATCAATATTGTGACGACGTTCTGGTTATCACAATATTGTTTGACAAGTCGGGAAAGTTTATTTCATTTTCAAAAAGTTAAAACCAAGAATTATAATACCTTATAAGAGCATGAAAACTTGATTTACCTTATTAAACTAACGCCCATCTCTGCATTCCTGCTACTCATAGTTAAAAGTCCAACGAACTTATTGACTTTTGTACAACTTGCCATTTAAATAGAACTTTTAAAACAGGCTTTCACTTGTTGTACTTTTCTACCTCGGGTAGTCAAAACTCTTAAACACTGTTTACTCATTTACCAACTGACGACGCAGCATCAGGAGCAACTCGGGGTTCAGTATCTTGGTCAAGGAAAGTTCAACATGATCACAACAGCACGAGATCTAACCCACAACCTTCAGGTTGAGAAACAACCACTTTGCCACTGAACCACGTGTTTCACCTTTGATAGGCTGGTTTGATAAAATGCATTCGCACACCCTCTCTTCAGAAATAGCATTTATTCCAAGCACATCGCTATACAGGGCGGCCTGGTCGTTGACTGGTTTGCATGTCGGCCTCACAGTGCAGAGGTGCAGGGTTGTATTCCAGTTCCGTCTTTCCTGTGTAGAGTTTGCATGTTGTCCCCATGCCTGCGTGGGTTTTCTCCGGGTACTCCACTTTCCTCCCACATTCCATAAACATGCATGGCAGGTTAATGGAACACTCTAAATTGTCCATAGGTGTGATTGTGAGCAGAAATGCTTGTTCGTCTGTGTATGCCTTGCAATTGTCTGGCAATCAGTTCAAGGTGTACCCCGCCCACTGCCCGAAGACAGCTGGGTTCCACCACGCCCCTCGACCTTTGTGAGGATAAGCGGATAAGTGTCTTTCCATCCTCTGATTGTTTTTGTCAGAGCAAGCCAAGTTCGACGAGCCAAAGTGATCCACAAGTCATTAATATACTTAAAAATCTAAATCTCCGGCGAGTATTATATATTTATTATATATTGATAAATACTGATTCTCTGATGTATTTGAAACACATACACAGTCTACAGGAATAAAGGGGACGTCACTTGCTAGCAAGGACATAGTTAAGGACACTTCTTGATGGGAGATCAGATTAGATAAATCCAAAGTAATTTGCTCGGAAATGCTGAGGGTAAAGCTTACCCAAAATATCGATCCGGAAGATTGTTTGAATACGTGTCTTATCATCAACAGCAGCATTCTACATCTCACCTTGATGGGGAAGTAATCCCGCATGTAGTCCCAGACTTTGATTCCGCACAAGCAGGACATCCTACGCCCTCCGCGTGCGGGAGTGTCATAGTCAAAGAACCACCAGATGGAGTAGAGCACGCTGATCAACCAGTAACGCGTAAACAGCAGGTAGATGAACAGGAAGATGCACGTGGGTGCTGGGGAGACAAAGATATGTATATTACATGTTTAAAGCCCGTTGGAGGTCCATACTGTCAACAAATTATACTGAATTGATCCTCCTTTTCCCCCGAATGGGAATAATGGAGGGCAAATGGCTAGCGCAGCATAAGTAGGCCATCAGAAGTGGCCTGAGGAGAAAGAGGCATGATTGCACAATGTGACGCTGCAGTTACAACCATTTGCCGTATCTCATTGCGTCATGTTAATCTCACACTCGCGATAAGGGAAAATCACCACAAATTCCTCAACGCTTCCTCAATTCCATGGCACCAAGATGCCACAAGATGGTGGCAAAGTAATTTTTTCATTGCTTTGGCCAGACCAACAAAACAGCAAATAGTTGAGTTTTTTGGGGTACTTTTTTTTTTTTTAACAGTGAAAAGCGGGGGACAATTTCCCCCAAAATAATCTGCACATAGTTGAATTCACAAATACTGAACCATGAATATGCAAGGTGCTGTTTGGCTCCCTCTCTTGGACACAAAGTTGCAAAATTGCCTTGATACTTTGTTGGAAGAGACTTAGCACAAGTGAGAAACTTCCACTCACACTACATAGCTGCAAAACACATTTGATGAAGCCTTTGAACCGAAACAGTGTCATCTAAAAAAATTTGCCTTTTCAGGCACAGTGGTTACTACAGTGGACATCTTATCATGTTATCAGATTACAGGTTGTCATGAAAGGGTTAACAGTAGAAGACTAGTATTAGTATATTAAATTCAGGTCATGCCAGTCACTGGACTCAACAATGCGCATAGCCAGAAATGTGATAAATTACACTTACCCAAGGCAAGGAAAGAGAAAACCCATTGCAGCACGGCGACGGTCTGTAGTCTCCTGTGGAGGGGCACGCCGACTGGGGCAAAATCAATCTTCATATTGCTCGAAGGAAAGACAGGCAACTTGCAGAACCGCAGCTGGTGGGAAGGAAAAGAAGGCAATGATGAAGGTCCAAAGTCTGCCCTTGCTTTCATCACCTCCTGATTGACTGTCTTATCTCAGACACTCAGTGTAGGATTTGATAAATCGCACTTACCATATCACACCACATCTGGTCTTTGACCCAGAAAGTCACGAAACAAGACAGAACATTCAAAAGTGAGCGTATATTAGCACTGAGCAATAAGATTCTCCTGCTTTGGCTCTTTTTGTATACTCTCACTGTGGCAAAGGGCAGGCTTCATCAGACTGAAAATGTCCGTCTCTGTCAAGGCAGCACCATCTGGCTGAGAAAAGAGAAAACTGCATCTCAAGATGAGCAAAGATGATAATTGCACATAAGTAGTTTCAAACGCTTTAGAACTGTTTTCAAACAAAGAAAAGTGGGAAATGCTATGTTATATGGCCATCCTAGGTGACGGAAAAATCGCCAATAATGTAAAAAAAAATGAAGTGGGGCCTTGGAAAGTGAAATCAAAATACTACTCTGATTTTGTATCTGTGTCATTATTTGCTGGCATTTTGCATACGATCGCTTTTCACCATTTATACATATTTACCATTTGCATTTACATATTTAGTGCACACACGCACATATCAGTTACCATTGAAAAACAAGGCAACAAAATGTTTAGCAAACTTCCTCTTTTTTTAATGTATTGATTCAATTGACAATAAGGAAAAATAAACATTTTGTGTCTTTTTCTGTATGACCTCTCATTCTACCGCAAGCACATAAACAAATACATAAATAAGAAAAAAAAAGACAACATGAAGAGAAGCAACATTGACTGTGTAAATAAAACAAAGAAGAAAATTAGGTTTGGTTACAGGAGTAAATATGGGCCTTTTTAGTTGAAGTCAAAGCTATGCTGTATGAATGCAGGGAACCACCACCTTTGCCATCTTGTGGAAGAGAAATAGCTTACTTCTGCCTACAACAATACATCGCTGGCATATAGGTAGATGAATAAATATACTTTTTTTTTGTAAATAGATAAGACATTTCCAACCAGTTACAGTTCCATGTGCCATGGCACAGTGATTGAAAATGATACTGGTTAATTAATGTGGACATGAAGACAGTAAATCTCTGCTCATATTTGCATTTTTACGATCAGTTGTGTGCATATATACCTTCGAAGACATAAAAACTACTTATTGCCAACCTGCTTGTGTTTTTGCCTAAAAATGTTATGGTCTCAACATATGCTATGAATTTATTTACACATACAATTGCATACAAGCACACTCTATATACGGAATAAACGTAATATCCAGAGATGTAAGTAATTATTTCGTCATTGCGAGTTTCATAAATATTGATTATCCCCCCGCTCATCAGTTTGAAGGGTACGTTCTAAAGGCACCTTGCGTTAATCAAGTTTCTGGAGTTGTCAGTTTTTAACCGGAAATAGTTTTATGATTAAAAACAAAGTTCATTTGCCCGACGCGAATTGGGAGTTATGCTGTACAGTTATTTAAATTCAAATAGCTAAAGGCATGAACATATTTGATAAAAATAAAATGGATCTCATAAGGTTCGTGTTTCTCCCCATTTCGGTCTTAAAATATTAACAATTTCAGATGGTACAACCGGAAATCAGCTTTAAATGTTTAACTTGATCTCATTATTCCGGTTTGTGTCTCCCGATTCTGAGCGGGTGAGGGCGGGGCCGTTTTTCCCTTGCAGTGTGGCGTGGAGTGATGTAGCACAGAGGATACGGACACAGACGACATCCGAGCAGAAAACTCTCATTACGATAGATTTTTAAAGGTGAAAGGATTGGCAATGCATGCGTGCACTTTAGAAGTGCGATGGATTTGCGTTTATTTTAATCAAACCTGAACAACATTGGACTCAACTCGGATACGGACTCGCCTCCATCGTAAACAGCATCCTGTAAAAAAAAAAAAAATTCGGACCATTTTGATTCTTTATCGTCTACTGTTTTCTCAAGGAACCTCAGCATGGCGTGGCCTTGCATCAGCAGGGCGTGCTGCATGGC
>NW_017806158.1:545215-589806 GCF_001891065.2 Hippocampus comes
GGGAGTATGATACAGCCATGCAGTCATCCAAATCAAACAAAGAGGAATACTACTTCTTTTACCACTACTGCTACTATAAATGACTCAGTAGGAATCTACATTAGTCATTTTTCATTGAGGATAAAGAATATATACATTTGAGTATTGTTAAATTACCTGTCTTCAAGTTTTGCTCCACTATTTGTGTTGAAATATTCATTGCTTCTAAAACTGCAAGAATTGATGCTAACCATTGGCATGACAAGGGCATGTCAAAAAGAAAAGAAAAAAGAAAAGAAAAGGGGGAGTTCTTCTCACATGTGGAAAACCACATATGTTGAAGTCAAGAAAAAAACATTTTTTTATCATCTCATCTAAAATGGATCAACTGAATAAACTAACTAGAAGATAAGAAAATGATTTACTGATTCATGTTTACAGGTTTTTCATATTTGTAATTGGCAATTAATTGTTAAGGTAGGAAGGGGTCCAAAAAATTACATTGAAGATTAAAATGATTTACTGATTCATGTTTACAGGTTTTTCATATTTGTAATTGGCAATTAATTGTTAAGGTAGGAAGGGGTCCAAAAAATTACAAATTCAATTAGACAGTTTAAAATGAAATGTAGGTTTAAACCCATTGTTTGATGATGGGAAAAATGCAACGACAAAAAATCACTTTAAAGGTGTCACTTTTAAAACTTGTACAGTACTAAAGTATAAATTGTATGTATTTATTATTTATTTATGTAAAACAACAACCTTTTTAAATTGTACCTTTACAAACTTTTCCCTCATAAAATTAAAACTGCCATTGTTGTAACAAAATAATGGATACGATTTTTTTTCTTTTTTTTTCGATTGCCTTTTTCATATGCGGGAGATACCATACAGCAACATGCTATAAGACCAATAAAAACTATTTGATTTGGTTTGCAGAATGACCTGTATGTTCTCCGCAAACCTGTCACAAACTGTGCTTTCAGTGTCGAAAGCCCAATTTCAAACATAACATCAAGTGTAGCATCAAGTATTGGCTCAAAAGCTGTCATCCACAAAAAAAATATAAATATACAGCATGCATTACTAGTTCTTGACCACAAGAGGGACACAACAGGCTAAACGAGGAAGCGAACCTTACAGAATTGCAAGGCCCGAGCTTGTTTTCGGTTCCGGGCCAGATGATTATCTTTCCTTGCAATTGGTTCAGGGCTAATCATACAAAGATAAATAAAACGAGAACTGTTGAACTATGTCATTCCGTCAGACCCAATTGTCTCATTCAGAAAGATGAAAGCGTTTGAGCAATGCTTCTGAACACCAAATGTTCACAAAGATAATGGGAGAAATATTGAAACACACCAAATTGAAATCTGCCTTTTTCACTTCATGCAGGCATAGGTGAAGGGCGAGAGGCGCAGATCGATGGCATACTTCCTCTAGCGAGTGAAATTCGAGCTCGGTGACAGTTGGGTATAAAATGAGTGGAGAGCGGCCAGGACAGCATTATGCAAGACAGACAGCAGTGTAGTAACGCTGCAGCACTTGGATGGTCTCCTTATTTTTTTTTTTTTATTTACAATTCAAAACTAGTGTCTCATAATACCTTTGTATTATTGATCTTTAATATTTTGTTGGGTTTTTTTTGGAGTATTTGAAGAGAACTCAGTCATGTATAATTGTCTACAATTACTGTAATAGTATCTGATTGGTCTTATTTGGCATTTGGAATGAACGCAGCTTCTCTCTCGAAGCTTTAAGATGTGGCCGTTATGCATAATTGTTTGCCTCGTGACCGCCTGGGCCTTTTTCATGCGGTAAAGAAATGGACACAAAACCTTCTGTGCAAACCCGACAATTGTGTCCCTCATTTACAAAGTTAGCTTTCATCAAGCAGGAGCCTCTAAATGAATATTTTTACGCTTGCTGTAATATTTTCTTTCATCAAAAAGGACATGGACCAAGACCCTGTCAAACATTTGAAGTTTGTTCTGCTTGCAAATGTCATTCCAAAAGATGCCTTGAAAACAGAAGTTAGCTCAAAATCAAGGATAATCTTTGTTTCAACGCAAAAGCTGAAGTTCATCAAATCAATATTGTGACGACGTTCTGGTTATCACAATATTGTTTGACAAGTCGGGAAAGTTTATTTCATTTTCAAAAAGTTAAAACCAAGAATTATAATACCTTATAAGAGCATGAAAACTTGATTTACCTTATTAAACTAACGCCCATCTCTGCATTCCTGCTACTCATAGTTAAAAGTCCAACGAACTTATTGACTTTTGTACAACTTGCCATTTAAATAGAACTTTTAAAACAGGCTTTCACTTGTTGTACTTTTCTACCTCGGGTAGTCAAAACTCTTAAACACTGTTTACTCATTTACCAACTGACGACGCAGCATCAGGAGCAACTCGGGGTTCAGTATCTTGGTCAAGGAAAGTTCAACATGATCACAACAGCACGAGATCTAACCCACAACCTTCAGGTTGAGAAACAACCACTTTGCCACTGAACCACGTGTTTCACCTTTGATAGGCTGGTTTGATAAAATGCATTCGCACACCCTCTCTTCAGAAATAGCATTTATTCCAAGCACATCGCTATACAGGGCGGCCTGGTCGTTGACTGGTTTGCATGTCGGCCTCACAGTGCAGAGGTGCAGGGTTGTATTCCAGTTCCGTCTTTCCTGTGTAGAGTTTGCATGTTGTCCCCATGCCTGCATGGGTTTTCTCCGGGTACTCCACTTTCCTCCCACATTCCATAAACATGCATGGCAGGTTAATGGAACACTCTAAATTGTCCATAGGTGTGATTGTGAGCAGAAATGCTTGTTCGTCTGTGTATGCCTTGCAATTGTCTGGCAATCAGTTCAAGGTGTACCCCGCCCACTGCCCGAAGACAGCTGGGTTCCACCACGCCCCTCGACCTTTGTGAGGATAAGCGGATAAGTGTCTTTCCATCCTCTGATTGTTTTTGTCAGAGCAAGCCAAGTTCGACGAGCCAAAGTGATCCACAAGTCATTAATATACTTAAAAATCTAAATCTCCGGCGAGTATTATATATTTATTATATATTGATAAATACTGATTCTCTGATGTATTTGAAACACATACACAGTCTACAGGAATAAAGGGGACGTCACTTGCTAGCAAGGACATAGTTAAGGACACTTCTTGATGGGAGATCAGATTAGATAAATCCAAAGTAATTTGCTCGGAAATGCTGAGGGTAAAGCTTACCCAAAATATCGATCCGGAAGATTGTTTGAATACGTGTCTTATCATCAACAGCAGCATTCTACATCTCACCTTGATGGGGAAGTAATCCCGCATGTAGTCCCAGACTTTGATTCCGCACAAGCAGGACATCCTACGCCCTCCGCGTGCGGGAGTGTCATAGTCAAAGAACCACCAGATGGAGTAGAGCACGCTGATCAACCAGTAACGCGTAAACAGCAGGTAGATGAACAGGAAGATGCACGTGGGTGCTGGGGAGACAAAGATATGTATATTACATGTTTAAAGCCCGTTGGAGGTCCATACTGTCAACAAATTATACTGAATTGATCCTCCTTTTCCCCCGAATGGGAATGATGGAGGGCAAATGGCTAGCGCAGCATAAGTAGGCCATCAGAAGTGGCCTGAGGAGAAAGAGGCATGATTGCACAATGTGACGCTGCAGTTACAACCATTTGCCGTATCTCATTGCGTCATGTTAATCTCACACTCGCGATAAGGGAAAATCACCACAAATTCCTCAACGCTTCCTCAATTCCATGGCACCAAGATGCCACAAGATGGTGGCAAAGTAATTTTTTCATTGCTTTGGCCAGACCAACAAAACAGCAAATAGTTGAGTTTTTTGGGGTACTTTTTTTTTTTTTAACAGTGAAAAGCGGGGGACAATTTCCCCCAAAATAATCTGCACATAGTTGAATTCACAAATACTGAACCATGAATATGCAAGGTGCTGTTTGGCTCCCTCTCTTGGACACAAAGTTGCAAAATTGCCTTGATACTTTGTTGGAAGAGACTTAGCACAAGTGAGAAACTTCCACTCACACTACATAGCTGCAAAACACATTTGATGAAGCCTTTGAACCGAAACAGTGTCATCTAAAAAAATTTGCCTTTTCAGGCACAGTGGTTACTACAGTGGACATCTTATCATGTTATCAGATTACAGGTTGTCATGAAAGGGTTAACAGTAGAAGACTAGTATTAGTATATTAAATTCAGGTCATGCCAGTCACTGGACTCAACAATGCGCATAGCCAGAAATGTGATAAATTACACTTACCCAAGGCAAGGAAAGAGAAAACCCATTGCAGCACGGCGACGGTCTGTAGTCTCCTGTGGAGGGGCACGCCGACTGGGGCAAAATCAATCTTCATATTGCTCGAAGGAAAGACAGGCAACTTGCAGAACCGCAGCTGGTGGGAAGGAAAAGAAGGCAATGATGAAGGTCCAAAGTCTGCCCTTGCTTTCATCACCTCCTGATTGACTGTCTTATCTCAGACACTCAGTGTAGGATTTGATAAATCGCACTTACCATATCACACCACATCTGGTCTTTGACCCAGAAAGTCACGAAACAAGACAGAACATTCAAAAGTGAGCGTATATTAGCACTGAGCAATAAGATTCTCCTGCTTTGGCTCTTTTTGTATACTCTCACTGTGGCAAAGGGCAGGCTTCATCAGACTGAAAATGTCCGTCTCTGTCAAGGCAGCACCATCTGGCTGAGAAAAGAGAAAACTGCATCTCAAGATGAGCAAAGATGATAATTGCACATAAGTAGTTTCAAACGCTTTAGAACTGTTTTCAAACAAAGAAAAGTGGGAAATGCTATGTTATATGGCCATCCTAGGTGACGGAAAAATCGCCAATAATGTAAAAAAAAATGAAGTGGGGCCTTGGAAAGTGAAATCAAAATACTACTCTGATTTTGTATCTGTGTCATTATTTGCTGGCATTTTGCATACGATCGCTTTTCACCATTTATACATATTTACCATTTGCATTTACATATTTAGTGCACACACGCACATATCAGTTACCATTGAAAAACAAGGCAACAAAATGTTTAGCAAACTTCCTCTTTTTTTAATGTATTGATTCAATTGACAATAAGGAAAAATAAACATTTTGTGTCTTTTTCTGTATGACCTCTCATTCTACCGCAAGCACATAAACAAATACATAAATAAGAAAAAAAAAGACAACATGAAGAGAAGCAACATTGACTGTGTAAATAAAACAAAGAAGAAAATTAGGTTTGGTTACAGGAGTAAATATGGGCCTTTTTAGTTGAAGTCAAAGCTATGCTGTATGAATGCAGGGAACCACCACCTTTGCCATCTTGTGGAAGAGAAATAGCTTACTTCTGCCTACAACAATACATCGCTGGCATATAGGTAGATGAATAAATATACTTTTTTTTTGTAAATAGATAAGACATTTCCAACCAGTTACAGTTCCATGTGCCATGGCACAGTGATTGAAAATGATACTGGTTAATTAATGTGGACATGAAGACAGTAAATCTCTGCTCATATTTGCATTTTTACGATCAGTTGTGTGCATATATACCTTCGAAGACATAAAAACTACTTATTGCCAACCTGCTTGTGTTTTTGCCTAAAAATGTTATGGTCTCAACATATGCTATGAATTTATTTACACATACAATTGCATACAAGCACACTCTATATACGGAATAAACGTAATATCCAGAGATGTAAGTAATTATTTCGTCATTGCGAGTTTCATAAATATTGATTATCCCCCCGCTCATCAGTTTGAAGGGTACGTTCTAAAGGCACCTTGCGTTAATCAAGTTTCTGGAGTTGTCAGTTTTTAACCGGAAATAGTTTTATGATTAAAAACAAAGTTCATTTGCCCGACGCGAATTGGGAGTTATGCTGTACAGTTATTTAAATTCAAATAAGTAAAGGCATGAACGTATTTCATAATAATAATAAAAGGGATCTCATAAGATTCGTGTTTCTCCCCATTAAAATATTAACAATTTCAGATGGTACAACCGGACATCAGCTTTAAATGTTTAACTTGATCTCATTATTCCGGTTTGTGTCTCCCGATTCTGAGCGGGTGAGGGCGGGGCCGTTTTTCCCTTGCAGTGTGGCGTGGAGTGATGTAGCACAGAGGATACGGACACAGACGACATCCGAGCAGAAAACTCTCATTACGATAGATTTTTAAAGGTGAAAGGATTGGCAATGCATGCGTGCACTTTAGAAGTGCGATGGATTTGCGTTTATTTTAATCAAACCTGAACAACATTGGACTCAACTCGGATACGGACTCGCCTCCATCGTAAACAGCATCCTGTAAAAAAAAAAAAAAAATTCGGACCCTTTTTTTTTTTTTTCATTTGCCCGACGCGAATTGGGAGTTATGCTGTACAGTTATTTAAATTCAAATAGCTAAAGGCATGAACATATTTGATAAAAATAAAATGGATCTCATAAGGTTCGTGTTTCTCCCCATTTCGGTCTTAAAATATTAACAATTTCAGATGGTACAACCGGAAATCAGCTTTAAATGTTTAACTTGATCTCATTATTCCGGTTTGTGTCTCCCGATTCTGAGCGGGTGAGGGCGGGGCCGTTTTTCCCTTGCAGTGTGGCGTGGAGTGATGTAGCACAGAGGATACGGACACAGACGACATCCGAGCAGAAAACTCTCATTACGATAGATTTTTAAAGGTGAAAGGATTGGCAATGCATGCGTGCACTTTAGAAGTGCGATGGATTTGCGTTTATTTTAATCAAACCTGAACAACATTGGACTCAACTCGGATACGGACTCGCCTCCATCGTAAACAGCATCCTGTAAAAAAAAAAAAAATTCGGACCATTTTGATTCTTTATCGTCTACTGTTTTCTCAAGGAACCTCAGCATGGCGTGGCCTTGCATCAGCAGGGCGTGCTGCATGGCTCGCTTCTGGAACCAGATGGACAAGGCTGACATTGCGGTGCCTATGGTGTTCACCAAATACACGGACGCCTCGGAGATGCAGCACGTCCAGCTGCAACCTCCATTACGGGCCGGGGTCGCCATAGAAACCCAGCCGCCTCGCACCCATCGCCGCACCGCCACCGCAGGTCCACGCGCGCCGCCGCGGAGGTGCGTGTCGGAGGAGCGAGTGTGCAGCTCGGTCATGAGGGAGGACTTTAAACACTGGAGAGTGCGACCCGAACCCAGCTGTAAACCCAAGAACGAGTACCACGGCCCAGAAATACCGTTCAACAGCGAGACTCAGTACCAGAAAGACTACAAGCCTTGGCCCATTCCGAAAAGGTACGACCACCCGTGGATACCTAAACCGCCCGCCACCATCTCCGCGGGCGACGACCGGCCACTGGACCGGTCCAGACACGGGAAACAGCATCTAGCGGACGCCGAAAGCGGCGTGGAGAAGAGCGCCATTGCTGACAAAGTGCAAGAGAAAGATCTCATCCAGGGCCACGAAAGGAAAAAGCGGTCGAGCAAAAAGGCAGAAGGGGAGAAGAAAGTCAAGGTGGAAAGGGAAGGACGGGCGGCTGTGGATGCCGTCAACAGGCAAATTAAACAGGAGATTGCAGCCGGCAGCTCTTACAAGTGAGTAGAAACACGCATGTGGTTGACTTGTACAGTGAACCCCCGTCACCTCCTGAGACCTGAATTCAGTTTCTTTTATTTTATTTTTCTTATTTCTCTCTTCCTTGGAGCTGAATCAACAACTCACAATTTCATAACAATATTTTTGCTTAGGGATTTACAGCATGTCTACTGTAGTGATTAGCAGTGTTAAAAAAGTAGTATCATTAAAAAAAATTATCTCTTTTCATGACATTTGTGTTTTGCTGCAGTCTTTTTTTTTCCCCAGCAAGAAAGAAAAGTTCTTTTGATCCCACCAAAACACAGTAGATATCATTGGAAAGGCCAAGATGTCCTGTGCTTAGCACGTCGGGGCTTCGTAGGGTAGCTCAAACGAGTCAATACCAAAATTAATACAACTTTATTTGTAGAGCACATTAAAAACCACTAAAGCGGCATACAAAATTCGAACATCAAATAAAAGTAGTATTTATTCTTTTCACTAAGCAGAGAGAATATATGCTGCCAGTATTGTATACCCTGTTTGTATATGTGTTGCTGAGCATGTGATAAAGTTGCAGATGTTTTAATGTTTGTGATTGCATAATATCTTGGCTTATTTCCATTTATTCTCATTTCTATTCTATTCCATTTGACATAATACTGTCATTCTCATTATGATATAGTTATAGTAATAGTCAATATTGCACCTTGGTGTTTTACGATAGACTTGAACTGGAAGTGACAAATAGACAGCTTGAAGCAAGCACACTCGGGTTCTTATTTTTAGAACAGTCCAAGAGAGAGAGTAAAACAATCCCAAGGGAATACTTTAAAAAGTGTCTTTTAATCATTTTATTGTGTCTAAAGGGTGTAAGATGGGTGCATAACATACACAACCAGGGTAATCTGTATTATGTAATGTTCACAGCCATGATAGAGGATGATGAAGCATCAAGTCACGCATGTCGGTCACTGCTCATTGTCGTATAAAGTTCTTGCAATTCACTTTTTTTTTTTAATCAAATGCTAAGTCTTTTTTTTTGTTGTCTTGAATGGGAGAGGGACAACATTGTTTTTTTTTTCCAGATCATAGTGAAATTGAAACAAAACATATGGCTATTTTATATGAAGTCAAAGTTATGACTCGGTTGCCAAAGGAAGAATCACCGCTGATGATGTGGTCTGATGCCATGTGAGATTCGTGTGTCTTGCGATTCAGCTGGTTGGTGCCCCGCTGCCGCGTGTGCGCGCGCGTGTGTGTGTGTGTGTGTGTGTGTGTGTGTGTGTGTGTGTGTGTGTGTGTGTGCGTGTGTGTGTGTTGTGGAGCAGGGTGCAGCCCAGGGCACTGTCCCCCTCCACATGGCACGACACAAGCCCACCCGAACTTCTGTCTTTTGCTGCCAGGGAAGTCTCAAAGCAGGTCAACTGTGGGTTAACATTATGTATGGTGGGCACAAATCACACAGCACATGCTGAAATGGCATCAGTGCTCATTCGGAATACGTTTGAAATACAAATCCATTGGTCACTAAATTCTGTCACCTTGAAACATTAATGATGACACTCCAGCTGCACTGTGCCATATGGCGGATAGTTTGTATCTACAAGTAAAAAAAAAGAAAAAAAACGGCAAATAGGATAAAGCTACAAACATTGTAATTTGTGATCTGCATCTCATTTAATCAAAACGGCATTCAGCCATGGGAACTCTGATCCCGTTCATTCTACCACACCAAATATAGTGTTCATTAACGGATGCAATTTGTTTCAGTAACACTTCCTCATTCATCACTTGTACGTTGCCTATCCGGGCTAAGTTATTATTAGCTGACATACGACCTCAGCGATCATCTGTTGTAACATTCTGTGGAAAATGGACCATTTCTATCCATTTCCTATTTCCCTAGTCCTCATTAGGGTCACACGTCAGCTGGAGCCCATTCGAATTGTCTTCAGGCAAGAGGCGGGTTACAAACTGGGCTGGTCGGCAGTTAATCGCAGAGCACATATAGACTACCGTTCACACTCATGTTTGCTCCGAGTATGCAATGAACCTAAGTAGCGTGTCAGGAAGTGTCGTGATGTCCTGAAAACAGATCATTGTTGGCACTTTATTGCCTATACTGCATCTGTATACTCACGCACATGCACAAATTTAAGAGGTAAACACTCCATAACTCAAGAACATGACAAAAGAACAGATTGAGGGGAAATCATGAAGCTAAAAAAAAATGGAAAGAAACAGCACCTCGGTACAAGCAAAAACAAAAGGCACAGGGTAAGAAAGCTAAACAATGCTGAGTCAAGTGAAGTCAAATTGATCGCAGAATCAACACTCCAATACAACTGCATTCTATTACGTGGATATTTTCTGCTGCTTTGGTAGAGTCATATTTAACCCTTTCAGGGACAGCGGTTACTACAGTGGATAGCTTATCAGGTTATCGAGTTACAGGGTGCATGAAAGGGTTAAGATACATTCAAATGCCTTATTATGCCTGATATAAGCCATGAGTGAAGAGACGTCAGCTGCCTGAGCCTTTGTTCATGTTCTCTTTTTTTTCTAACAGACAAAGCCTACTTTGTCACTGTGTTATCTGCAGTGACCAAAAGGGATCATTTTTTTCTACTTTCACAAAACGAATGTTAGAAAATAGCATATGAAAGTGATTTTTTTTTTTTTCGGTGATGACGAAGCAGAGGCTGCAGGTTCATTGAGTTCAGATTGACTTGATTTTCCCATTTTGTAGTGAAACATCTTTTATTGCAGGGAACTCTAACCAACTCCTTTCAAAAGAGACTTTTCTTTCCGAAACGTCTCCAAATCCTCCTCTGCCTACTGAATGAGTTTGTTAGCAGAATGGAGCCCACAGCGGCGAAGTGATTGAATATTGTGGATTTTGAAAATGATCCTCTTAGAGAGCTTGCAAAGCATTGTGTTGTCAGTGAGTACAGAAATGCAAAAAAAAAAAAATCTACTTCAGCAAAAGAAAAATGGTGCACAACACTCGAAACCATGGGATATCGTTCTTCCCCAGAAAGTGCAACTGATTGTCGAAACTGCTCTGACTTTAATGCTGTGTTGTCGTTAAGCTGGGTTCACATATTGTTGCCAAATGTAATCCTAAAATTTCCACTGATACTCAATTGTTCCATCAGTACCTTGTCAGATCATACTGAATCTGCTTTATGCAACCAATTTAATCTCATATTACCGCGTGTGACTACAGTTAATTCGTATATATATATATATAGATACACACACACACACACACACACACACACACACACACACACACACCCTGGAATGAGTCGCGTGAAATACGGAGCGAGCCTTCTTTTGAATATGTGAAAGGCAACCCCTAAAAGTGCTCAAAGAGTCACCTGTGTCATATCGTACGTTGCCCAAAGAGGAGCTGCCATCCGACAGGCCGGATGAGAGAGTATTGATTGAAAGCCGGTCTTTATGGCCGCTGATCCAACAATAAAAAGAAGCCACAGAGGTCCTCTGGGTTCATTGATTCCCTGGAATAGTCTGGGAGACACTGCCAGTGCTTTATCAGCGCCGAGCACTCTCACAATATTTAACTTGAGTCTGAAATAAATTTGGCAGGATTTTCACGCTGTCAAAGGTTCAGATCTCGGCTCGGGCTCGGTCGTGTGGAATCTGCACGGTCTCCCTGTGCTTGCAAGGGTCCAGGTACTCTGGCTTCCTCTCACATTCCAAAAACATGCATGGGGAGTTAATTGTCGGCTCCAAATTGCTCCGAGGTGTAAATGTGAGTGTGAACGGTTGTTTGAAATTATATATGTTATGGCCATGAAGACCTAAATGCGCGAGTAATTGTAAAAAAAACACATTTATCCTATAACTGCCTATAGATACCACAAGATAGTCTCAATGCACAACACGAAGCTCAGTAACTCACTTCAACATCGTTCCTAGGCACCAAGATGCCACAAGATGGCAGCAGAGCACTATATGAAGCTTCTCAGCTCACTCCAAGGTAGTTGGTTGGCCGCAAGATGCCATAAAATGGCACCAAAGCAATACTGTTATATGAGACAAGGCATTGGCATGACCACAAAACCAGCAAATAGGTGAGTTTTGGGTGTTCGCTGATTGTGCTTTGTGATTGACTGACAACCAGTCCAGGCTGTAACCCACGTCTTGCCAAAAGAGGAGCCTGTGACAACAGACTGGTAGTATGTGAATAGATGAAATCAAATCTTGGACTGATTTGTCACGCTCATATTACGAAACAACAAATATATGATTTGCTTACTTTGCTTGCACATGTATTGTGAAGATGTCTATTCACCAATAACATAGCATGGCTATATGAGTCTTCCAAGTGTAGCAGCCCATATTGTGCCACATTCTGTGTGCTGCGTCCTGGCGCGTTTCCACTCCTGTCAGCGCCAGTGATTGGTTGCAGCGTAGAACTCTTTCTTACGCACATAAACCACCACAGCGGGTTAGCGGAAATATCACTGTGACAAGAATAGCTTGTGTTGCAGTGATACATGCATACCAAAAAAAAAACTGTTACAGTGCTTCTTGCCAATAACCGTTAGACCATTTATGTTTACTGTATATAGTATATAAAGTATCTTCAACATTTCTCAAGCACATGCGGACCTCAGGGACACAGGAATTATTGTTCCATTTTCCATGAATAGCATCTACAGTACGTTCCCGTCATGTACAGGCTGGAGTACCACACTGTGAAATCTTTACACTTGGACAATCGACACCCTGTGGTGTCATGTAAGTGTTTTATACCATCGTCCTTGGATGCCATTGTATAATCCGTCTTTGCGCGGTAGCCTCTTGGTCCATCCTGGCCCTGAAAGCGAGCCTAAGTCCTGTTATGTAATCACTCTCTGTGTGTGATTTCCATCTCTCCAGTGCGCTGATGGTAGTACCGGTAGTTCTCTTTTTTATGGGTAATGCCCCAGTCATCATCCTTTGTGCTATGAACAATTTACTTTTCACATTGTGACATTTCACCCTGTGGCTTGTTTTATAAATGTGAAAACACATTTCTGCCAGAGTAGTCATTCAAATGTAAATGTGTGCAAACTAACCAACTGGAAGATGAATTCAAAACGATCACCTTATATTTTAACTTAATTATGTAAATGTCACTTTCATGCTACATGAAGAGCTTTTGTCAACTACTGGCCTATTTTTGATGAGCCAAAAGCAAGACTTGCATTTGTAACCTCATAAATAACGGCGGGCACCTAAAATGTCTTGCTGGCATTTTTTTCATCTTGAATTTTAACATAGCACTGACTGTTCCTAAAGGTATTGTAAAATATGCAGTAGCTATTTAGATTCGATTTTCAGGCGTTGCTTATTTTTTCTCAATCAACGTGGCCATTAAGGATCCAAAAAGGTTTATATCTGCGGGGATTGTTCCCAATGTAACCTCATTATAGCATTCACCTTTTAACCTGTGAGAAATTTATTCTTGTCTATAAATAGAATGCATCCCGCAGTCTCCTTAGTATATATTGACTTTGTTCTCTTCGTAAATAGACTTTTTTTTTTTCGAATGGAGGCAGAAGGACGGTGGCCAAGTATTGACTCCCTCTCTCTGTGCTTGAAGCTGCTGCGTAATGTAACACTTTACTTTATTTACACTGTGAGCAAGGACATTTAAATGTGCCTCACGATTGTTTACAGTGCGCGTTCATGACTCTGCTAGAGCCAAAGGGGAAGACTGATATTTGTCATCGGATTAGGCTGAAGCAGAATTGTGTTGCAATTGCCGACCGAATCACTCTACTCTAATGTCCCGCAGAATCATTTTGGTTGTTTGCAGTGAAGACACAAAGAGGAAACGCTGTCTGAATATTGGGCTTTCATCAAACAGTAGACATAAAGTAATTTTATAGCAGCGTGCACATGTCATCGACATTGTTGGACTCAAAGCACTCAATGAACATAGAGCAAAATCAAGGTAATGAATACAAAAAGGTTCAATATTTATTTCATCTGGCACGGACGGATGGCAAAGGACACCCCATCGCTAGGCTGGAACACCCAGCTGGGTGCAGAACTGTCAGCCAAATTCCCAAACAGGCGCATTGAGGCATATGACTGCAAAAAAAAATAAATAAAGAAAAAAATCAGGATATGACAGCATTTCTGCATCAAATGGACATGTCTGAATACATAGCCCTCAAAGTCTATCCGTGTTTTGGAAGCTGTGATGACATCTGAAGTACACCATAAGGTTGCCCAGAAACTAAAAACCCGGGTTAAATGCATTTGTTGTTTTCCAAACTTTGGATTTCAAATGAAGAAATCCTTTTTTAGTATTATTATCTAGCACAAATTATATTTATTTACCTAAACTTGAAAATTGTATGACCAAGAATCTTGTCATGTTTAACCCTTCCATGCACCCTGTAACCTGATAACATGATAAACTGTCCACTGTAGGAACCGCTGTCCCTGAAAGGGTTAAAGAACTTTATTGACTCAGTGTGAACATGTTTAAAAATAATTTACAAGAATATGGTTGGTTAGAAAATCATTGTCATTTTTTTTTAAATAAAATAAGAATGATGACCACTTGACTTCTCTCCTTGCAGAACCGAATTTAAGGCTTATAGAGATGTGAAGCCTGCACAGATGATCCGGGCCAAGTCCCAGTACTTACCTCCGGATGAGAAGACCAGGCTGGAAACCAGCTATAGTGCAACATTCAAGGGACAAGCCCCGCTACAACCTACTGACAATAAGGCCCAGGAGAGGAGGAGGATACGCAGCTTGTACAGCGAGCCATACATCGACCCCATTAAACAGGTGCGCACTGATCTGCTGGGTTTTAAAGTGTAACTTTAAGGATTGATTTAAGCCATACATGTTTACATTTGGGGCGGCCCGGTAGTCCAGTGGTTAGCACGTCGACTTCACAGTGCAGAGGTACCGGGTTCAATTCCTGCTTCGGCCTCCCTGTGTGGAGTTTGCATGTTCTCCCCGGGCCTGCGTGGGTTTTCTCCGGGTACTCCGGTTTCCTCCCACATTCCAAAAACATGCATGGTAGGCTGATTGGACACTCTAAGTTGTCCCTAGGTGTGACTGTGAGCATGGATGGTTGTTCGTCTCTGTGTGCCCTGCGATTGGCTGGCAACCGATTCAGGGTGTCCCCCGCCTGCTGCCCGAAGACAGCTGGGATAGGCTCCAGCACCCCCCGCGACCCTAGTGAGGATCAAGCGGTTCGGAAGATGAATGAATGAATGAATGTTTACATTTGCAATTACCCTCAGAAATTGCCTGTGAATGCTAAGCGATTCCATTTAGATGAAAGTACAGCTTTGTCACGATGTTGGACCATCTTTCGGCAATGATAAAGCTTTTTAGCAGGGGTTCACTGTAGTACCATAGCAGAGTCCTCACTGTCTGGCTAGCAGATGGATTAACATCTTTTTCTCCACCAAACTAACTGGGAGAATCATCAGTGGTTGCTGACACACAGGGCCCTATTTCCATGCCCAGCACACGTCTAGTGAAAGTAACTGTGAATGGGAGGCGTTTTCTTTCTTTTGGCATTTTCACAGAGAGGCGCAGTTAGAAATTGGCGTTTGCGCCGTTGTGGGAGTGAACACAGGCCGGCTTGATTCTCGGCCAATCAAACCGGCTTTCCTCATCCCCTTTAAATTAAGTGCCGGAGAGGTGCGGCCACCATGTCAAAAGCATAATGGACTCACTGGAGTGGGTACAGGAGATCAGTGTGCGCAAAGCATGTTGTTCATAAGGTACTGCAAGATCACCACTTGCGGATGATGAAAAATTGGTCAAAATCGTGCAGTTAAAGATCGCTTTCAACCCCCCCCCATCATGTGTCTGCTTTAGAAGTGCAGCCCCCCCACACACACATGCCAGTTATTCGACAGTACGGCTGTGCTTTTAAATATATATTAAACACTATAATAATAATAATAATAATAATAATAATAATGGGCATTTTCACAGATGGTCGCAGTTAGAAATGAGCGTTTGCGCCGTTGTGGGAGTGGGAATTCTCGGCCAATCAAACCGGCTTCCCTCATCCCCTTTGAATTAAGTGCAGGAGAAGCGCGACCCCCATGTCAAAAGCATAATGGACTCACTGGAGTGGGCACAGGAGATCAGTGTGCGCAAAGTATGTTGTTCATAAGGTACTGCAAGATCACCGCTTGCGGATGATGAAACATTGGTCAAAATCGAGCAGTTAAAGATCGCTTTCAACCCCCCCATCGTGTGTTTGCTTTAGAAGTGCACCCCCCCCCCACACACACACATGCCAGTTATTCCACAGTACGGCTGTGCTTTTAAATATATATTAAACACTATAATAACAATAATAATAATAATAACAATAATGCATTCACTGAATTGATTTCTACAATGATTCTGATGTCACATATTTAGGAATGAAATACTATCCAAATACGTATCAACGGAGCGCAGAATATTTCTGATTGTGCTTCGATCAAATCCATCAAGATCACACTACACTACCTGCGCCACAACTTAGACCTGGTTTCACTTTTTCCAATGTCTGGTCTTCTTTCTGTCATGAAGTAGTCAAGTGAAACGCCCTTGGTCTGCCAAACTGGAAAATAGTCTCAGCATTCACACAATGACTGTTAGGATTGCTTGCTATTACTGTTCCACAGTTCTAGAACTGCAGTTCCGCTCATGTTCGTTATCCGATATCCTCAGGTGGACAGGTCTACTGTCCCTCGCACTAAAGCCAAAAAGCCTGGGGCTGTCGCATCAAGCCAGGGCAAGCCAGTGAAGAAAGCCAAAGATAAGCAGAGCGCGGCACTGAGGGGTTCCAGGAAGATGACCTCGGAGAACCAGCCCGTGAGCCGGCCAGCGTTGGGCGACAAGGAGAAAAGTAAAGAGCTGAACAACAAACTGGCTGAAGCGAAAGAGTAAAAACCATTTAGCACCTTTCATATCCTATGTTTTCGGGGGAAAGTAAACACAGAGGCTGCAAAACTGTTTTTTTCTTTTCTGTTGCCATCCTTTGTTTTGCTTCTGCTTTGCTCCCATCCACTTCCCCTCCTTCTCTTTTTGTACTCTTGTACAATAATAGAATAAGGTGACATGTCATCAGTCCATTGTCTAATTTCGATCGTTGCAGTCACAAGCGGGCATGAGTGGGTTTTTTTTTTTGTTCCTCTTCTACTCGACGCCACCCCCACTCTGCTCGCCTCCGTCTCCTGGTTGCTATGGCGACAGGCTGCCTGGCTACCCGATGCAATGGATAAAGCTTGCATGAGGCCGACCGCAAGCGCTTCTGGTGTCTGGCTTGATTGACTGAGCGTATCGTTCTCCTGAGTTTATCAAAGATTATCAACGGTTGGAAGTATTGAATAGAAATAATGAGGAAAGCTGAAGATCTTTGATAAATGTCATGCCTGGTTAATCATGTGTCTCTGATCCGCATCTCATTTTTTTTTTTTTGTACCTGCTGTTTCATCTTTGCTGCTGTTTTTGCGTTCATGCTTTAGGTGTGACTCGATGCATGATCGTAATTCTTTGTGACTTTGGAGCCCAGTTATCTCTAAATCCGTCTTCAATGAGAAACTTACAGCCGTTTGTATCCCTAGGAGCATTTACCTCATTCTTACTCACATGCCTATTTTAGATGAGCTTAGTTCAATACTATTTTTTTTACCTAACTTGCTGCTAGCAGACAATCTGGATCACTCTATCTGATTATGCATTAAAAATTATGAATATGCATATTACATTAATATTGTCTCCATAGGTCCCCAGGGCATTTAAAATTTAAATAGCATCCTCATTGGTTCTGTGCGGGGGGGGAGTTTAGTGGGGCTAAAAAAAAATTGTGTTGAGTGTTTGGGGGTCACATAAAACGTCAAGCTTTTAGTGCCATCGGTCTGAAGTCAGCATAGCAATGCGGTTGTTAATAGCAAGACTGATCCCTCTGTAAAATTACACAATCATTAAACACAATCAGGCCACCATGAGCGGAACCAATGAGTTTAGAAAGCCACACTTGTGATCGTAAAATTATAATGTTAATTACTGTATATGAATTTGATGCGGCACGGTGGTCGACTGGCTACCATGTCTGCCTCACAGTACAGAGGTGCAAGGTTCGATTCTGGCCTTCCTGTGCCGGGTTTGCATGTTCTCCGCGCCCGTGTGGGTTTTCTCCGGGTACTCCGGTTTCCTCTCACATTCCAAAAACATGCATGGCAGGTTAATGGAACATTCTAAATTGTCCCTTGGTGTGATTGTGAGTACAAATGTTTTTTTTTTTTTTTTTTATCTATGTGTGCCCTGCGCTTGGCCGGCAACGAGTTCGGGGTGTACCCCGCCTACTGCCCAAGGACAGCTGGGATAGGCTCCAGCACACCCGCGGCCCTTGTGAGGATAAGCTGATTCGAAAATGGGTGAATGGATGGATGTATAAATTTAATTTTGTCTGGTTAGCTTTTATAATATTGGCATCATTATTTTCAATTTATCGTTGCTCACATTTGTCTTGGTAGAATTCAATTTTTATGCAAGTATGTTGATTTTAAAGCTCATTTATTAATGTCCGGGAAGTTAAATATGGTGGAATCTGAGTATATTGTGTGTATAAGAGATATGTAGTGAAACATACCAGATCCCAAAATGTAAAGCCTTGACTTTTTCTTTATTTTATTTTATTTATTTATTTATTTATTTATTTTAATTGTGGTTTAAAGAATTTTCTTTACGTCATGTGTTGGATGTAGAAGGCGACCTAAGTAAGCTGGTTTGTAATAATGTAATTGTAATCTCTATTGTATGCACTTAACCAATGTTAGCTATTGTAGAGTCATCGTTCACAATACACGTGCGTAACGTATACAGTGGAACCGCTAATCCGTGCTAATCTACAAATAATTTGCATTAAATTTTACAAAAGCAAATAATAGAAATGAACAACATTGTTAAAGACATACGGCATAAACTACTTTTAATGTTGGGCAGAGGGAACATTTTTGCGTGGACCTGAGAAGCAAGTCTCTTCACATTCCGATGAAGGCTCACTTTGCAGCGCACATTTTTTTTCACGTACTGTATTATCATTATTATCGTCAACCTGTACTAAGCAGGCAAGGCAGAGGTGTGCGTAATGTTGTCTCTACTTTTGGGAACTGAATATTTAGTTATCAGTTCTATGTTTGTCATCACATTGTTTCCTCGCTTTACCACCTCTGGTACCCTTCTGTGATAGTCATCAGTGCTTTCACTGTATAAGTAGACATATGTACTGTAATTTTTCTTTCTTTACCTTTCGTTTAAAATTACAAATGCACTGGCATGGGTCGAATCCCTTCTCGCCCCCTTTAAACGCTACACACACACACACACACACACACACACACACACACACACAACGACCGCATTCCTGCTCGCGCCCACACACCCACACACACACACACACACACACACACACACACACACACACACACACACTTAACATTCTTTCCTTTATTCGCTGTGCAATCATTACCACCATCTGTCAAAGTTGAACGCATGACCCATAGGGGCTGAAGGCCAACCTCATTTACATTTTGCAGCCTTTGGTTAGGTGCTGTCACTTTGTCTCATAACACGGAGGAGGAGGGGCCACGTCATGTAAACAGTGCTTGACACGCCACACACCCGGTGCTATCTTTGTGGTTGTTAGCTAAAAAAAAATTAAAAAAAACGGATAGAGAGTTTGGGAAAGGAAGTTATGTCTAGACAAAAAAACTAAATAAAAAGTTGACTGTGACGTACTTGTGTTTCTGCTTGCTTATATTTAAAGGAATATTACAAATAAACGACCCCCCAAAAAGGCAAAACAAAAGGTGTCTTCTGGATTCTTTTAGTTTCTAGTAAAGCGTTAGTGGTTGCAGGTTTCTGTCAGTATTTTTCCAGTCCCAGTCTTTGTCAAACAAAATATGAAAATCCACATGGAAGAGGATTTTCTTGTCCAAGATTGCACCGCATTCTGGCGTGACCTCTGGCATTCTTTTTATGATGCATGTTGCCCTCGTGAGAAGAATATATTGTTTTTGCATCATATCGCTCATACTGATGCATCACAATAAATTTGTGGACAACTTAATTTATTTCACTAGTTCAATCCAAAAAGTGCCGTATCTATATACAAAGTGACATATGTTGTGATTTGTATTTGTTATCATTTTGAAGATTATTGCTTGGACCTAAAAAAAAAAAAGGTGACCATCTCAATAAATGAATATTCCATAAAAAAAACAAAAAACAAAGGATTTTTAATATTGGATAGCAATTGGCCTCCTGAAAAAAATATTTCTACGTGTACATTATGTGTTTGACATAATGAGTTGCACTTTTTGAAATGAACTAATAAAACAAATGAACTTTTCCACTGTATTCTAATGTATTGAAATGCACCGGTTTATTCCAAGAGATCATGTGGCTTTACAACAACATGCATGTAAAAGGGTTTTTGGAAATGTATTCCTGAATATGTCATGTCCTTCCTTGTTTAGACCTCTGCTTTCTTTAAATTCCAGAAATACAAACCCATTTCCAATTAAGTTGGGACGCTATGTTAAACAAAACAAAACAACAAAAAAAAAAAAACAGAACCATTTGCAAATCCTTTTCCACTTATATTCACTTGAAAAACACAACTATGTATTTATTTTGCAAATGTTCACTTATTCAGAATTTGACGCCTGCAACATGTTCCAAAAAAGACATTGTCTTTTGACAACATTCAATCAGAATTTCAGAAATAAAGACTTTGTAGGTGGAGTTTGCACTTTATAATGTGTCACATATTTTTAATGGGAAGCAGGTCTGGACTGCTGGCAGGGCAGTTTAGTTCTCACTCTGTTTTACTACGAAGCCACGCTGTTGCAACACATGCAGAATGTAGTTTGGCATAATTGTGCTGAAAATCTGCTTATTTTCATGTCCCTGAAAAACGTTGCTGAGATAGCAACATATGTTGCTCCAAAACATCGATGTACATTTCAGCATAAATGGCACCTTCACAGATTCTGGCTTTTGAACTTTGCACTGATAACAGTTTGGATGCTCCTTTTCCAGTTCAGCCCGGGGAACACAATAGCCGTGATTTCCCCAAAACAATTTCAAATGTGGACTCGTCAGACCACACTACACTTTTCCACTTTGCGTCAATCCTTCTCAGGTGAGTTCGGGCCCAGAGAAGCTGGCGGTGTTTCTGGGTGTTGCATGGTAGAGTTATAAATAGCATTTGTAATATTCCTGAGCCTTTTCTCTTCTCACAATGACACTCATTTTCAATGCAATGAGCCATGTGGGGTCGAAGGCCACAAGCATCCAGTGCTGGTTTTAGGCAGAGATTTATCTTGAGTCTTTGAATTTTTTGATGGGAAATGGTAGATCACGAAATCCATGTATTCCGTGTAATTGTACATTGACAAACACAAATGGCTCACGCAGTTGTTCACATCCTTGTTTGTGAAGAATTGAGCTTTATATCCCCAATCATGACACTCACCTGTTTCCAATTAACCTGTTGACCCATGGAAGGTTCCAAACAGGTGGTTTTTTTTTTTGTTTTTTTTTTAGAAAGTTAAAAAAACTGTCTTTTGTTGCACCTGTCCCTGCTTTTTTGGAATGCATTGCAAGCATCTAATTCAAAATGAGAGAATTGTTGCCAAAAAAAAAAATGAATTAAAATTAATTAAAAAATTTAAAAAATAATAAGTAAATGAATAGAGAAATACATTTCATCAGTTTTAATATTACATATCTTGTCTTTTGTTTGTATTCAATTCAATATAGGTTGAAAAGGATTTTCAAATCACTGTTATCTGCTTTTATTGACATTTTACTTCGGATCCCAACGTCATTGGAATTGTGGGTTGTCCAAATCAAATATATATTCGTTCTCACACTGTCGTCATAAGTATTTGGGGGATGTCACGTTTGGATGATGCTATGTCTCTGAGTTCTTATTCGCTAATGAGTGACATTTGTATTCATTTGAAGGGTTGTGCTAAAACAACACCACTACATACAGCTCTGCCAGCCAATCCGAGATATTGGCTGGGTACAGACCCTAAAGCAACACCTGTGGGGCTGTGCGCTACCCAATCCCAGGTAACCCTCAAAAGTATCACTTAGAAGATGTCGGCCACAGACAAATACCACGCATTCTCATTCATGGCCATTGAGATGTGATTTTCTTTTTTTTCGTATCTTTTTTTCAATTTCACAGTGGCACGGCTTTTATTTAAATGGTGAATCACCTACACAACACCTTAGAATAGAGTTACTATATAAATATTTCTCTTCCATATGGACACCCAAGTAGTGGTGTTGGGATCGGGGTGGGGTGCGTGGGGGCCTTGCCTGCTGTCACCTCCTGCATGTAAGCTACCTTACATGGAGCCCTTCGAGTTGCAGCCATGCTTAAACCTGCTGGAATGCACCGATTGTTTCATGCTGTCAATTATAATTGCATGTGAAATGTTTCATAACCCTCCCACCACCTTGGGGAGGGGAAGGGCAATATTGAAGTCACTTTTGACCTGTTTGTGGATTCCCATATTCATGTAATCACATCGCTACGGTGGATATAGAAAGTGAAGACATTCCTGTTAAAATACAGTGGTGCCTTCAGGTACAACTTTAAATCATTTCGTGACCACGCTTGCAATGCAAAACATACGCATCTCAAATCCTTTCACCCTCTCTTGAATAGCGCTCTACATAATTGTAATTTATAAAAACAAAGAATAATTACATAATTAAGTAGAATGTAAAAAAAAAAAAAAGCTCTGCTGTTGTTTTAAGTACGCAACATGGAAATCTCTTTGTTTTATGTTTAGTTTGACAGTAAACTTCAAATGGGAGTAGCATCAAACTTTTCAAGCCTCCTTTTTATGAATTGTTCACAATTTACCAAACTGTTGCTTCTTTTGAAGTGAGCTGAATTAATTTCATTGCCACCATGCAGCTTTTTTATCTCAAGTTAGCGGCCACATGCCAGCTTGTACCTTAAAAAATGAAATCGGGTCACTTGTATCTCAAGGCGCCATCATTATTTCCCGCTGAAGTTTCAAGTCAAAGGCCAGCTCTGAACCCAAATATGTGGGGTGACTGTAAGTGTTTGAGTGTGTAAAAGTTTGCCCAAAAAGACTTAATGCTTGTCATGAAAACAAAGGTAACTTCACTCATTAACTCAAAATTGCAGTGCCTTTGTAAAACATGACATTAATACGTACTTGTTTGGCTTTTTGGCGACATAACTGGAATCTGCATGTCACTAATGTAGGCTAATGCACAAGTCAAGTCCAATCACCCGTCACATTTGTATGAAAAGCGCTTTGTATGTTTTAATGACGGTAGCTGAGCATATCTTCTTGTTAGTTAATTGTGCACCATTTGTTGTCTCGAAATGTATCATATCGTCCAAGTCCCAAAGGATGAGAGGACTCGATTTGTTTGTACAATTTCGATTTGTATTACATAGTTTGAGTTGATGCCTTCATGATACTTTCTATATCCACCACATAGATTGCATAGGCACAGGAGTTGATCGCTGACTTGAGCTTGTCACACGGTTGGGATGTGTTCTCAAAGCATGCCTTGACTGTTTTTTTTTGTTAGACCTGCAATTGCAAACTTTATCCAGAATATTTGCGGAGTGCTATCTTGCACCCTCAACAGGGGTAAGTACGAATAGGCTTGGAGAGAGGTAGTTTGGGGAAGTTTGTGTTAGTGGTCGGTCCATTATTACTGATAATGTAATTCCTTCCAGTCTGATTTGGATTTTTTTTTTTTAATATCCTAATTTTCATCATGTTAGAACACCCCGAGACCCTCATTGCACTGGCCCCCTTATTAACCTTTGACATTAAAATGCAATGCTACCTAATGTTTACTTGTCAAAGCTTTTTTTACTTCTGCATTCTCCATAAAACTTCATTTTCACCATTCAGATTTTATGCTACGATCTTAGTAGTTTTGATCTCCTCAAATGAGCGGTCGCAGGGTGCTCGACTCAGCCAGGTGACTGTTGTTGTTCTCCTTAAAAAAGTTTTTCAACGTGTCTTTGTTTTCTTTCTCCTTCTTGACACCTTAACCATGTTCTGGCTCCTAGAGATGCTCAGGACGAGTTTGTCCGACCCGGTCATCATCATACCCAGGGTGCTGCTGGAGGAGAACCTGAATCACTACTGGAAAGAGATGAACACCGACGCAGCAGCGGAGTTGTGCGATTTGCCCTCGATTTGAACCAGACTGAGTAGTATTTTGAAAATCACATGCACACACACACACACACACACACACACACACACACACACACACACACACACACACACACACACACACACACACACACACACACTTAACATTCTTTCCTTTATTCGCTGTGCAATCATTACCACCATCTGTCAAAGTTGAACGCATGACCCATAGGGGCTGAAGGCCAACCTCATTTACATTTTGCAGCCTTTGGTTAGGTGCTGTCACTTTGTCTCATAACACGGAGGAGGAGGGGCCACGTCATGTAAACAGTGCTTGACACGCCACACACCCGGTGCTATCTTTGTGGTTGTTAGCTAAAAAAAAATTAAAAAAAACGGATAGAGAGTTTGGGAAAGGAAGTTATGTCTAGACAAAAAAACTAAATAAAAAGTTGACTGTGACGTACTTGTGTTTCTGCTTGCTTATATTTAAAGGAATATTACAAATAAACGACCCCCCAAAAAGGCAAAACAAAAGGTGTCTTCTGGATTCTTTTAGTTTCTAGTAAAGCGTTAGTGGTTGCAGGTTTCTGTCAGTATTTTTCCTGTCCCAGTCTTTGTCAAACAAAATATGAAAATCCACATGGAAGAGGATTTTCTTGTCCAAGATTGCACCGCATTCTGGCATGACCTCTGGCATTCTTTCTATGATGCATGTTGCCCTCGTGAGAAGAATATATTGTTTTTGCATCATATCGCTCATACTGATGCATCACAATAAATTTGTGGACAACTTAATTTATTTCACTAGTTCAATCCAAAAAGTGCCGTATCTATATACAAAGTGACATATGTTGTGATTTGTATTTGTTATCATTTTGAAGATTATTGCTTGGACCTAAAAAAAAAAAAGGTGACCATCTCAATAAATGAATATTCCATAAAAAAAACAAAAAACAAAGGATTTTTAATATTGGATAGCAATTGGCCTCCTGAAAAAAATATTTCTACGTGTACATTATGTGTTTGACATAATGAGTTGCACTTTTTGAATTGAACTAATAAAACAAATGAACTTTTCCACTGTATTCTAATGTATTGAAATGCACCGGTTTATTCCAAGAGATCATGTGGCTTTACAACAACATGCATGTAAAAGGGTTTTTGGAAATGTATTCCTGAATATGTCATGTCCTTCCTTGTTTAGACCTCTGCTTTCTTTAAATTCCAGAAATACAAACCCATTTCCAATTAAGTTGGGACGCTATGTTAAACAAAACAAAACAACAAAAAAAAAAAAACAGAACCATTTGCAAATCCTTTTCCACTTATATTCACTTGAAAAACACAACTATGTATTTATTTTGCAAATGTTCACTTATTCAGAATTTGACGCCTGCAACATGTTCCAAAAAAGACATTGTCTTTTGACAACATTCAATCAGAATTTCAGAAATAAAGACTTTGTAGGTGGAGTTTGCACTTTATAATGTGTCACATATTTTTAATGGGAAGCAGGTCTGGACTGCTGGCAGGGCAGTTTAGTTCTCACTCTGTTTTACTACGAAGCCACGCTGTTGCAACACATGCAGAATGTAGTTTGGCATAATTGTGCTGAAAATCTGCTTATTTTCATGTCCCTGAAAAACGTTGCTGAGATAGCAACATATGTTGCTCCAAAACATCGATGTACATTTCAGCATAAATGGCACCTTCACAGATTCTGGCTTTTGAACTTTGCACTGATAACAGTTTGGATGCTCCTTTTCCAGTTCAGCCCGGGGAACACAATAGCCGTGATTTCCCCAAAACAATTTCAAATGTGGACTCGTCAGACCACACTACACTTTTCCACTTTGCGTCAATCCTTCTCAGGTGAGTTCGGGCCCAGAGAAGCTGGCGGTGTTTCTGGGTGTTGCATGGTAGAGTTATAAATAGCATTTGTAATATTCCTGAGCCTTTTCTCTTCTCACAATGACACTCATTTTAAATGCAATGAGCCATGTGGGGTCGAAGGCCACAAGCATCCAGTGCTGGTTTTAGGCAGAGATTTATCTTGAGTCTTTGAATTTTTTGATGGGAAATGGTAGATCACGAAATCCATGTATTCCGTGTAATTGTACATTGACAAACACAAATGGCTCACGCAGTTGTTCACATCCTTGTTTGTGAAGAATTGAGCTTTATATCCCCAATCATGACACTCACCTGTTTCCAATTAACCTGTTGACCCATGGAAGGTTCCAAACAGGTGGTTTTTTTTTTTGTTTTTTTTTTAGAAAGTTAAAAAAACTGTCTTTTGTTGCACCTGTCCCTGCTTTTTTGGAATGCATTGCAAGCATCTAATTCAAAATGAGAGAATTGTTGCCAAAAAAAAAAATGAATTAAAATTAATTAAAAAATTTAAAAAATAATAAGTAAATGAATAGAGAAATACATTTCATCAGTTTTAATATTACATATCTTGTCTTTTGTTTGTATTCAATTCAATATAGGTTGAAAAGGATTTTCAAATCACTGTTATCTGCTTTTATTGACATTTTACTTCGGATCCCAACGTCATTGGAATTGTGGGTTGTCCAAATCAAATATATATTCGTTCTCACACTGTCGTCATAAGTATTTGGGGGATGTCACGTTTGGATGATGCTATGTCTCTGAGTTCTTATTCGCTAATGAGTGACATTTGTATTCATTTGAAGGGTTGTGCTAAAACAACACCACTACATACAGCTCTGCCAGCCAATCCGAGATATTGGCTGGGTACAGACCCTAAAGCAACACCTGTGGGGCTGTGCGCTACCCAATCCCAGGTAACCCTCAAAAGTATCACTTAGAAGATGTCGGCCACAGACAAATACCACGCATTCTCATTCATGGCCATTGAGATGTGATTTTCTTTTTTTTCGTATCTTTTTTTCAATTTCACAGTGGCACGGCTTTTATTTAAATGGTGAATCACCTACACAACACCTTAGAATAGAGTTACTATATAAATATTTCTCTTCCATATGGACACCCAAGTAGTGGTGTTGGGATCGGGGTGGGGTGCGTGGGGGCCTTGCCTGCTGTCACCTCCTGCATGTAAGCTACCTTACATGGAGCCCTTCGAGTTGCAGCCATGCTTAAACCTGCTGGAATGCACCGATTGTTTCATGCTGTCAATTATAATTGCATGTGAAATGTTTCATAACCCTCCCACCACCTTGGGGAGGGGAAGGGCAATATTGAAGTCACTTTTGACCTGTTTGTGGATTCCCATATTCATGTAATCACATCGCTACGGTGGATATAGAAAGTGAAGACATTCCTGTTAAAATACAGTGGTGCCTTCAGGTACAACTTTAAATCATTTCGTGACCACGCTTGCAATGCAAAACATACGCATCTCAAATCCTTTCACCCTCTCTTGAATAGCGCTCTACATAATTGTAATTTATAAAAACAAAGAATAATTACATAATTAAGTAGAATGTAAAAAAAAAAAAAAGCTCTGCTGTTGTTTTAAGTACGCAACATGGAAATCTCTTTGTTTTATGTTTAGTTTGACAGTAAACTTCAAATGGGAGTAGCATCAAACTTTTCAAGCCTCCTTTTTATGAATTGTTCACAATTTACCAAACTGTTGCTTCTTTTGAAGTGAGCTGAATTAATTTCATTGCCACCATGCAGCTTTTTTATCTCAAGTTAGCGGCCACATGCCAGCTTGTACCTTAAAAAATGAAATTGGGTCACTTGTATCTCAAGGCGCCATCATTATTTCCTGCTGAAGTTTCAAGTCAAAGGCCAGCTCTGAACCCAAATATGTGGGGTGACTGTAAGTGTTTGAGTGTGTAAAAGTTTGCCCAAAAAGACTTAATGCTTGTCATGAAAACAAAGGTAACTTCACTCATTAACTCAAAATTGCAGTGCCTTTGTAAAACATGACATTAATACGTACTTGTTTGGCTTTTTGGCGACATAACTGGAATCTGCATGTCACTAATGTAGGCTAATGCACAAGTCAAGTCCAATCACCCGTCACATTTGTATGAAAAGCGCTTTGTATGTTTTAATGACGGTAGCTGAGCATATCTTCTTGTTAGTTAATTGTGCACCATTTGTTGTCTCGAAATGTATCATATCGTCCAAGTCCCAAAGGATGAGAGGACTCGATTTGTTTGTACAATTTCGATTTGTATTACATAGTTTGAGTTGATGCCTTCATGATACTTTCTATATCCACCACATAGATTGCATAGGCACAGGAGTTGATCGCTGACTTGAGCTTGTCACACGGTTGGGATGTGTTCTCAAAGCATGCCTTGACTGTTTTTTTTTGTTAGACCTGCAATTGCAAACTTTATCCAGAATATTTGCGGAGTGCTATCTTGCACCCTCAACAGGGGTAAGTACGAATAGGCTTGGAGAGAGGTAGTTTGGGGAAGTTTGTGTTAGTGGTCGGTCCATTATTACTGATAATGTAATTCCTTCCAGTCTGATTTGGATTTTTTTTTTTTAATATCCTAATTTTCATCATGTTAGAACACCCCGAGACCCTCATTGCACTGGCCCCCTTATTAACCTTTGACATTAAAATGCAATGCTACCTAATGTTTACTTGTCAAAGCTTTTTTTACTTCTGCATTCTCCATAAAACTTCATTTTCACCATTCAGATTTTATGCTACGATCTTAGTAGTTTTGATCTCCTCAAATGAGCGGTCGCAGGGTGCTCGACTCAGCCAGGTGACTGTTGTTGTTCTCCTTAAAAAAGTTTTTCAACGTGTCTTTGTTTTCTTTCTCCTTCTTGACACCTTAACCATGTTCTGGCTCCTAGAGATGCTCAGGACGAGTTTGTCCGACCCGGTCATCATCATACCCAGGGTGCTGCTGGAGGAGAACCTGAATCACTACTGGAAAGAGATGAACACCGACGCAGCAGCGGAGTTGTGCGATTTGCCCTCGATTTGAACCAGACTGAGTAGTATTTTGAAAATCACATGCACACACACACACACACACACACACACACACACACACACACACACACACACACACACACACACACACACGCATGTCTGAAATAGTTTTTGAGCTGTTTGGCCCGTGGCATTATTGAAAAGGTGCTATATAATTTTTCTTGTTTTATGCATTGTATTTCAAAGCTGTATCAACAATAATACAAGAAAAACGCCATAAAGTGCTCATATCCCATCTAAAGAAACCTGTATACAGTTATAGTGTAAATAAAAGCTCAACACTTGCAGACTGAAGTATTGTTTTGAAATGTATGTTTTGTGGCAAGTAATTTTTAGCGGGAAAACTTTTATAATAGTGTTGTTGAAACATGAAGGCTTGATGCCAGTGGGATCTTCTGTGTTATCAGACACTTAACAAACTAGGGCATTTTTATACATAGTGGATAGTTAATAAGTAGATTTGGATAGCGGGACAAAATGAAATAAATTCTTTTGGAAATTAATTTTTTTTTAAATCCATGGGAGTTGATGAGAATTCACTGAAATATTTGGGAAAGCTAATAACAGTAACATAGACTACATTACACTTTGAGGATAAATATTTAAAAACATTGTTTTGTCATCAATTCATGTGAAAATCGTAATTCATGTAAATACATACATGCTGAACGAACGAGACCTATTTTTCGATGTGCAGAGGACTATTATGAAATGTCTTTATTGTAGATCAGTCACTATATATATATATATATATATATATACATACATATTTTAGAGATAAGTGAAACAGACACAATGACAGCTCTTGTTGGCACGGAGAACTTGATGTCACAGTCCATGTTGCTCCTCATTACTATGATCTGCGTTCATCACCACAGTTCACACAATGTGCTCTCCGCTTCCTCACAAAGTTGATACAGCGTGTTTGTAAGTTTTCAGAAATTGTTACGATTGTGCAGCAAGACGCTCTCGATCTGGAGGGACAATGGAGAATGGATATCGGTCTCAGGCACTCTCTTTGCTCACAAATGATTTAAAATGCAAAGAACTGGGCCAAAAGTGGGGGGAGGGTCACACAATACACTCCACTCGCTATGTACTCTGTACTGTATGTGTGAGAATGAGTCGGTATGATTCTCACATAAAAATTATGAATTTTACTTTTTGAAATTAACTACAGAAATAAATAAACTTCTCATGGAATTTTGATTTGTTAACCCTTTCATACACAAATAATGATTTTTTTTTTCTCAAGTGTTTTTATTCGTCTTTATGGCATGAAAAAAAAATAATGGCAGTGAATGGCAACACAAATAAGGGTCCATTTTAGTGGTTGATACACAACTGTGACATTAAAACTCATTAAAATAAGAGAAAATAGCATCTGAATCGCTGTCTACTCGAGTAGTGGGTGACGATTGCCAAATGTCCGTGTGTGCGTGAGTGGGTTTGAGTGAGTGACATACAGTATGTACCGGTACTGCTTTTACAATTTGAAACTAAAGCTATAGCTTCCCCCGGTGGTCAATTTAAGACACGACAATCTGAAATCGAAACATTTCTCCAGGGAATTCCAGTACTGTATATGACGAAATTCAGCTTTTTCGGGCACCGACATAAAGTGATTCCAGTACAGTATATTGTTTAATTATCATAATTTAACCTAACCTTTAGATTGTTATGTTTTGTTTTGTTTCATTTTTACACATTGATCAACATTATAAAGAGTTGGACAGAGATTTTTTTAAAAAAATCCAAGCAGTCTAAAAATAAATCGATCAACATTGTGAACAGAGAAACAATAACTGTCATGAAATTGGAAACTGACTGTTTTTATTTTAAGCTATAATAGGTAAACATGAAAACATTTACAGCACTATGCATACAAAATCTCTGCTATGACAGATGTAAAATGTTTCATCTGTTATAAAAACTGTGTATAAGAATGAATTTATGTGTATAATAAGAATCAGGACTTTGATTCTTAAAAATCATATGCATCCATTTGTTTAGGAGCGTGGGAAGCTGGAGCTTATTTCAGCTGACTCCAGCCACTTGAACTGGTTGAGAAAAATGACTCATCACATTCACAGTCATAGTGCAAACTGAAGCCACACTGCCTGGATGGATGTCAAAAAGGAAATCGAAACATTTCTCCAGGGAATTCCGGTATACGACGAAATTCAGCTTTTTCGGGCACCGACACAAAGTGATTCCAGGACAGTATATTGTTTAATTATCATAATTTAACCGAGCCTTTAGATTATGTTTTGTTTTGTTTTGTTTTTACACATTGATCAACATTATAAAGAGTTGGACAGAGATTTTTTTAAAAAAATCCAAGCAGTCTAAAAATAAATCGATCAACATTGTGAACAGAGAAACAATAACTGTCATGAAATTGGAAACTGACTGTTTTTATTTTAAGCTATAATAGGTAAACATGAAAACATTTACAGCACTATGCATACAAAATCTCTGCTATGACAGATGTAAAATGTTTCATCTGTTATAAAAACTGTGTATAAGAATGAATTTATGTGTATAATAAGAATCAGGACTTTGATTCTTAAAAATCATATGCATCCATTTGTTTAGGAGCGTGGGAAGCTGGAGCTTATTTCAGCTGACTCCAGCCACTTGAACTGGTTGAGAAAAATGACTCATCACATTCACAGTCATAGTGCAAACTGAAGCCACACTGCCTGGATGGATGTCAAAAAATGTGAACCAATGACTGTAAAAATATACTGCTCCAAAAAATAAAGGGAACACTCAAACAGCACTATGTAATTCCCAAGTGTTCCCATTTATTTGGTGGGGGGTGGGGGGGAGCAGTTTATTACTTATATCTTTGTGGAAGGGTACTACATAGTTGTTTTTGCTTTTAAATGAAATATGAATTAAATCCGTATTTATTTCTCCATTTTTGACCACTCTTAATTGAAGTAGTCTACCGTCAGTGTTTCATAACGCAGGTGGAATCCTTGATCCTTGAGACCCCCAAAAGTCTGTATAGACATGTATAGACTGACCACTACTTTAGAAAACGATTATATTTATCAAATTGTAACATGACGACGGTTCAACAAATGTATGTTGGCATGTTTCCAACTCTAAAAGTCTAATTAGGAAATATGACATAGTGCAAAGGCTTTGCAAATTCAATCAAGAACAGAAGTTATCAGGGAAACAAACTACTAATGTGCAAATCTTGTAACGCGGAGACTTAAGCGTTGAACTCAATATCGGTGATGTTCAGTGGCTTGGATTTGGGATTGAAGTTATAATGTCCAATGCGATTCCTTTGATAGTAGAAGAGACAAGCAGAGCCAATGACGAAGAAGAGCACCACAGCAACTCCAAGGAAGGACAGTCCGATCAGTTGGAGTCTGTCATTTTCACTCTCCGGGGGCACTTATTCGGCAATTCAAAATGAAATGAAACAGAAAACAAGACATCACGTCAGCAGACAGTTGTTATTTCAAAGGATTGCCAAAGTATGAGAGGACTGCATAATCATCCCTGAGTGCCTCCAAGTCACACTTTCAAGACCACATCACTTCAATTCACTTAAAGAGGCACAATGGAATTAATTTTAACACCATTTCCATCGCTGTTGCCCTCAATGGAGAAATGGGTCAGGTTTTAATACTTCTTTCCAGTGAAGTTCACATAAAAATATATCACATCTGTTTGAGTGAGAGAGTGTAGACGTGTCTACATTGTCTCTGGTCTTATTTTCGGATACAGCATATATATGTTGAAATATCTTCCGTGTTTAACCCTTTGAGGGACAGCGGTTACTACAGTGGACAGGGTTAAAAGCTATCCTTTTGTCCGTTAATCTTGATTCAAACCTGTTGTACAGCAGTTGCCCAGCACTCACCTTCTTCCGATTTAAGCAGAGGCCCAGTCGAACCGAATGCTCTTCCAATGGTGTTGGAAGACCAAGCTGTTCTTCGCACACAGTCCTAAATAAAAAGAACAAGCAAATGTGTTTTAAAGGAAAAAAAAAAAGGGGGCGGGGTTGAACTATGAATGCAGTCACGCTCACGGGCACGCAGATATCAGATCCGATCTGCAAACAGATCTGCACGTGGCAGTGCAGATAGATCAAATTGACGTCGACAAAGGAGAATATCTGCACAGACACACGAGATGTGCTGGAATTTCCATTCATCAACACATCAGTGTACATGTTGAGGGCACATCTGTAGGGCACAGACATGAGCATGTTGAAAATATGTCCCGAGACTCTGATTTAGGGGTAAACCTCACATCACACAAAGGAGGGTTTTAGTCATAGTACGACTGACTGAAACATTCATAAAAATACAAAAGTGGAATATTTTAGGAATGTAAACAAGTCAGTCTACCAAGACTTGCCTTCCTGGTAAACACCGAACTGACTCATGCGTGACATCTTAGCTATCCTATAGAAACACTTTTTAGTAGTTTGCATTGCGTTCCAAATGATGATGCAAACAATATTTTTCTGCGATTGTCCTTAATAGTCAATGCAAATGACACTCAGCATAATTATTTTCAAGTCATCAACCTTTCAAGTGCCCGAAAACTGCTGAGGTAGGATCCAGCATGCCCGCGACCCTCGTGAGGATGAAACGGTTTGGATAATGGTTGGATGGCGTATCTATGGTTCCCAGAATACTTTGCATGGTGCAATGCAATTAATTAATAAAGTTATAAAGATGTTAATCCTTGTCATATGTGTTTGTGTTACGAGAAGTTGAAGGTGTCATATTTACTACACTTGTGTTTGATTTGTGTTGTATTATGCCTATAGTTTTGTTTTATATAATCCCCCCCACCCCCCAACAAACCATGACTTTAGGTCGTGTGTAAAATAGTAGTATTCAAGTCAATTGCTTGTACCACTGGAACGGCTCATCTGAGCATTGCCAGTACGAATTAAGGAATTATAATGTTTTAATTCATATATTATCAGAAAGCTCCTTTCAGCAATTTTCATCAAATGTATTTAGGCTAGCAATGTTAGCTGGAGTTATGAGCAAGATTTATGAGACCTGTGTTACTTGGGGCGGCCCGGTAGTCCAGTGGTTAATGTGTGGACCTCACAGTGAACAGGTTGTGGGTTCGATCCCGGCTTCGGCCTCCCTGTGTGGAGTTTGCATGTTCTCCCTGAGCTTATGTGGGTTTTCTCCGGGTACTCCAGTTTCCTCCCACATTCCAAAAACATGCAGAGCAGGCTGATTGAGCACTCAAAATTGCCCCTAAGTGTGAGTGTGAGCACGAATGGTTGTTCGTCTCTGTGTGCCCTGCGATTGGCTGGCAACCAGTTCAGGGTGTCCCCCGCCTACTGCCCAAAGACAGCTAGAATTGGATCAGGCACACCCCGTGACCCTTGTGAGGAGAAAGCGGATCAGAAAATGGATGGATGGGTGGACAGTGTTACTTGAGAATGTCTTAACATTGGCTATTTTTAATTGGTCAATCATTTTTATAATTTACAAAACCTTTCACGTGCTCTATTCTATCCAATTCTGAGAACTTGCTCCGGCCCACCGGCTGTACGTTTGATACCACTGTTTTAAATTCTGGAAAACCTTGGCTTTGAAGTTAATCATCCATTCATCCATCCATTTTCTGATCTGCTCATCCTCACAGGGGTCGCGGGGTGTGTTGGAGCCTATCCCAGCAATTTTCGGGCACTAGGTGGCTTACACCCTGAACTGGTTGCCAGCCAATTGCAGGGCAGACATAGACAAACAACCATTGGCGCTCACACTCACACCGAGGGACAATTTAGAGTGTTTCGTTAAACTGCCATGCATATTTTTTTGGAATGTGTTATGAAACCGGAGTACCCGGAGAAAACCCACGCAGGCCCAGGGATAACATGCAAACTCCACACAGGGAGGCCGCAGTTGGAATTGAACCTGGTACCTCTGCACTGTGAGGCCAACACGCTAACCACTGAACCGACGGGCCACCGTTAAGTTAATCAACAATAGACAAAAAGAAATTCTGGTAATTTATTCATCTTTACAGTGAAGGTGTTCCCGTGAACTGAGTGCAGTCTTAGTTTCTGATAGCCTACACCTTGTTTGACCAAGTTCTCCATTTGGGAACAGGAGCTAAGGCTACCGGTATTTATTTTTTTCTGTACTGTTTTCTTGCTCACCTTTCTCATAAGCCTCTGCACTCTTTGTGAACAAGTAGATGCTTGCTTGGTCGCAGCGTCACAGCTCTGCCACGAGTTGCCGTGGTAATGAAAGCCCATTTTAGACCAGGGGGCGAGTGAGCAGTGCCTCACTAGCGTAAGACAGAACCTCCCCTCAAAACCGATACGTGGATTGTTCGAAGTGGATATTTCTGTGCTATGCTTATTCATTGCTAGTATGTGTATTAAGAATGTATATTAAGACACATGGAAACTGCTTAAAATAGTGGGTGAAAATGCATAATAAAGGTGAGATCAACTTCAATGACACACCCAAAAAAAAAACATTAGTGTTGTTGCGATTACCTGTTGTCCAGGAAGACAAAACGTTTGTTGTCCAGCGGATTTTGGGTGGGGGTAGCCCAGCACGAGTAGATCACGACTTTGATCTCTTCTGCTGAGGTATTCATGCTCACTTCTACTACTACAGCCTCCTCAGGGGATAAGCTATAGTTATAAGGTAGAGGAAAGGTACCGTTCAGCAGTTGTACTGTCACCTGGAACATCCCCGCACTTGTGATCACATCTTGGATCAATTCATATCTGGAACAATGACAGAAAAAAAAACATTTACTATATTACGCAAAATGAATGTCCATTCTACATGCATTGTTTGAAACAAGTTAATTATTTCATTATCGGTGGGAAGCTGAAACCGATCCCAGCTGTCTTTGGGCAAGAGACTAGGCACACCATAATCTGGAGGACTTCACCCATGAAGAAATAAGACAAAAGCTACAACTGTACTTCTTCATCTTTGAAGGAAATGCCACATTTACAGTACTGACAAGTCACACTGTCCGCAGAAAAAAAAAAAATTTTACTGTATTACGCAAAAAGAATGTTCATTCTACATGCATTGTTTGAAACAAGTTAATTATTTCATTATCGGTGGGAAGCTGAAACCGATCCCAGCTGTCTTTGGGCAAGAGACAAGGCACACCATAATCTGGAGGACTTTACCCATGAAGAAATAAGAGAAAAGCTACAACTGTACTTCTTCATCTTTGAAGGAAATGCTACATTTACAGTACTGACAAGTCACACTGTCAAAAGATTGTCCGCTTTCAAAAAGAAACTCATCGCATTGTATCCTCTTGAACTCAGTGAATCAAATTGAATCAAATCGTTCCACTTTAAAATATGCCGCCCTTGAATAGAATTTATTGAGAAACGTATCCAATATTTTTTTATTAGAAGTTCACAAGAGCAAAAATCTTGACACGAATTAAACCATCAAAATACTTTTTGATCACTTTGCAGTACTGTACTTCCAAAGCACAGGCCTTTATTGAGCTACGAGGGAAGTAAGGACGTACCCCATGGAGCCAAAATCAGCAGACATGAGCATACTCCTCGTGTAGGTACAGATTATGGGAACTTCCAGGCGCAATTTGGGTGCCTCCAGTGTTACCGCCCTTGAATAGAATGTATTGAGAAACGTATCCAGTCTTCTTTTATTAGAGTGTTGGTTAAGATCACAAGAGCAAAAATCTTGACATGAATTAAACCATCACAAGACTTTTTGATCACTTTGGAGTACTGTACTTCCAAAGCACAGGCCTTTATTGAGCTGCTAGGGAAGTAAGGACGTACCCCATGGAGCCAAAATTAGCAGACATGAGCATACTCCGCGTGTAGGTACATATTACAGGAACTTCCAGGCGCAATTTGGGTGCCTCCAGTGTTCCGTTGGATGACGTGTATGTGTCCATGGTGTTGAACAACATTGCAGAGGCCATGTAGTAGGACTCATTCTAAAATAACAAAAACAATGGTAGGGGTTATTAACATATTTAAAGCACTGTATAAGAGAGCACTAAAAACAAAGGGATTCAAATCATATATGATAACTCACTTGAGTAAAAATCGTGACACACTCGTTCCACTCCACGATCAGCTGAGCATGGCTAGCATTGAACCCGCTGACCCCGCACTCCTGATGGCCGAGGTGCAGAGTGTCCTCCCTGATGTTGTTCTTAACAAGAAACTCTCTCGCTATTGTCACTGTGATGCCTGTAACTTTGCAATCCACTGAAATATCACCAAGAATTGGAGACATCCTATGGGACGTATCATTGGACGTCAGGTCTAAATTAGGGACAGTGTGTTGAGTCCTGTAAGTTTTGGGTGGTGTTGTAGTTTCTGATGCATGAGGGGCTGTTTCAATGGTGCTGGTTATTGGTTGCAAAGTGCTCGTTGGCATTCTGGTGGAGATTGTTGCCACATTCGTGGGAGTTATTACTTCAGCAGAAGTGGATGTAGTCGGTGCAATGAATTTGGATGTAATTGCTGTTGTTGATATATTGGAAGTGGTTATTGGTACCTCAGTGGCAGTTGTTGGTACCATAGCGGTGGTTGTTGGTGAGCTTGTGGCGGTTGTATAGGGGCAGTGTGTTGAATCCTGGAAGTTGTGGGTGGTGTTGTAGTTTCTGATGCATGAGGGGTTGTTGCAATGGTGCTGGTTGTTGGTTGCAAAGTGCTTGTTGGCATTCTGGTGGAGATTGTTGCCACATTCGTGGGAGTTATTACTTCAGCAGAAGTGGATGTAGTCGGTGCAATGAATTTGGATGTAATTGTGGTCGTTGATATATTGGAAGTGGTTATTGGTACCACGGTGGCAGTTGTTGGTATCATAGCGGTGGTTGTTGGTAAGCTTGTGGTGGTTGTAGGTGGAGTGGTTGTAGTTGGTGCTACCAAGGTGGTTGTTTGTACCATGGTGGCAGTTTTTGCTGGGATAGAGAGGGATGTTGATGGGCTCGTGGTAGCTATTTCAGTAGAGGTGATTGTCTCGACGGTGGTCCCAATAATATACAGAGCTGGATACGTTGATGTTATTTTTTGAGGTAAAAGAGAAGTGCTGACTGAAGATAATGTGATAGGTGTTGATTGCAATGTTGTGGTTTCCATTGTAGCTGCACAAGAGAAAACATTGTAGTTAAAAAAAAGTGAATAGAAACATAAGCACCAATTATTGTACCGGTGTGTGTGGTTACTGGAGGCATGGAACGAACACACTATGCTTTTCCTCACTTCCTTTGTATTTGAACATGAAATGCGCACATTCAGATATTTGAATGATGAAATCTTTGATGATTATTGAATTGAAAAAGAAAATCAATGTAAAGTATGGACCATCCACCCATGCATCCATTTTCTGAGCCAGTTATCCTCACGATAGTTGCGGGCATGCTGTCTTTGGGCAGTAGGCGGGGGCACACCCTGAGTTGGTTGCCAGCCAATCCAGGGCACACAGAGACAAACAACCATTCACACTCACAATCACACCTAGACACAATTTAGCTATTCATGAACCTACAGCAATGCATGTTTTTTGGCATGTGGTGAAGAAACCAGATAATTAAAGCAAAAGGTAAATATCCACATTCTTTTATTATTTTCAGTGATAAAACATTCCAGGATAATGATTTGAATGGCTTGTACCAATACTATTCAAACCAAAAGTTCAGGTGTCATATTAGTCTCGTTTTCATGTTGACAGCCTTCAATTTTACAAGTGGATGTGTACTTTGTTTTGCCTACGGGTCCATAATTATCTTGTAGTGAATGCAGCAATACCACACTGTGAGACACTACCTTGACAGGTTCTCCCAGGCCTTTGTGGTTCTGTGTCCATAAATCCATCTAGACAGGAACATGTGTAGGAGCCCCAAGTGTTTGTACACATCGCCCACTGGGAACAATCATTTTCCCCGGGGACACATTCATCAAAATCTACAAGAACAAACAAACACGACACAATTTTCACTCATGGCTGAGAGTATCTTTCACATTTTATGTTCTATTACCTCTCTGAGCTCCTCCGCCCCGACGCACACGCCCGGTGCGTCAGGTCTGCGGACCAGACACTATTAGAGGTCCTGAGAACTAAGCGGAGGCTCAGAGGAGATCGAGCCCTTTCCGTTGCTGGTCCCTGTCTTGGGATGACCTCCAGCGTTCAGCGAGGCCCCTCGTTGTCCATCTTTAAAACTCATCTTAGAACTCATTTTTATTCTTTGGCTTGTGACTCAGCATGAGAGCTTATTTTTAGTTTTACTATTTTTGTGCTTTCTGCTGTCTTTGTTATTAATTTATTGTTTTGTTTGTTGTTGAAGGAATTCTTTTTTTTCCATGTACAGCACTTTGTATACAGCGGTGGTAGTTTTAAAATGCTCTATAAATACAGTTGAGTTGAGCTGAGTTGAGAAACAGTGGCTGCAGCACACTCAAGACATGGAAATTGTAAATTAGGCATCCAAAATGCTTAACTTTTGCAGTACAATTACTACAAAGTATAATGAAACTCCCCGCTTAATCTACTCTCTATTATGGAAATCTTAAAAGTAAGCTCAGACAGTTTGAAGCTATCAGTGACATAATGGTGTTAATCGACCTATATCGACCAACTCATCGTTCCCTATTGAAATGAAGGGAAATGCTATTGATCCGTTCCAGCATCCACCCCTATAAATAATTTTAAAAACCATTGTGATGTGTTTTTAATAAGGGAAGTACCACTTCATTAAATTTGCGCCTTTTAAAAAAAATAGCCATGACATGAACAAATAGTGTGTAAAAGAATCAAACAGTTTCTGTATCGTGATTAATTCATTCTGGCTCCCTCAGTGACTCCTAGCCTTTTCATTTTATTTTAAAGTGCACCATAGGCCAATACAATGTTGTGTTTTGTTACAGGTCAGACTTTGGACTTGCCTGCTTTAGGTATACTAGAACGCTGTCAGAATGTAAAGACACATACCAGTGATGCTTGTGTTGTTTTCATCCATTGTGTATATGGAGCTGTTCCTCAGTGAATCGAGTAGTGCTGTGGAGGTGTTTCTGATGTCCTGTTCTTGACCGGGGCTGAAGATCACGGTGAAGTCGACCACCACACTACCCGGGGAAAGGTTTCGGATCTCAATTCTTACCTGACCTGAATTAACCATCATCTTTAAATCTTGATCTAGAGATCGGTAGATCTGCAAGGAAACATTCCCACTGTCACAATGTTTGCTGTGACATCCACGTTCAGTTGGTCAATTGTACACATGATGCACTACCTCGTCCAAAATGCCCGCAGTGAGATTTTTGTAGGCCTGGCTGCTAGTGTTGTGCAAGTCATTGGTGAACGGGATGTTGGTTAGTCGAGTGCTGGCATCGAGAGTTTGAGCATCTACAAAGAAATGGTTGTCAGTTAATTTCATGATCGATTAATGGTGTTCCAATATTAACCCAGGTTAAAACCAAGTTCAAGGATAAAGAATAGGGGCACACATTTCAAAATCTTTACAGCCCAGTCCACTGCTCCCCACACCTTGATTTTGATGACAGACAGAAAAACACAAAATTAAAAAAAAAAATTAAAATAGAACTCCCTGTGTCTCCATGTTGTCAGCTTATTGCTTTTCAGAAGGCCAACATTTCTGCGTTTAAAATCCTTTTTGGTTGGTCATATGAAATATTCAAATTTTGTGAAATGCTGGAATTTTTGTGTGTGTGTCTCTCTGCCATAATCTTCAACACTGAAACAAATAAAGGCTTGAAATATTTAACTTTGCGTGTGGTCAACTAATATATACACACAAATTTCACTTTTTTAAAAACAAACTATCAAAATAAATGGACTTTCTTTGATATTCTATTTTTGGGGGGGGGGCACCTACCTGTACTTAGTAATGAATGTATTTACATAATTGATGGGTAGGCAGGCATTTAAGAGACCCTTGTATCCAATCAATTCAAGTCAATTTACCATAAAGTGCCAGTCAATCCAGATTTGACTACTTTCGTTTAGTATTATTGTGTTGGAGTCTCCATGTTGTCATCTTATTACTTTTCAGAAGGCCAACATTTCCGTGTTTAAAAACCTTTTTGGTTTGGTGAAATATTCAAATTTTGTGAAATGCTGGAATTTTTGTGTGTGTGTCTCTCTGCCATAATCTTCAACACTGAAACAAATAAAGGCTTGAAATATTTAACTTTGCGTGTGGTCAACTAATATATACACACAAATTTCACTTTTTTAAAAACAAACTATCAAAATAAATGGACTTTCTTTGATATTCTATTTTTGGGGGGGGGGCACCTACCTGTACTTAGTAATGAATGTATTTACATAATTGATGGGTAGGCAGGCATTTAAGAGACCCTTGTATCCAATCAATTCAAGTCAATTTACCATAAAGTGCCAGTCAATCCAGATTTGACTACTTTCGTTTAGTATTATTGTGTTGGAGTATACTGAAATAAAGTAAGCTAATTTAAAAAAAAAAGAAAAGAAAAAAAACTAGACATACTATCCCCCCATCCTCTAGACTCTGCCATAATCTTCAACACTGAAACAAATAAAGCCTTGAAATATTTAACTTTGTGTGTAGTCAACTAACATATGCACACAAATGTCACTTTTTTAAAACAAACTATCGAAATTAATGGACTTTCTTTGATATTCTATTTTTTTTGGGGGGGGGGGCACCTACCTGTACTTAGTAGTGAACGTTTTTACATAATTGATGGGTAGGCTGGCATTTAAGAGACCCTTGTATCCAATCAATTCAAGTCAATTTACCATAAAGTGCCAGTCAATCCAGATTTGACTACTTTCGTTTAGTATTATTGTGTTGGAGTATACTGAAATAAAGTAAGCTAATTTAAAAAAAAAAGAAAAGAAAAAAAACTAGACATACTATCCCCCCATCCTCTAGCAAAAAAAAAAAACAACAAAAAAAAACACATAGACACAATGATATTAGAGACCCTTGTAATCGTCAGACATTGGTCAACACCAAAACAAATCATATAATAAACAATTCAGGTTTGTATGAACGGTCCTCACCAGTTTTGACTGCAATATAAAGAATATCTCCATGGCTTTCATTTGTGTGGAGTTTAACAGTGACATTGTAGAGCACCCCCGGCTGCAGTTCCCTCAGTTCCGTCGTGGTCTGTTCAGTTGTCCACATACTAATAACCTCTGAGCCCTCACTAAGAACCACCAAGTAACTCTGGTTGGCTGAGATTAAGCTGGACCAGTACACACAAAAAGAAGTGCCAGTGATGTTGGCAGCCTGTAATCTGCTGATGCTGGGGGAAGCTGGAAAAGGGCAGAGAGTGAAAGAGAGCACAATTAAGACTCCTAAACCAGAGAATTGACAGAATGAGATAATAATATCTTTCATACACATCGAAGTTGTTGTCAGAGTCAGAGGCAGCCCATCGGTTGAGAAAGTAGGTCCGTACGTTGTACTTTGAAAGACGATGCTTGCGTTCAAAGGAGACATAGTCATGTTTTCAGCTAATTCGTTGAAGCTAACCACGGTGCTGTTGCGTTCAGTCTGAGGTGAGGTTATATTGATTGGGAAAGGGCAACATTGTGGGGCCTCTGTAGTGGCAGGCATGGGGATGGCATTTGGCACTAAAAAACAAGAATATAGTGAGTGATGAAGAATTACAACAATTAATGTAGACAAGAGGACAGTATGCAGTTATATACAGTATACAGTACCATACCATGCGAAAGTGATGCCACCTGACCATTTTCAAAATAATTTTGATTTTTTTTTATGACTAGCAGCAGCTCACCAGTAAGGACTTATGATGCCACAAATTCTAAATTTATTTCCACAAACCAGTGTTGGTGCATGAGCAACAACAACTTTAAATTCTTTTGCCAGTTTCCACAGTTTTGAGAAACATTGCTTTAACTAAAAAGTTGTTTCACTAAAAGTGTAGTCCGTAATAACCACGGTCATGCTAACCTGCACAATGAGTTCCGGGATTGCTGGGGTCAACATCAATATATCCTGCATGGCAGACGCACTGGTAGGAGCCCACCGTGTTGTTACATTGTGCCAGTGGAGAGCACTGATGGAGAGCAGGATGTGCACACTCATTTACATCTACAAAGATGAAGAGACAGACATGAAAGGGTAATACTGACAATTACAATAACATTGAAAGACACTGCGACCCGCAATATAGCTAAGACCAAAATTATTCACGCCCTAGCTAAATTTTATTTATTTGTTTTATTTTTGCCACCTTATCACAGGACACATTGAGACAACCATTCACAGGCACAGTTTATTGACAGTTTAGAACAGAGGTCGGCAACCTGCGGCTCAAGAGCCCAATGCGGCTCTTTAGCGCCACCCTAGTGGCTCCCTGCAGCGTTTTCAAAAATGTTTGAAAATTGAAAAAGATCGGGGACGGAAATATATTTTTTGTTTTAATGTGGTTTCTGTAAGAGGACAACAGACATGACACAAACATTCGTAACGTTTTCCTGTAAAAAATGTATAGAACACATATTAAATTTCAACATTTCTGTCAACGAGTATTTGCGTCATAGCCTGCGACACACGTTTCTATTAGCAGGGCAGGATGTAAGTCAGGAGGCTGTTGTAAAAAAATAAAATAAAATAAAACAGCGTCTCAGGTACAATTCACCGAGGGTGCTGGCAAAAAAATGGGAATCTGGAGGTCCGATCGAAGCATTTTTAAACAGTACACGTGAGCTACGAACGTTAACATGCTGCAAAAGTGTGTCCCATGCCTCGTTCATTTTAGGGGCCGTTATGGCTGTTGCTCATTATCGCATGCGTGTGTACGTGCGTGCGAATGCGCTCGGGTGTGCTAACGGGTCGATCGCGGGAGGTTGGTTGTCCGAAAAGTAGATCTTCGGTCAAAAAAGGTTGGGCACCCCTGCTCTCCAATTACACTGCAGGGGGAAAAAATATTTTAATCAAGAAGGCTCATTGTGTATTTGTAGCCAATTTAGTCATTTTGATAGTAGGCTAATATAGCTAATATCGATACATACAGCATGTGTTGCCTTCATTATAAGGCTTACATAAGGCTTTTATTTTTTTGCAACTCATAGATGTTTGTTTTTGGGCGGTTTTCCAATATGGCTCTTTCAACATTTTGGGTTGCCGACCCCTGGTTTAGAATCTTCACTTAACCCAACACCACCTGTACACATTTTGGAGCATGTTAGAGGAAACACAATCATTATTTTATAGACAAAAATGTCTAAATAACAAAGTCCTTCTATACTCTTTGAAACAGAAGCAAATGAATCGTCACCAAAATAACTTGATTTCCATTCTGGTATGTGTTTGTTGAGGTGGCTACTACTGCATTCATAATACGTATGGCTGTCTGACTTGTGAGCAATCTGTGTATGTGGGGGAGGGGGAATATGTGTGACTAACTCGGGTGTTATTTTCTGCCATCGCAGGAAACATCGCACAGAAGACGGTCGCTCGAATAGAAGCGGTGGGAGAAGGAAGCTGTGGTGCGACTGAGTCATTCTTTCCTGACCGCTATGTTCTGTACAAGTATCACACGCTACAAGAATGTCGCTTCTATGAAGGAACACAAGTCAAGTCATGAGTGGCCTTGCCTCTGCTTGTCCTCCTCACCTTCCACTGTCACGTCTGATACCTCCTGTACGTGTTTGAGAAGGAAATGCAGCTTTGATTTGATGTCGTGCAGTGAAAGAACAAAGCTGCATTCGAGCAGCAGCGACGTGCCAGTTCTGTACGGATGCACAGGCCTTGAGGCGAGGTAATAGAGTGAAAAATTAACAGAC